>NC_088385.1:89362000-89711500 GCF_037993035.2 Macaca fascicularis | reverse complement strand
GCATACAGGAGCCATCTGGGTACTGCAGCATTGTAAAGACAAACCCAGAGAACAAGGGCACACTGACCTTCCTACCACCAAACCATCACTGACTTCGAAGATGCTATTCTTCCCTTTTCATTTCTTATTATCCTTTTTCAAGAAAGAAATACTATGACCATTAAGTACAAAATTTTATTGTTTAAAATTAAATAAAACTTATAATCCAATGCAACCTTACTATAGTATCACCTTTCAAATGTATTTGAACTATCAATGCATTTGACGTAAGTCAGTTTTATCTACCTCACCCCATTCGTGCCTTTTAAGGAATCGCTAATACACTCATGGAATCTGGCTTTCTCTAAAATTTCAATTGGTAAATCAACACTAAGTTATAATTTCCACTGTTCTAAGCATTTAAGACAGGAATCTGACTTCTAGGCAATGACAATTGATTTCAAATTTGTGCAAACCACATCATTTTCTGTGAATTGAAAATACCGCCTTGAGTATGAGTAACCTGATAGCCATGAGATCCCCCTCAGTCAATTTGATTCCCCCAGGCAGCAGGTATCGAAAATTGAGCTGAGTGATGTAATATGCATCCCAGACACAGTGTTATGAGAACAGCACAGAAGATTTCAATGAGACTCATTATTTATTCATCACAAGATCCAATTTGCGTGTCATTTTCACTGACAGAGTATTGAGTTAAACTGGTTGAAATTCAGTGCTGATAGAGTATTTCATTCTGTACTGCAAAAAGTACCCTTTAAAAAATGTTTTTTCTATCTTCCTGTATGAAACAGTCCAAAACAAAGAGGTATTTTGTACTTGTAGTCATTCACAGTAATATCTGAACATTGTTCATCAAGGTTGGGAGAAGGGACACAGGAGAAAGCTTTTTTATTTTATTTATTTATGTATGTATGTATTTATGTATTTATTTATTTATTTATTTTGAGACATGATCTCAGTTCATTGCCACCTCTGACTTCCTGAGTCCAAGCAATTCTCCTGCCTCAACCTCCTGAGTAGCTGGGATTACAGGCACCCACCACCTCGCCCGGCTGATTTTGTTTGCTTGTTTGTATTTTTAGTAGAGACGGGGTTTCACCATGTCAGCCAGGCTGGTCTGAAACTCCTGATCTCATGATCTGCCTGCCTTGGCCTCCCAAAGTGCTGGGATTACAGGCATGAGCCACTGCACCCAGCTGAGAAAGCTAATTTTAAAGACCTTCATTTCTCTTATGAGGACTGTAGAATAATATGCCATATTACTCAGTAAAAAGTACGATAATACTAGTCTTCCAAAAATAAATGTTTTTTATTTAATGATAAAGAATGTAGGCCAGGCGCAGTGGCTCATGCCTGTAATCCCAGCACTTTGGGATGCCAAGGCGGGCAAATCACAAAGTCAAGAGATCAAGACCATCCTGGCCAACATGGTGAAACCCCATCTTTACTAAAAATACAAAAAATTAGCTGGGTGTGGTGGTGTGTGCCTGCAGTCCCAGCTACTCAGGAGGCTGAGGCAGGAGAATCGCTGGAATCCGAAAGGCGGAGGTTGCAGTGAGCCGAGATTGCACCACTGCATTCCAGCCTGGCAACAGAACTAGACTCCGTCTCAAAAAAAAAAAAAAAAAAAAAAAGAATGTGACATACACTGATATGAGACACATTCACTGAATGAGATATAAACTTCAACTCTTGCTTGCAGGAGGATTTTCACTCATCACCAAAGGAACCCTCCCTCAGGTTTAGGAGACAGATAGGACAGTTCTCCCCCTCTCCCAAGCCCCGACTCCCGAGTGGCTACATGGAGCTGACCTGCATATCCTAGGATCCTTCCATGGACAAGCCAAAGTAGGAGTACATTTTGAAACCACGCATTGTTTCTCAATATTTTGGGAGCCACAACATACCACAGAAGGCCCCTATATCACTAAACATACCAAGTGGTCTCAATCTACCTTTCATGACTCGTTTTCCTCTATCAACCACGTCCTCTGTGTATCTGCCAAAACCACTGCTCCATGGTCCCCAGTAATTTTCTGTGAGTTTTCCTCTGTGTAATGCTCATGCTGTACCCTCTACTCTTCCTCACCTCTCCAGTTATAAATGCCTGTATATTCAACCCTGCAATGTTCTACTCAAATGTCTCTGCTCCAGAAGGCATTTCTTGATCCCCTCAACCAAAAGTAACCTCTCCTTCTCTCAACTCCCCCACCAGTCTCAATGGCTCCCTTATAACCCTTACCACTTCCCAGCTTGAATTTCAGTTCTATATTTACATGCACTATTCTCGACTTCATACTACTCTATAAAGTCCTGGCATATTGGCATGTTCTTTTTGATTCCTTTTTGAATCCCTACATCGCCTAATATAGTGCTTGGCACAAAGGTGAATTTTTTTAATGATATTTTGTGAACAGATCGTTGTTCCAAGTATTAACATTGTAATGCAAGATGCTTGCAATGGTAGTCAGATTCCCAAATTTAAATTACTTAACTTGAACTTAAACTGCAACTGGAATACAGAATCACCTTAAATCAGCTGAACAAGGGAGCCAGACTGCAGGAATAAAATATCTTATTAATCTTTGACTTTTTGAATCATAAAATATTTTTGAATCTTGACTTTATTTGTGCTACTATCTGGTTAGCAGTGTTGGCAGCTGTTCAAAGTTTTATAGTACTACAGGTCATGAATATTAAATGCCACAAGTTTACTGGGAGGAAATCCAAATTCATTTGTAAGTGCCTAACAAACAGCCTTACACTTTCAATAAAGCTAAGAAATATTGTGATCAGAATCAGAGCATCTTGCTATATCTGGATTCTCGCTAAATCAAGTGTAAAGCAAATGAAAGGAAAGGGGGTCATACAAGTGGGAATACTACTTGGAGGAGAGTGGCACAGGTGTTGACTATGGAAAATCACAAACAGTAAATATATCATATTTCATTCAATGCAATTGATATGGGGGTCACAACTTAGGCAAAACCACAACCTAGTCTAGAAACGAAAGGGACAATGCCATAAATGATAACAGATTCCATCAAAGCCATCCCCAGCAGCTAATCGAAAAAGCACATGTGAATTCAATATTCAAACACCTGCAGGCTATGCATCTCTATTTGCATGCTCTTCTCTATAGAGAGCCACACAAAATAGTCAGAAGTACAGAAACACTACATTTAATACCTTTAGTGTTCAGACAGTGATGAACTAAAAATCTTTAACAGAATATAAACTCCCACCCTCAGAAATTATTCTCAAGATAAACCCTACTATAAATGGTTTGGAAATATGGGGTTGTTAGTTTTGATCTGTTCACTACATCTGGATGTAGAATCAAGTTAAGCAACACATAAGACAAAGGTAAACTTCATTGCCCATGGGCAACCTCCATCATTCACATTCTGCTTAGCATTAAAACAAGAAAATTATTTCTAGAAAGAGATGACTGGAAAATCTCAATGTCTCCAATTTTCCCGTATAACAATTTTATTTATTGAAAGAGTCACAAAATTTAATTTTAAGAATAGGAGATTACCTAGATAATGCACATCTTGGAACCAACTACATAAACTTTAGCAAACCCAAGGTAATCATCTTTAGTGAAATTTTTAAAACATCAAACTAAAAGGGCTTCATTTTTCTAAACTATCTTAGGCTAGTATTAGTATTGCTACATGGACTTTCAGATTTTTAAAATTTTCCACCTGTAACTGAATAAGTGATTATGAGGCTAATAAAGGGGAAAGAGATGTTTCCACATTAAAACAGTTAACAGATGTTAAATAAGCACAGAAAATGGCCACTAGGCAAGCAATGACTGATGCTGGGTAAGAAAAATGTTGCTTTTACTGATTTTATTACCCATGTACCTCCTGGGGTCATGGGAGGCTTGTAAAAAATTTTGTGGGCAGATAAAAGTCTAGTATTTATTTGCAAGGCTAAGTGTATTTCAAGAGCTTTCCCCCCCTTATTTTTTGACCACATAAAACTAAGTGAGTGAAAGTAATCTAAGTAATGCTAAAACAATCATTTAGTAAGAGGTCAAGACAATTTATTTTTCTAACATACCTGTCTTCCAAACCTACCTTCCAGACCCCACTAACTCAGAAATGAAATTCTCATTGTATAAAGGGGAGAGTACAGGACTTCACTTTAACATTTCAGCCACATATTTTTAAAAGGTAAATATTAAGTGTGAATTCAATAATTTACTAAGTTCCTACTATAAGCCAGATGCATGGTAAAGGACAAGGATAATGTAAGAAATACATTAAACTAAATCCTGAAGCTAAGAACTACGACTACTCTAAAACACTGATTTTTATTCATACTTCTGAAGATTTTATACTTAATGTTTTCTGACAAAATTATAGTTTGTCAGCATTCAACCATATTATTTTGCAAGTCATATTGCTTATCTCAATAAGCATTTGTTACATAAGCTAAATGCATTAACATTTTCAGCACACTAAGAATAGTGTTTGGCAGATATAAACACTGTTTATTAAATACTAAATAAAATATCTACTCCATGCCAAGAACTTACTATTTCCCATATATTTTATCAAAGAAAAACATAACTCATATTTCCTTTGCAAAATTGCAAAAGTCTATGACATGCACATCATTTGCATGAGTCTTGTAACATTTCTGGTGATGAACGAAAATTCTTTAACAGAATATAAACTCCCATTCTCTGAAATCATTCTCAAGACAAATTCTGTAAATGGTTTGGGAGTATGGATGGGGTTGTTAGTTTTGGTCTGATCACTACATCCAGATGTAGAATCAAGCCTAAGCAACACCCAAGACAAAGGTAAACTGGAGTCAAAACTGGCCAAATTCAGCCAAGAGCCTTGCCCCTCTGGCCCTAATAATTTCCAGCTTTAAGAGGGCCACATTTTTAGGTTTTCATTACTTATCTGGTTCTCTAATTTGAGTTACAGGGTTAACATTTGTATACTGGAGTTTTCCATTTATATATAAATTATGTTTTAACAGGGCAAGGAAGTTTATCTCATCTGGCAAACTATGATAACCAGGATGCAGAGTTAATTGATAAGATATTTAAGATGATTATTTTTTAAGGTTGAATGGATCTTCTAAAGCCTTTCAGTCTACTTCCTTCAGAAAGAATCTCCTCTAACTCACCCCAGGCATAGAAATCTATATATTTTACAGACAGAATATGGAATTTTCTAGAACTTTCATATGGATTCTATGGCAGTGTTTACAAACCTCACAAGCATGAGATTTTAAATGAAAGTTTGTGCTTAAATCTGCTTACTCCAGCTTTGGTCGATTACTAAGCAGTCCTTATTTCACATGCTGTCAAACAACTGTATGTGTAAAGACTACTAGCAGTTTATCTTAAGAAGGCAGACGCCAAAAGATAAAGAATCAACATTTCCATAGACATTTCTTCTTTCACTTCAACTAATATCTGTGAGGTATCATCCAAATACTGGACACTCCAGCTAACACGGAACACCCCACAATTTCAAATAATCCTCACAACTCTAGGAAAGAACTATAGCCGCCTTCGTTTCCAGATGAAGAAACAGATCATGGAATCAGCACAAGGTTACTCAGCCCTTGTGAGTTAAGATTCTATTCCATATTAGTTTCCTTTCTACTGGGCAGTCAACTGACTTTACCTATGTTTGTTCTTCACACTATCAGAGTGTAGTAAAGATTCACTAGATAGTCAGAGATGTGTGCTTTAGCCCTAGTGATTCCATCATTTTCTGTGTTACCTACACGTCTCTGGCTCTGCACACCCCAGGAGGAAATGAAGAGAGTGGCAAAGATGATCTATACAGGTCCTTAAATATCTATAAAATGGGCTGGACGTGGTGGCTCATGCCTGTAATCCCAGCACTTTGGGAGGCTGAGGCGGGCAGATCATGAGGTCAGGAGATCAAGACCATCCTGGCCAACATGGTGAAACGTGGTCTCTACTAAAAATACAAAAATTAGCCAGGCCTGGTGGTGCACACCTATAATCCCAGATACTCAGGAGGCTGGGGCAAAAGAGTCTCTTGAACCCGGGAGGCAGAGGTTGCAGTGAGCTGAGATCGTGCCACTGCACTCCAGCCTAGGCAACACTTGGTCTCAAAAAACAAAACAAAACAAAACAAAATCTGTAAAATGTGTTATCCCAATGTTCTTACTAAGCTCATTGGCCCCAAATCTAAGAATGACAGAAAGAGCTATGATAGAATAGCAAATATCAGACAAAGTCTTGCTGCCCCGACCACTCCCCTTGCTGTTACCATTGCCTAGCCCTGCAAGTGGTCGCCAAGAGAGTCTGGACAAAGAGCCATCTGGAAACTTCTCAGGACACTGAACCTTCAACAGTATTAAGTTCTTTCTCTTAACATGGGGAACTTCACACTCTTTAGTCTCAAGAGTTCCTTGCTAGTTGCATTTCTTATTTTTGAAGCAGCTGTTACATGAATAAGGTTGACAAATAAAATACAGAATGCCCAGATAAATTTAAATTTCAGAGAAACAAAGAATAATTTTCTATTGTAAGTATGTCCCAAATATTATATAGAACATATTTCTAGGAAGGAGTACTGCAGTGGGCAACTCTGCCCTTGAAAATAAGTTTAGAGGACTGAAAATTTCTCAGAGAACTTCATAAGGTCCTACAAGTAAATCCTGAATCATCATAGCCAAATAATTCCCTAACTTATGAGATGGTAAGATGGAAATTCTGTATAAGAAATCACAACTGGGTGTGGTGGCTCACGCCTGTAATCCCAGCACTTTGGGAGGCCAAGGCAGGCAGATCACAAGGTCAAGAGATCGAGACCATCCTGGCCAACAAGGTGAAACCCCATCTCTACTAAAAATACAAAAAGTAGCTGGGCATGGTGGCACGCACCTGTAGTCCCTGCTACTCGGGAGGCTGAGGCAGGAGAATCGCTTGAACCTGGGAGGCAGAAGCTGCTGTGAGCCGAGACAGCGCCACTGCACTCCAGCCTGGCAACAGTGTGAGACCCCGTGTCAAAAAAAAAAAAAAAAAAGGAAAAAAGAAATCACAATATTTCACAGGCGACTAATGCAAGGTCCTGAAACAGCCAGCCCTGAGCCTGCATCCTCAAACACATCACAACCTCCGTAAGGACAAGGAGCATGAATTACACTTCTAGTTGTATTTCTAATAAAACAGTTTGCTATTGTCGATGACATTGTATTGAATGAAAACAATTACTCTCTCTAAATCTCTTTGAAAGAATTAAAATTGATTTGAAATTAAGAGCTTGACTTTCAAACCATATGTTGTTTTCAAGCATCAAACTCCAACCAGAGTTTCTTTTAAAGCTTCAGCATTTAATTGAAATCACAAAAGAACTTCATTAAGCCCTTAATACTCTAAGTGAAAAGGTTAGGCTTCCAGCAGAGTAAAACCACAGCAGAGATCACTCTGCCTCTTAAGTGGAAAAAAGAAAAGGGGGCATTTAAAAAAAATAAATGTTTCGAATTCTATTTGCCTCAATTTGTTTTTAAATTTCTTATCAATTTAAATAAAATTAGAAATCAACGGTTAAAAAGTAGTCAAAACTAGGAAAACTTGACAGTTTCCTCATAGCCAAGTATCCAAAACCTTAATTCTTCACTTGTGTCCAAAAGATAGGTGGGAGTCTGCCTAAAATATGACCAAGGTTTGCAAACCCTGGCCCAGTTCAGTCTTCACGTCAAAGTTAAAGCAACCGTGAGTTTATTCTGAGTGAAGCAGGATGGGGAGATAGGAAGGCAAATTTCTCAAGATGCCCCGTCCCCTCAATGCCTCTCCTTAATGCTCTAGCAGAAAACTTCGAGTGTATGGGGATCCTAAAATGCTTCTGTGACCTTCAAACAACTTTGCGCTGGATACCACTAAGGGAATACGGGAGAACAAATATTATGTCCTGAGGCAAAGGTCTTAATTGGCCACAGGGAGAAACTCAGTAATAACCCCTTTCTGTTTTGACTCTTCTATTCTTATGCACTATCACGAGGAAAAGGTGAATATGATTCACTGTTTAAGAATTTGACTTCCCAGTGCACTAAAGGGAAGGATTGTTTTCCAAAGTCAACTCAGGAAAAGTAATATTAACAAATGGCAGAGGATTTCCCCTGTGAAGTCTAGCATCTAGCTCTATTATCAGCCATGTTATTTTTTACAAATACACATTACAGACAATTTATCAGATTACAGACAGTTTGTGCAGAAATATAGAAATAAGAACTCAATAAATAATAAAGGTGCACATTCTTTACAAGGCAAAATTATTCTTCTACCACCCTTGAAATCGTGAAAGTAAGAAACCGGAGAAATAAAACAATCAGTGACTAAAACCCTGCTTAGTACAGAAAGGTCAAAAGGGCACTTCCACTTACCGAAGATCAAAAGGGAACTTATTTTAAATTCTGCTTGCAGAGGAACAAATTTGCTTTTTAAATGGTGGCAAAGGAGTAAGCAAGTAGATTACTCAGTAATCCAATGCTCAAGAGCCAACAATCACTTACTTTGTAAATGGTAGGTAATATCTGTTTTATTTTCAGCCTGTGAAAGACAAAGACATCATAAACTGCTGAAACTGCGAGAACAGTCACTCCTTGTTCCTTCCACAACATGCTGCATCCTGCGCACAGCCCTGTCCCCAGGAACCAGCCCCAGGTTCTGGCTGAGTAGCCTCTTGTAGAACAGTGTTTAATGTAGCAGAGCAAGGAGAGGAGAAAGAAGAGACTGGCCCCGACATCGGCTCGTCCCACGATTCCTGCCACCGCCTCCGTGTGAATAGGGTGAGAAGCAAACATCAAGCCAGCCATAAATGTCCAGTATCCGTCACCAAGGAGGATCTTGGAGAAGCTTGTGAAGAGACCAGTGACTGCTGCATGCAACAGGACATTGACAAGATGGTAGCTCCAGGGATTCAACCCTCCAATGGCATGGTTCAGGCGAAAAGAAAGAGTGCAGAGTGGCCGGTAGGACTTGTGGCTCCCACTGTGGGTTAGAAGAGTCCCCCAAAAATCATTGTAGAAAATGTGCGTCCATGGAGTTTCTGGGAGAAGGTCCTGATTAGTCTTGATAGCACGGCTAAAAAACAAAATGTTAAAAAAAAATCAAATGTAAAATACAAAAAGAAAGAAAAAAGAAAAAATAGGACATTGATAAGATATTGCCTTTCTCAGAAGCATTGTTAATATGTGGCTTTGTGATGGGATTCCAGGCACTTATAAGCTGAATTCATGTCCTCCCCTTAATGCTTACTAAAACCACAATGAGGGCTATTTTTCTCTTAAAAGCTTCCTTCCTTGTTGGAATGCAAATATCTTTGAAGAATAAAGTTCTTCAACTGGTTTAAGCCTTAGTGTAGCAGTCCGCCAAACAACTGCCCTGAAAATCATGTGACATACTGGCTAAAAATGAATAGTCCAGATCCCAGGGTGAGGCTGGGCCTGAGAATCTGCATTTTTAAGAAGCAAGGCCCAGGTGATGCAAGCACTAGCCTCCTACTAGAAATAAATTTTACAGGGAATATCAGTGCCCGGAAATTCTCATACATACAAATCACCTGAGGACCCTGTTAAAAGGCAGGTTCTGACTCAGTACGCCTGGGGAGAAGTCAGAGAGATTCCACGTTCCAACAAGCTCTCAGGTGATGCTGATGTTGATGGTCCTTGGACCACATGTTGAGTACTAAGGGCCCAGATAACTGGAAAGACTAGGAAGAATGGCTCTCCACCTATCCAGTGTTTCCCTTCCTACTGCATTCTAATAAACTGCAGCCTTTCCCACTTCTTAGCTTTCACAGGGCTTACTATCCTCTATAGAAATCATCATGGCTCTTCACTGTTTCTTGCTGTTGAGGATAGTTTCCATTTGCATGCCTGATATTTTCAAACAGATTTCAAGAAGGAAGGACCTACTAATTGCTAAACAACTGATACACTGCCAAACACCATGCTGGTCTCCTTGGCTACATCTTCGCATTCAATCTTTAGAACAACACTGATGAGGTAGATGTTATTCTCTACATCTCTGAAGTAAGAAAGTTTACGGTTCAGAAAGATTAATTAATCACTGGCCGAGAGTCACACAAGTTGAGAACAGTAACACAGACCTTCATGGCTAATTCCCTTTCCACTGTTCTGGGTTTCCCAAAATACGATCCATCTACTACTGGGGCCATGTAAAAAGATGTACGCACTTTGTAAAAAATGTAATGGTTATATGTATGTTAACGGTTATTTGAAAGTAAATTCCATTACCATATCAAGGCTGGATTTCCTAGCTATCTGGCGCAGAATAAAGCTGTTGAAAATTAAGTGAATATAAAGAAAAGGATGAAAGACCCAAAAGTACTGATATATGTGGATAAGGTACAAACAAAGAAAGTGGCATTAAATTATTCAGTTTGGAACATCCTGGCTCTGTGCCACTATCCTCCCAGAGAACATCTGGAGTCTTTTTGTATCCCTAGTGCACCTATCTCTGTATTTACAGAACATACAAGAGACACATGAGTTTGTAGGGCACAGGAATGAGAACCTCCAGAGCTAGAAAACTCTTGCCTAGTCTGATATCAGGGCTTTGTAAAGAGCTGTGGGCATCTGTGTGGATAAAGACTATGTGGTAGGAGACTGTCTTAATCATGTTGAACTCTAGACCCTATACCAGTTCTGCCTTCTCTTATGAGGCAGATGTGATCAGAGAAATTTCTACATGAGTACTACCGAAAAGCAGGTTGGAAAGAACCTGGACTCAGGGAAAACGTTCCTGAGTCCTAACTATTTCATTCACTGCCTGACTGCAAAAACAAGAAACTATCAAAGAGATTCAACAAATTAAAAAACCCATCTAAGGTGATCTCACCAGTGGAAACAGCTGAGTTACTATTCTAGTTGAATCCAAATGACTAGGCTGATAGTTTTCAACTGCTTCTCTAGATTGCTTCCCAATTAACCTCTCTGAGCTTCAGTTTCTGTGATAATAGTTTTACCCTGAAATCATTTAATAAACAAGTATAACTGTTCATTTGTCTTCTATATAGAGAAGTAGAGAACAGTGCTTTACATATACGTGAGTGTTCTGGACACCCTAGTGCAAATGTTCTCTCTGCCCTGTTAGCTGCTGCTGTTATTATTATATAAAGACTAGGACACAATCTATGAAAAGTCCCTTATTAAAGGCTTCCTGACCCATAACATAGGAAATTAGGTGCATTTTGGGGTTAGAATTAAAACAGGCCGATGAGCAGTTGATGATTATATACAATGTGCCAAATACCATGCTAATCCATATAATAATACATATATTATCTACTAATAAGAACTAGTTGAATGTTCTAAATGTTCCATAAAAAGGTAAAAGATCTGTGAAAATCGTCAATTACTCCATGTGGCCAGAATGGTTCACTGTTCCCCAATATCTATTCTCTCCCTTTTCCATACAAATGAACTTCAGTTTTTAGTTGGGCATATGGTCATGTAGAAAAAAATGTATTTCCCTATCTTCCTTCATGCTAAATATGATCATATGATGAATTTTTGTCTACTACTTCCAGAAAGTGTCCTTAAAAGGAAAAGCTTAGCCTTCTTCCCTTCCACCCCTACCCTCCTCCTTCCTGCTGAGTGGAGCACAGATGTAATGGTTGGAGTTCCAGCAGCCATCTTGGCCCACAAGGTGTCCTTAGGAATAGAAATCATGCAGACAGCAGAGCAATAAGATTGAAGGAAACTTAGTCCCTGTTACAAGAGAACATACTGACCCTGGGCTAACTACCTCCTATTTCTTCAGTATGAGAAATAAATTGCTACCTTGTCTAAACGGATATTTTGAGTGTTAACTAGTAGCACTTGAAACCAATCATGAGCAAAATCCTTTATTAACAGAAGACCTACTACAGCACAGTAGACTGATTTTCCATTTTGATTTTGATTTTTGCAAGTCTCCATGTATTGATTGTGTATTAAATAAATTTCCATATAAATTGGCTTTTAAAATATTAGAACCAGATGTTATTCTGGATCTATTAAATTAAAACAACCTGCTATGACATTCATCAAGAGTCTACCCAGAAGTAATTGCTTAAGACTTGATGGGTTATAATTAAAATTTAAAAGAAACATAAAAAAAAAAAAAAAAAAAAAAAAAAAAAAAAAAAAAACCTGCCAAACAGTGTTGTCAGAAAGAGCTTATTTCAAGCAATACAGAATGAAACCCAACCGGCTTCAACTAGACATTAACCTAGATATTGATGTAAATATCTCTAATATCAATCCAGAAACCCTCATACCATCAAGGCCAGAGCAGGGGAGAGCTCAAAGGCAAAGCATTCTGGGATAAGGCTTTCTCAAGGCAGTGAGAAAAACTGTGATGCACACTTTGTTTAGAATAATGCTCCATCCTTTCGGTGGCAGATCCCAAAGGATGACGAATCATCTTTTCCAAACCTGGATTTCTACATGCTATTAGTTCAATGCCATAACCTACTCTGTAAAGGCTTTTTGACAAAAAGTACACCCATTAAAAAATCTGTTCAAAGCTGCTGGAATTTGTCTTTATAGCAATAAATCTAGTAGCCTACAGCAGCCACGAGATATACTATATCCAAAGACCCTCTACCAAAGAGGGTTTTGACATGAAGAACAAAATTAACACATCTCATAGTTTTACTGTGAGAAAAAAAGCTTTGAGGCTGGGCATGGTGGCTCATGCCTATAATCCTAGCACTTTGGGAGTCTGAGACAGGTGGATCACCTGAGGTCAGGAGTTTGAGATCAGCCTGACCAACATGGTGAAACCCCGTCTCTACTAAAAATACAAAAATTAGCCAGGCATGGTGGCAGGAACCTATAATCCCAGCTATTAGAGAGTATGAGGCAGGAGAATTGCTTGAACCTGAGGAGTGGAGGTTGCAGTGAGCCGAGATTGTGCCACTGCACTCTAGCCTTGGCAACAGAGCGAGACTCTGTCTCAAAAAAAAAAAAAAAAAAAAAGAAAGAAAGAAAAAACAACTTTGAAACACAGTCCTGAATTTATATGGAAAAAAAAAAAAAAAAGGACAAACATAGTTAATAAAACAAAAATGAAGGAGCAAAAGAATATCTCATCTATGTGACACACATACTATACCAAGGGAGACATTAGTATGATAAAATTATCTGATGTGCATTATCTGCTTAAGTAGGATTTTATTTAACCAATGAATATTATGATAAAAAAATATGGAAGACTGGCCGGGCGCGGTGGCTCAAGCCTGTAATCCTAGCACTTTGGGAGGCCGAGACGGGCGGATCACGAGGTCAGGAGATCGAGACCATCCTGGCTAACACGGTGAAACCCCGTCTCTACTAAAAAAAATACAAAAAAACTAGCCGGGCGTGGTGGCGGGCGCCTGTAGTCCCAGCTACTCGGGAGACTGAGGCCGGAGAATGGCGTAAACCCGGGAGGCGGAGCTTGCAGTGAGCTGAGATCCGGCCACTGCACTCCAGCCTGGGCGACAGAGAGAGACTCCATCTCAAAAAAAAAAAAAAAAAAAAAAAAATATGGAAGACTAAGTAGTACTGGGTTTTAATATACAAGTCATGTCACACATGCAAGTCAGTGATAAGGGATGCATTACGCCACCTCCACATCCTATTAAGAAAGATACAGACTAACAGGGCCTTAATAGAATCTGAGTAATCCGCCAACAAAATGAGAAAAAGGGAGTCATTCAAACCTAAGCATAATAGATTTTGATCTATTTGCATTTTCTTCTATGAGTCCAAAATAGAAATAGCAAAACCTCTTCTGCTGTTTCACAGCTAATGAAACACCTTGACTCAAAACAAAATTTCATGCTGATATAATTTCTGAGGTTGCTTCTGTGAAATGGAGTTGAAAATTCAGAAAGGCACTAAGGAATCAGGATATTTTCCACTCTAGGAAAGGCGGAGGAACTCAGAGCAGCAGAGATGGGAAAAAAACAATTGTTGGCAGAATTCCATAGAGAACACAGGACTGAGAAACTGTCTTTTTGAAGCAAAAAGATAGTCTCGGAAGTCTTCAAGGAAGTCTTAACCTGTGTCCAGTTTTGTTCATTTGTGGCTCTTTGTTTTTGCTGCCTTATGATTTTTCCTTTAGAAAATGCTGACAAAGGCCAACACTATTGTAAAACTGATGAATGATATGGCACTGCCACCCAAACTGTCCCTGTGTATCTTTCTCTCACAGCTGCTTTTGTTGTTTGTTTTTTTTTTGTTTTTTGTTTTTTTTTCTGTTTCGTGACCTTTTCAGTCATAAGCACCCATGTAAATGATGACCATTAGTCCTTCAGAGCAGGAATGATGCTTAGATTCTTCCAACATCAAATGCCGCTGTTCTGACATGCTTTCAATCGTTCTACTTGCAAGTAAGCAAAGGCCAAACTTAAATTAAAAAAAAAAAAAAATTACCAGTAGGTTGAAATGTTCTTTGCAAGAAAGATATGAAAAAAAGACTGGCCTTTGTTAACCTGCCCTGCTTCAGTGCTGCCCAGTGCAATGCAGCAGTTAAGAAATCCATTGTGTGGCTAACTGGATACACTAAAGTTGTGAGACAGCAGACACAGTTATTTCACCTCTCTGTACCTTAGTTTCCTCAACTGTAAACTAGAGAGCACTATACTTGCCTTATAGGATAATTGTGAAAAGTAAATGATTACATGCAATATAATGTGAGTATGTAACATAGGTAACACGCGTTCACCTTTTTTTTTTTTAAATATTTTGGAGACAGAGTCTCACTCTGTCACCCAGGCTGGAGTGCAGTGGCACGATCCCAGCTCACTGCAACCTCCACCTCCTGCGTTCAAGCGATTCTCCTGCCTCAGCCTCCCAAGTAGCTGGGATTACAGGTGCCTACCACCACACCCTGCTAATTTTTGAATTTTTAGTAGAGATGGGGTTTTACCATGTTGGCCAGACTTGTCTCGAACTCCTGACCTCAGGTGATCTGCTGGCCTCGGCCTCCCAAAGTGCTAGGATTACAGGCATGAGTCACAGCACCTGGTCACATTAGCTATTATTATTATCATCAACACCAAACAACTGATGCTAGCCATCAATGTAAACACAATGTTGGTTTCTTTTGAGATGGAGTCTCGCTCTGTCACCCAGGCTAGAGTGCGGTGGCACAATCTCAGCTCAATGCAACCTCCGCCGCCCGGGTTCAAGCGATTCTCCTGCTTCAGCCTCCCAAGTAGCTGGTACTACAGGAGCTCACTACCACACCCAGCTAATTTTTGTATTTTTAGTAGAGATGGGGTTTAACCATGTTGGCCAGGATGGTCTCAATCTCTTGATCTCATGATCTGCCCACCTCAGCCTCCCTAAGTAATGGGATTACAGGCGTGAGCCACCGTGCCCGGCCCACAGTGTTGTTTTCGTCATGTTTATAGCATTCAAAAATCAGTGGATCATGGTCATGAGTATTTCACTTAAAATTCCTTTAAACTTTCATGGTACTTTGAAAAAGATAATGAGCATTTAAGAAGTGATAATTCTAGTCTTTAGCACATTACTCTTCTCATTACTTTTCTCATTCTCTTCCTATCTTTTTGAGGACCTTGTTCTAACCCTCCCAAATGTGGCTGTTTCTCTCCTGGTCCCATCCCCTGACTTCTTTTTCTCTACAATTTCCACCTCTTTGGTGGTCATATCCAACAACTGCAGCTCAAGGGATGACTTCTCCATTATATGACTCCACCCACTCTAGTCTGGGTGTTGCTCATGAGCCTACACTTCCAACTGCCCATCTGATATCCACATTTGAATGGAAGAAAGATTCATGGAATCCAGGGTCCTCTATTTAGGTGTGGTGCCTTTGGGAGTTAGCCTCTTTAAAGCTCCATTTCCATACCTATGGTTTGCAGATAATGTTAACGATGCTTTTCACAAAATATCATGTTAAAAATCAAACAAAGCAATGTTTACTTAAAATGCTTCGAATTTATATAGCATTGTGCAATGGACACTATATGTTTTTGCAGACCCCCTCCTTTTAGTAACAGTGTCCTGGTTTTATTTTTAAGAATAGCCACATCTATTCTCAGTCCACTTGGGTACGATGACACTGCCCTTCCCCCCCAGATGAAACGTTAATGTACTCCATCTCCCCAACCCCATCATTGGCTACACAACTGACTTAGGTTCAAGCAAGGGCAGCAGGAATCAATATGGCACCAATTATCTACTAGGAAAAGGCATCTTCTTTTAAGAATGAGATTTTAAAAATGCTAGAGCTGCTTGAGAATTGCCTGAAGACCGGGTCAGCCTGAGGGTGAAGCCAAGATAAAAGAACCAAAGTCAAGGAGACAGAGGCAATTCCTAGTGTAGCGGGGATCCAGCCATACCTGAAGCCAGCCCTATACTGTCAAATAAGCCAATAAATGCTTCTTAGTCATAAAGTAGCTTGAGTTGCTATTCTGACATCTGCAACCAAAAGTGTACTAAATAGTACGGCACTGTGTAATTCCCATGTAACATTGGTAGTTTCAGTACCTTAAGCTTAGTAAGTCTACATCCAAACTAATTTTCCCCATAAACCATCTCTTTTTCATACAGTCTCATCACTGAGTACCATCATTCTTCCATCACTGAAATTAAGGTTGTACATGACAGCTTCCTATGGTTTTGCTCCTATATCTATTTTTAAATTGGTTAAGGACATTTTAAAGCTGTTCAGGACCTCAGAGAAAATTCAACTCACAAGTTTCCCATGAATCTGCCTCTAACTTCCCTTTTCTCTTACCCTCATTCAGGCCTGCTTTATTTTCTGACTGTATTGCTTAGCATGCTTATTAAAACCGCCTGACCATTTTTTCTCTTTCCTTCATTAGGCTATAGGTCACCTCTGGAAAGGAATTATGTCTTTTCTCCCAGTGTCCAACACATCTTAGGCATGCAACAAATACTGGTAAACTGAACTAAATAGCTATTCCTGCCTGCCTTCATTCCCACTTTGATCCATTATGCATGCTATAGATAGAAAAACTTCCTGAAACATAACTCTTAACACCAGCACTCCTCTCCACAAAGGTCCCTCATTATGCCCTATTTCTTACCATAATAAACACCCTTCAGAGCTCAGCATTCACAGCCTTCCTCTTGATGACCTCAAGGCCAATCTCCCATCACTTCTCCATATACATGCTAATTTCAGCCAAACTTCCCTGCCTCTATGCTGCCACTCAAACCATTTCTTCTCTCCCTCTACCTAGATTACTATCCTTCCACCATTATATCTTTCCAAATATGCTTCAACCACCAATGCTCATTTGCAAAGTCACTGTCCTCTCAAGCCTTTCCTATTGTGGCAGAATATGCTGGCTTTTGACTTTGAGTATTGACACATTCCCATTAACACCACTGACTACTTACTACAAATATCAGGGATCTTAAATGGGATGATATATAGGAGATATTTCAGGAGTGGGAAGAAACGTATGCTTTCAAAATGGCACACAGGTGATCTTAATATTCCCTCTTCTATCTCTAGTGAAAATCATTGCCCAATAAAATGGAATGATCTGTCCAAAGAAAATTATTCACTCATTCTTTTATTCATTCATTTATTTAAAAGCAAGGCACTATGAAGGCAGTGCAAATGGAATGGTGAGCAAAATGGAGCCCCTGATTTTAAATATTCAGCCAACTAGACAAGGCAAATAAATGTACAAGGAGTTTCCCTGCAGTATGATAAATACTATCTAACACAAATAATGACTGGTATGGGAGAACACAAAACAGATGCCCAATGTCTTAGAGGGTCAAAAATTTCCAGGAGGAAAGCGTATCTGCATACATGTAAAAAGTTAAATGAAGGAGAAAGGAAACTGTGGTGATGCTTCCAGGCCAACAGTTAATATTTTCAAAGATTCTGGGGCAGGAGAGAGTGTGGCAAGTCTGAGATCTGAAAATACAGTAAGTATGGCTGGAATGAAGCTTGAGGGATGGAGCAGCAGGAATAACTGGCATTACTCTGTCATGTACTATTGTTCTTCATGGGATGGACAGGAATTTGACTGGACGTGAATCTCTCAATGATCTTCAGGTTTGATTCATTTATTGTCTTGAAACTTCATCTCCCCAATATATTGCTAACTCCTTAGAAGTTGAAAAGGCATCTTATTTATCTTTTGGAGCCCAACATACATAGTACTCAATATGTATCTAATGAACTAAATTCTTTTATTATTATTATTATTATACTTTAAGTTCCAGGGTACATGTGCACAACGTGCAGGCTTGATACATAGGTATACATGTGCCATGTTGGTTTGCTGCACCCATCAACTCATCATTTACATTAGATATTTCTCCTAATGCTATCCCTCCCCCCAGACCCCACCCCCGACAAGCCCCGGTGTGTGATGTTCCCTGCCCTGTGTCCAAGTGATCTGATTATTCAATTCCCACCTATGAGTGAGAACAAGCGGTATTTGGCTGTCTGTCCCTGTGACAGTCTGCTGAGAATGATGGTTTCCAGCTGCATCCACGTCCCTGCAAGGACATGAACTCAGTCATTTTTATGGCTGCATAGTATTCCATGGTGTATATGTGCCACATTTTCTTAATCCAGTCTATCATTGATGGAAATTTGGGTTGGTTCCAAGTCTTTGCTCTTGTGAATAGTGCCACAATAAACATACATGTGCATGTGTCTTTATAGTAGCATGACTTATAATCGTTTGGGTATATACCCAATAATGGGATTGCTGGGTTAATAAACTAAATTCTAATTAGAGATGATTGGTACCGATAAATTGCATTTACCGTTTTGGAAAATTCTAGATTGTTTTAAGTATGTAGGGAATTACCACTTTCATCTAAAAGTGGTTCACTCAGGCCACTAACCTCTACTCAGTCAATGATAATTAACTGTGAAAAACCATCAGGTTAACTGGCTTAGCCACATGTCTTTGGCACTCATTTGCCACTTAACCTATAATCCCTTCATTAGAGTACCTCTTTATGGATAAGCCATTATATTTAGAAAGCTCCAGTTAATATGCAAATACTTGGCTAATAGGGTAAGAGAATGAGAGAAATATTATGCAGCTAAAGTCCATCTTACTTTGGGGATAAGCGCTGTATTTCAGATTCCTATAGGAACTTAAGTTAGTGCAAATAAATTACAGTGTGGGATGCTGGGTTGTTGGGGGCAGTGTTAGGTTTCTACGTCCCTAGGGTAAAGGAAGGCACTACACTTTGGACAAGTGTTTATCATTACACTGGTAACACTTTTCCGAATTTGCTTGTTTTTATCTTGATCTCTTCCTAGTAGATTGCAAAAACCTTCATGAACAAAAATTACGACTTTGTAAGCATTCATAAATGCTGGCACTTAATAAATTGTTACCACACATATGTTGAATGAAAAGAGACTACAGGAAGTCATTAAAGAGCCTGTTGTCAGACACCCAATGGTCAGGGCCCCCGAATAACTGTTGGTTTTGAGAAAACTCTACGAAAGGTAAGGCTTCCAACTAAAGGAATATTCTTAGTGGATCCCTCTTCCATCCCTTTAGGAGTTTTTCCGATAAGCAATAAAGAAATTTTATGAGCTATATCTGCACAGCAACCCTCCCTAACCCTAGGCCCCTAAGCAAAAAGAAAAGTCAACATCTGATTAAAAATGGCCCCAGCTGCAGTTAAACTCAGCCCACAAGCTGTTGGAGATTTGCTTTCATAGAGCTTCCATGGATGAGGAAGCTTCTTCTCACCTCAAATCAAGTTTACCTAGATAGTCTTTCCTCTTTTTTTTTCAGACAGAGTCTCGTTCTGTTGCCCAGGCTGGAGTGCAGTCGCATGATCTCAGCTCACTAGAACCTCCGCCTCCTGGGTTCAAGCGATTCTCCTGCCTCAGCCTCCTGAGTGAGTAGCTGGGACTACAGGCATGTGCCACAATGCCGGCTAATATTTGTATTTTTAGTAGAGATGGAGTTTCACCATGTTGGCCAGGCTGGTCTCGAACTCCTGACCTCAAGTGATCCACCCGCCCCAGCCTCCCATAGTGCTGGCATTACAGGCATGAGCCACGGCCCCCGGCACTCTCTCCTCTTAGTAGGAGAAAATGAGGGAGTAGAATGTAGGGTAAATATTTTTTAAAATATCTTTAGTTCCCCAGATAAAGCAATGCTGTCGTTTTCATAATTTCTACAGGAAATATCAAAAAAAAAAAAAAAAAAAAAAAAAAAGCTGTCTGTGACCCTGAAAACTAATAAACCATTTTAAAAAATGTTTATCACGTATAATTAAAACTTTAGTTACCTAGAGATGTTTTTAAATGTTATTATATGAAAAGCATTTTGCAAAATTAAATCAAAAACTAATAGAGCATGAAAGTATCAGAAATCCCACACTCTAAGCACTTAATTTCACTGATTAAAATAATGAGTGAAACAATTTGGAGTATTTTTCACAGCCTTGCAATCTGCATGAAGAAAAACAGTATTAATATTTTGTACATAATCACTTGGTCACTATATCGGTATCAGAACATCGTGACATAAAATAATTCAGTGCACCTCACCTCTTTCTCACTGTACTACACTGTATCAGAGTCTCAATTTAAAAGCTTAATGAAAATAACTTTTTTCTAATTTTCCAGATTTGAAATTAGAAACAACTAGAAGGGATATTGTGAAGCTTTCTCACACCTAAAAGTTAAATCAGGTACTATACATGAACCACTTTAGTGCATTTGTTTACATAATTTATGAATTTCAATTTTGTAGGTTTTCATCAACTCATAGCTACATTAAAAAGTTCACTTTTTAAAATTTTTACATCTAATACTATGTTTCCGCTACAATAAGGTCTTTAGGATTTGTGATATGTTGCAATGTGTGACTAGTTCAACATATATATATAGAGAGAGAGAGAGAGTGTCACGCTCTGTCACCCAGGCTGGAGTGCAGTGGCACGATCTCGGCTCACTGCAACCTCCACCTCCCAGGTTCAAGCAATTCTCCTGCCTCAGCCTCCCAAGTAGCTAGGATTACAGGTGTCTGCCACCTTGCCCAGCTAATTTTTTGTATTTTTAGTAGAAATGGGGTTTCACCATGTTGGCCAGGCTGGTCTCGAACTCCTGACCTCAAGTGATCTGCCCACCTTGGCCTCGCAAAGTGCTGGGATTACAGGTGTGAGCCACTGCGACTGGCCCCTTCTAGTTTTTCTATATTAAAAACATGATTACTGTTTGACTTTAAGGGATGGAATGAATATGAGATTATAATTTTTTTTTATGAAGTTCAATGCTTTCAACGAATGAGCTCTATGGAACACTAGATTCTTTAGATTTTTTTTGTTGTTGTTTTTGAAAGGGAGTCTTGCTCTGTCGCCCAGGCTGTGGCGCCATCTCGGCTCACTGCAAGCTCTGCCTCCTGGGTTCACGCCATTCTCCTGCCTCAGCCTCCTGAGTAGCTGGGACTATAGGCGCCGGCCACCCTGTGCAGCTAACTTTTTGTATTTTTTAGTAGCGACGGAGTTTTAACGATGTTGGTCAGGCTGGTCTTGAACTCCTGACCTCGTGTATCCACCCGCCTCGGCCTCCCAAAGTGCTGGAATTACAGGCGTGAGCCACCCTGCCCGGCTGGAACACTAGATTCTAAAAGAGAGAACATAACTATAACCATCGGATTCCAAGAACACCTATTTTGTGCATGGTCTTGGTCTATGTGCTTTTACAGAGCAAAAGATAAAATCTTTGTGCCTAAGGATTTGATTATCCAAATGTACTCTCTAAGGATGCAGGCATGGCAAGCTAAGAAAACACCCAGTTAAAATACTTGCCTTTACACATGTGCTGTACACATTTCAGAACAGATAAAGTACATGGCAATTTTCCTCCAACTATTCAAGTATTACTTTGAAAAAATTCACATCCTGAGGGGTCGTAATCTTCACCTAGGGTAAATAGGAAAAGTACCCTCTGGCTATGAACACTGCTTGTGAATCCACTGACTCCTTAGCCTGAAAACTGCCAGACCAGGAAAGTAAAATGGGAAAAAGTTTTAAAGGGAGAAACTAACAGGCTCTATGAAAACAAGCATTGGGAGTGGAAAGACATTCATGATGCATTATCCAGATGTTTAGCTTATCTGCTCACCTAATACTCCTGTCTTCTCTGAATTGAGTCTTAACCAAATCAACTTTCCCCTGCCATCCCCACCCCCGCCCGCAAGACTGGGTCTCACTCTGTCGCCCAGGCTGGAGTGCAGTGGCTTTATCATGGCTCACTGCATCCTCTGCCTCCTGGGTTCAAGCGATTCTCGTACCTCAGCCTACCAAGTAGCTGGCACTACAGGCGCCTGCCACCATATCCGTCAATTTTTTCTATTTTTAGTAGAGACGGGGTTTCACCATATTGGCCAGGCTGCTCTTGAACTCCTGACCTCAAGTGATCCGCCTGCCTCAGACTCCCAAAAGTGCTGAGATTACATGCATGAGCCACCCGGCCCAAATCACCTTTCTTTACCCAGAACTCCTGCATCCATACAGAATAGCCAAGAACCTTATTTTAGCCAAATGTTTGCAATAATCCTTACTCTTTTATACTTAAAATATTCTACATGTTGCCAATCTATCCCTCACAGGTATTCCTGTTAGAATACTGCCTTGTATTTGTATCACTCTCTTACATTTTACAAAATGTGCTCAGGTTCATGATCTTCTTCAAGCCTCATCATGACTCTGTGAGTAAGTGGATATGGATGCGGACATTAGAAATTAAGAGTCCTGCCAGGTGCGGTGGCTCACGCCTGTAATCCCAGCACTTTGGGAGGTCAAGGCAGGAGGAACACTTGAAGTCAGGAGTTCGAGACCAGCCTGGCCAACATGGTGAAACCCCGTCTCTACTAAAAGTAGAAAAATTAGCTGGGTGTGGTAGTGGGCACCTGTAATCCTAGCTACTTGGGAAGCTGTGGCAGGAGAATCGCTTGAACCCGGGAGGCAGAGATTGCAGTGAGCCGAGATCATGCCACTGTGAGACTCGGAAAAAAAAGAAAGAAATTAAGAGTCCTGCCTGAGACTATTAGAGTCAGTAAAGATCAGAGCTGCACACACAGGAATTTAACTCTTTGTCGTTGCTGTTTTTCTACTGCTCTCCCTGTTATGTGCCACACACACTGTGTCATGTCCCACCTTGCCACCCCCAAATTCGTATGTTGAAGTCCTAATTCCTAGTACCTCAGAATGTGGCTGTATTTGGAGATAAGATCTTTAAAGAGGTGGTCAAGTTAAAACGAGGAATTTCAGGTGGGTCCTAATCCAACATGACTAGTGTCCAAGTAAAAAACATTTGGACACATACAGAGACACCAGGGATGCACGTGAGAAAAGAATGACCATGCCAAGACACTGCAAGAATGTGGCCATCTGCAAGCCAAGGAGCAAGGCCTCAGGAGAAACCAAACCTGCGGACACACTGATCTTGATTTCTAAAGTCTAGAACTGTGAGAACATAAGATTCCATTGTTTATGCCACCCAGTCTGTGGTGTTTTGTTATGGCAGCGCTAGAAAACTAATAAGCCCTACTATCTCATAGAGACAGTACTGTATTATTACATACGCTAGCTACTGTTTATCTTTCAGAGTTTCAGGAAAACTACATTTCACATACAAGCCACATTTCTACAATATATACTATGTCTGGGGCTGTTTTTGATGACTGGTTGAACTGCTTTGTGATTGTAAATAGGGTTTTAAGAGGTATCTTATTCTCAGTTCTGACAGAATTTGTCTAGATTCTCTACCAGGGGAAAAAAAAAATTTCTAATCATGCAATGGGGCCAATACAACAAGGCATTAACGCTAACTAAACAGACACAATAAAACACTAGTGCCACATCATCTTTACATTGAGATTGACAAAGTTTACAAAGCACACACATTATCTCAATTTATCCTCAATAATGCTACAAACTAGAAAACTGAAGCTGGAGGGGTTAAGTTAATTAAAGAAGTGCATACACTTAATAAGAGGCAGAAAGGACTTGAACACTGTTCTCCAAACTACTCCATTTAACCTTCAAAGCAGCCTGTGTTCCTCCACATGTACAATAAATCTCCAGTGAGAAGTGTTTGCAAGACGATTTGAAAGTAAAATCCCAGTCTATTATTGCATTTTGTCTGGAATCCATATATCTGCCCTCAAGACTCAATAAAGCTATAAAAAACACTTTTGTACCATATTCTTTTAATTTCTGCATTTCAAAAAGAAAGTCTTCTTTTAACACTAAGGAGTCTTGGAAAACGTGAGTCAAAGGAAGGTGTTAGTTGTCTTCCAGTGACGGGTGGAAAAGGCGGCTTTACGAGAGCCAAACGCTAACCTATAATTTCATATTACAAAATTTAATAGAAAACATATTCTGGCAGAGACTTTGCTGCCTGCATCCCTTTTCAGCTATAAAATAGTTATACACACACACATACATCTGAGAAAGATCAGACTTTGAACATATTGTAGCAACACACATGCAAAACATGGGAAGTTTCACCAGGGCTGCCGGTGATGACAGGGTACACAGACATCCCTACATTAAAATCAGCCTCGCAGCTAAATCAGAGAGTTTTTTCGGACACGCGGATATACGAGCGCTGATGAAAAACAGATAGGCAAGGAGGAAAACACTCTAATTTAAAACTAACACAGATGAGCCTACACAAAGCACCCAAACATTTGGTCCACAAACCACCAGCAACTCTCTAATTTGTCATGGAAGGCAAGAGATATTTCATCCAAGAATGAGCGGAGAAAGAGAGATATTAACTCCAGCATTAAAATTTACTGACATCCTAATATATACTGCAGCACTTCCTAATCTTGATATCATTTCTTGACCAAACTTTAATAATCAAGAAATAAATTAGATTTCAGGGAGCTCTAACACGCTTTATTCTGTAGCCCTTTAAATAAATCACACAGCAGGCACTCTGTATATACATATATATGATAAATGTTATGTGAAAACTATCAGCTCTTTCAGATCTCAGTTATGAACAGATAAATTACGAAGCACCAACATGTCCCTTTAAAATCTTGGCCGGGCATGGTGGCTCATACCTGTAATCCTAGCATTTTGGGATGATGAGGCGGGTAGATCACCTGAGATCAGGTGTTCGAGACCAGCCTGGCCAACTTGGTGAAATCCCGTCTCTACTACAAATACAAAAACTAGCCAGGTGTGGTGGCAGGCGCCTGTAATCCCAGCTACTCAGGAGGATGAGGCAGGAGAACTACTTGAACCTGGAATGTGGAGGTTGAAGTGAGCCAAGATCATGCCACTGTACTCCAGTCTGGGCAACAGGGCAAGACTCAACCTCAGAGAAAAACAAAACAAAACAAAACCCAATAGTAAAATCTTAAGTAATGGTATAGTTTAGCCTTTTGCTGACCCCAAATTCATATATTTGGAACAGGTGGATATGCATAGTGCCTTTTTAGCCCTCCATGTCTATGACTATTACATCAGCTAACCTCTGCAAAGACGAGAAATCCCAAAACCACGACCCTGAGATCATTTTTATTTAATCGTGAGCATCATTGCTTTCAATAAACATAATTTCTGTCACCCTGGCCACTGCCAATAAAATAATATTTTTTCTACGTACAAGTAACCAAGCTAATTAAATAAATTCACAAGGCATAAAATGAACAAGTAAAATTTAAATATAAGAATGGAAGACGGTATTCAATCAGAGAAATCTAAGCACAACCAATCTAACTGTTTACTCCAACATGTGAAGAAAACAAAAGTCTACATTCATCTCTTATCTGAAGCAACTCCCCAAATCCACACTGTGTTAAACACACATACACACACTAGTTTGCCAAATTTTGATTGAAATCATTCCTGTTGGACTTACTAGCTGTGAGGATTCAGGTTCTCATCTAAAAATTGTTTATGGTGAACACTAAATAAGGTAACTAGGCTAACTCCAAAGCACAGTGCATGGTGCACAGTAGGGGCTTCACAAATGACTGCTTCAGTTACAGCGATTCACCTGCCTCTCCTTCCTGGATGCTGTAGGTGAGCACTTTTTCCTGAAATGTTGGTCAATACCCCTACATATAGCATGCAGTTACTGGTATCATTTATCTTTTCTCTTTACATATTCTCTAGGACTTTGCTCCTCTCTCTCGCACTGCACCCATCTGAAATTTTGCTTGCATTAATCATAAATTAAGCCCAATAGCCAATCTAAGAGCACAAGAATGATGTTCAGAGCAGTCAAACTCAGCTGGAAAGATGGACGACAGCAAGGTTAAGTGAGGTAATCAAAAAGCATAAAATAAAAAGAAGTCACAGGACTTATATCACTGTTCACAGCCTAATTAGGATATTTTTGGGAAGCGGACTCATCAGAAGGATGACAGTTGCACACTACCAAAGAAGCTGACCTTGGGTACATTTCTTGACTAAAGATGATCAATTCTAATAAAACAACCATAATGTCTTCTGTATATTTTTTCTTGCACAAATTAGGAAAAGAACTAGCCAGGCATTTCCAATTACACACTTTATTATGTTTTTAAAGATGGCCACTTCTAAACAACAGGACAATGTTAAACCTCTTGTATCTTTGCTAATAAAAATAAAGGTCAACATAATATTTGAAAGTGCCCTCTTTACACTCTTCATATAAGTTAGCCCTACCCACGTGGGGAGTTAATTGGCTATAATTTATGATGGCCTAAAATACAACCTAGAAGAGTCTAAGATCAGAAATCTGATCGCCTGTGAAAAAAAGGGAATGTCATGCACTTTACTATGGTCACTGTACTCAGAATAGATAGATTTTCATGTTGAAAAACATTAAAAGTTGCCTTGGGGAGGATAACAGAATAGGATGCCCAAATGTTATAGTGGTCCTATCTTCTAATGGTTTCCCTTCTGAGGGCATCCTAGGGAGAAGTTCAATCTTTCTAATGGGAATAAAACTGTACTACAACTCTCCAAGGGCATTTGCCACTTTAAAAAGGAACTCCAAACTCTGCTGTCTTTAAAAGGCAGCAGGTCATTGGGAAAAGTCATTTTTCAAAGCTCCAGTGAACTGGCACTCTGCTTTTAGCTAGCCAGAGAGATAAGGCATGCCGCCTCAGTAACAGAATCACCCTTCTTTAATTTTTAATGCCCAGGCATTTCACAGCTCCCAAGAGGAATCAATAACTTACTTATGGCATCATAAATGGCTTGGATGGAGAATATGCATGTGTTTTGACAAAGCAGGAAGGAAATCATCCATCAGCAATTTATTTTAGATGAAGATTTAATAAAGGTTACATAAGTACACCATAAATGCATCATCCTATTCATCTCCAGGAAAAAAAAAAAAAAAAAAAACAAGAAAAAATATTAATAAGCTCATCACTGTCACCCTGCAGAAGAATTTAATTGAAAATAAAGCCCCTAGAGGGGACATGTGTTTTTACTTCCCACTCTGAAAGCACACACAGGTATAAGTATGTTCAAATGGCAATGGATTCATCTGGAATGTAAAAGACCATGGGGTTCACACATATAAAGATCAACAGTTGTTTTAGAAATTAACGACACCACATCTTAAACTTCTACATAAGTTATAAACTGATCCAGGTGTTATCATCAGGGTAGAAACAGATGCAGTGTTAGCACATTAAACTGTGAATCCAGCTCCAACACTGCTTAATGGACTCCACATGCTGAAAACGATCATCATGGTAGGGAGTGTACTCAACTAAAAGCCTAACTTTCAAGCAAAACAAGAGTTTCATTATCCTCATTATGCTCACAAACAACTATTCTGGGACTAACATTGTTTTTACATTGATTATGGTGCATTAGTCATTTTGAGGGAGGGAAATGATAGGAGAGTAATTCAACATCAGAATAACAAAGCCACAGTTGTCACAGGGTGTTGATGACATGACACTGATGCTGTCCCCACAATAAGTCAGCACTGGTTGCACCAGCCTGCCTTATCTTGTGATCCCATCTGGACCCCATAAATGGCTAAGGGAGGGCAGAAGAATGATAGGGAAGTTTGTAGAACAACTACCATTACTTAATGTATGTGAAGAACTTTCTAGATTTCAAAGCATTTTTTTATATACATTATGTGTTCTCACAAATGCTTTCTCCCATCTTTTCTGTGATAAAAATAAAGAGTTTCAACCAAGATTTCATAGCAAGCAGCAAAATTATGAAAAAAACTGCATCTTCGAACTACTGTTCTAGAGCTGCTTCTGTTACTCTATAATAATCTCCAAACATGAGATCCCTGCATTGGGGAAGGCATTTGCCCTCATGTATAATTTACTGATTTCAAATAATAAAACAGATAATCCTAAAAGAATAATACACAATAAAGCAGCACAACTTCGTTTCAGTCAATTCCCCCTGGTCCATTTCTTTGGCAGCTACTGATACTGAAAAGGTCTAAATGATGCAAAATTAGTGCAACATACTGGAAAGCTGTCTAAATGGAAGAGATTTCACCATGGAGCATTCTGCATTTATTGAATTTTCTATTGACCAAAAGCCTTTACAGTCTTTAAATAGCAACTTCAAAAACAGACAATTACAATAATGCCAAATTAATCTTTATAACCTTTCTACCTCCAGAATTCAACTCTGGGATGACAGACAGTTAACTGAATATTTTAAGTCTCTTGAGAGGTCATCATTGTAAACTTGTTTTTTTGTTTTTAGAGACAGGGTCTCATTATGTTGCCCAGGCTGGATTTGAATGCCTGGGCTCCAGGGATCATCCATCCTCAGCCTCCCAAGTATCCGGGACTACAGATGTGCGTCACCATGCCCATCCATTGTACACATTTATTGAATCAAATCATTTAATTTGTAAACCTAATCTTATTTCCTGAACTTCCACCTTAGTAATTGTTTTGCATCAACTGTTCCTCAGTAGATGGTTAAACCCATAGCAAGCCAGCTTCTAGCATAATTCATGTTAAGAACAAAAGCTGCTGTTATGACAAAGTAGACCATACGTTCAAATCATATCTCAATGAGAGGCTCCAAGAATAGGCTTCAGAGTTTTTGTCAAAATATCATTCTGAAAACTGGACTTCCATTTTGAATCTAACATGGTCTTATTTTGTCCTTGTTGACCAATATACAAGAAACTAAATGAATTTGAGGATGAAAAGGAAAAAAGTGATGGCAGACTAGCAGTACAACATTTTGAGTAGGCTTCGGAGAAAGAACAACCGACTACACAAAGTCCTAAACTTTCCTGTCTCGGCAACGATGAAGGAAAGAAGGCCGGTCAAATTGTTTTGTTTTGTTTTGTTTTTCCCTATCTTGTTACTTATAATTATTGTTAAAAGAATGAAAGCTAGATAATCTTAATTATTAGGAAAGGGGCTAAATTGCAACCCCTAAAATGGATATTGATCTGTGTTAGTTTCCTATTGTTAATGTAATGAATTATCATTCACTTAGTGATAAACAAACACAAATTTATTATCTTTCTATTCTTAAGGTCATAAGCCCACAATGGGTTTCAATGGTCTAAAATCAAAGCATCAACAGGACTGTATTCCTTCTGGAGGCTCTAGGGGAGAATCTAGTTCCTTGCCTTTCTGGCTTATAGAGGCCACATGCATCCCTTCACTCAGGGCCCATTTTTCCATCTTCAAAGCCAGAAATCGATTACATCATTCCAACCACAACTTCCCTTGTCCTGTCTCCTACTTTGACCCTGACTCTCCAGCCTCCTTCTTTCCCTTATAAGGATCTTTGTGAATGCACTGGGTCCAACTAGATAATCCAGGATAATCTTCTATTTTAAGGTTCTTAATTCAATCATATCTGTAAGTTGCTTTTGTCATATAAGTTAGCACATCGACAGGTGCTGAGGATAAGGATGTGGATATATTTGGGAGGCCAGTAACTGTCTCACTTAGCTAGGCTTAACCAAGCCCATTAAAAGGGTTATCAAAATCCTTTCCTGACTAACATATACAAGCTATTCCATTCTCCAGAGGCATTACGAAGTTTCAACTATTTTATATATGCATATAAGTAAATAAAAATTACTGCTATTTCTTATTTTCTGCTAGATTATCAAAGGAAAACAGGAAACATGGTAGTAGAGTCCCGCATACACTGTATTTTACTCATATAATGTTATACCCAGGGGTGATACTCAAAATATTAACAACTTGTAGTGAATAGGTACTGGCCACAACACTGGAGAAGGGTTTTACAGGGCTTCTGCTATGTGCAGCATTAAATTTCAATGAGCTGGACCATGCGGAGGTTTATGTGATATCAAGTGGGGGCATAAGGGGATCAAGGAAGAGGAAAGCCTCAAGGGGCAGGGAGCAACAGCGATTTACCAACTGCAATGTCCATATCAATGAGAACTGCCTAAATATTGTGTCTCCAACAGAACTCCAACAAGTGACCAATAATTTCCATAGTGAGTATGCATCACATTCATAATCAGGTAAATAAAGATCAGATTGCAAAGAATGCCTAATTTAAGAAAAAAAAAATGTTGATTCTATTCTAAGCAGGGAGGAATGATTAGGTTAACAGGGTCCAGTATCCAAAAAGATCCTGAAAGAATTAAATGACCAACTGAAGTAAACAAAGCTAAATTTGATAGGAATAGGATTAGATCCTAAGACCTAAAATTGGATCTAAATCTAGCAGCTACAGAATAGGAAGATGTGAGTCAGCAGCATTTGCACGGAAAAATACTAGGACATTTTAGGAGAAAGGAAGAGTCAATGAGTCAGTGAGATGTCACCAAGAACAACAACAAAATGCAGTGCAAATTTAGACATCAATGAAAACAAATACAATACATAATCAAAAAGCTATAGTGTCTACAATTAGATCTTACACCCTTAAAATATTTTCTCAGTATTGTTATATATTATATTTAGCATACATAATAATCAGTGATAATAGTGATAATAGCTACGACTTAAAATGATGACAATAGGCCGGATGTGGTGGCTCACACCTGTAATCCCTGCACTTTGGGAGGTCAAGGTGGGGGAATCAGTTTGAGCTCAGGGCTTTGAGACCAGTCTGGGTGACATGGCAAAACCATGTCTCTACTAAAAATACAAAAATTAGCTGGGCATGGTGGTGCACACCGGTAATCCGAGCTGCTCAGGAGGCTGAGGCAGGAAAATCATTTGAACTCGGGAGACAGAGGTTGCAGTGAGTCGATATTGCACCACTGCACTCCAGCCTGGGTGATACGGCAAGACTACATCTCAAAAAAATAAAAATAAAAAATAAAATGACGATAAATTATCTATGAATTACAGTTTATGTGACATACTAGATAACAGAAGAACTCAAGTTCACCATCTCATAGTGTTTGTGGAATTAAACTACTATCCTTCTTTTTCAGAATGATTAAGTAAATTATCCAAGATTAGGGAACTGTTGGGAAAGATACCTTAAAATAAGGAGGCATTCAAAATTTCAACCAAGATGATACAGACACTTTGGAATCATGTCATTTTGAGAACTACTGAAGAAGAGAGGCTCATTTTTCCAGTAAACAGTGACTTGGAAAAAGGAGGATGATGAATGTCTTTAAATTACTAAAATTCCATCCAGCGAAGAGGGATTATTCTCTACCTATTATTGCCTATCATTAGAAGACTGAGTTCTGGGAATTATTAAAAGCTAGATGATAAAGGAAATATAGCTATGAGATATATCCGATGATGGAGGGTGCCAAGCCGGAACTTAGTGAATTCTCCATTACTAGAAGTTCAAAAACAGAGGTTATATAGTTACAAGGGCTACAACAGATAAATTTCAAGGGCCCTTAACTCTTAAGATTCAACCTTTTTCTCTCTCTGTAGGATACCACCTCTAAGACAGATAATCACAATCCAGTGTTTCCCAAATACTAGTCATCCATCTAGAACCTCCATGATATCTGCCACATTCAGATAACAACTGTATTACTAATTAACTTAATATCTTCCTGTAAGTTGTCTCATTTTTGCTTATTATTAATATATTTTGCCTTGTTCTTAGCAATAATATCCATGGGCGATCTGACATGCTAATTATATTTCTAGTAGTAACTCTTAAATATTAAAATGGTTATATGTATATCCCTTAAAATCAACAGCACACGTGCCACGTTTTAAACACAGTTGTAACTTCTTAATTACCAAAGTCCACAAGTTTTTTAATTAGATATTTTTCCCCCAAATCTCTAAGTTTTGAAAATCATTTTAAAGAGACCTACTGGGTAATTATCATAGGTTGGTACAGTTTTGGTATCGCTATGTTTATTTGTTTTGTTTAAGAGAAGACCATGGATAAACATTCCCCAGGCCTCCTACTTACTTGGCTATATTTGCCTCACATTTTGGAAACCAATTATTCATGTAATGGATAACAGCCTTGAGTGTCAAGACAGAGTTCTGGTCAACATTATAGTTTCTTAAAGTTGAGCTAAAAAATCTTGATTGCATTACTGAATTTGTCAATATTCCAATTAACTAACAGATTAACAGCTGTATATTTGGCAGATTTATTTACGATTTTTAGTTTCCTGCAGACTTGTTTGGCAATATACCACACATTTTGTGAGCATGAATCAACTGAATGAATAAAGCATTTTGAGAAAAAGAAATAGATATGTAGATACGTTTCATTGCTTTTCTTCCACAACCTCTTCAAGAAAGAACCTCAAGAGCACAGACTTGTCAGAGCCCAAACTACTGAAATTTTAAAACACAGAAGCTTTGTTATTTGACTTAGTTTTAGTTGATACTTCTTTGTAGCCTCACAAGTAATTTTGAAAATTTCTGCCATAAACTGAAATAAGGCTCTGAACACATGATCAAGCTTCATACTGGGATTCTCGCCTGGCTTTAGCACCTACTTTAGTTTGATAAATGTTTGTCCAGCTGGTTTTATTGGTTTCTTATGCTGTGGTAAAACAAAATATTTTCCATCTTGCTACCTTAAAAAAATAAACAACTTTGTCATTAAAAAACACTCCAGAATATATGGCAACATTAGATGTTCTACTCCATAAAGTTTATTGACATTTTGGAAAAGAAGACAAAAATGCACAGGGAGAAAAAAACTCTCCACTGAGAGAAAGCAGCCATGCCTAACTACAATTAGGCTGATATTTGTGCTAGTCTGACACCATCTTAGATAGAACTTGGGTAGCACTAATTGTCTTGTGTGGTGCCTTCTATGGGCATGGCCTAAGTTTTACACTAAATTTCCATGGGAAGTGGGACCAACAGGGAACTGGGACTGCAAAACTGGATCGGAAATATTTGCTTCCTAAAACGAATCTATTTTACATTCCCCTCTGTCTTCCATCCCTTTTTCCTCCTTTTAAAAAAGCTATTTCTTGGGATGACAAATTAAGTTAAGGCTATAATTCAGAGAAGTTTAGAACTTTCTGCTAGAATTCAAAAGCTGCTTTGAATTAGTAGTCGCCACTGGCACATAATTTATTTGCAGTGAAGATTTGTGCCTTTCAGTGTTTGTTTTTTGGCTAAGCCTTATAAATTAACAAGAGTTTAATAAAATGTCACCACTGCTTTGCAAAAGAATTTTTTTTGAGTTATGGAAGATATACTCCAGACAATAATGCAGGACAAATTACCACACAGGACAAAACATAGAGGTGCTCCATGCTCCTCACTCAGATACTGATTTACAATATAATTACCTGATGAAACAGTGTACAATAATATAATATTTATTCAGTCTAGAAATGTGTACAAGTTTCCTCTTATTTAAGAAATCACACACATAATTAAAAACAGCAACTTCACGTCAAAAAAAAAAAACAAACAAACTTGTAAATAAAGTCTAGCTATGGAAGGGAAGGGAGGATGAGGAAGCAAGTTTAGCAAGAAATCTTACTATGTAACCACTAGCTTGCAGTTATATTTTAAGGATTTTTTTTTTTTTTTAAACTTCACAGCCAAATGAATTCAGCTAGAAGGTCAGGAAAAGAAAATAATCAGAGAAACCTAGCATGTTTGATTCCGTGAAAAGAAATGGTTATTAACCTGGCTGTCTAACCTGAGAAGCTCACACGGATCTTCAGATTACTTCAAAATGGTAATGACTGGCTATTTCACAAATAAAACGTTCTGTATAACCCACTTTCTATCAATTGTCAAGGCAAGACCTAGCCGTGAGTCCAGTTTCAGTCAGCGACATAATACTAAGGAATGCAAAGAAGACTTCTACACTACTCAAAACCTTTTCTTAGCACATTTTTCGGCCTCAGCAAAAGTTCTTCGTACAATCGTGAAGCAGATTCAGTGCACTGGTGGTGATTTTCTGTAGTCTTTGAAAAGGAATGTACATACATAGAGCCAGCCCTGGAGCACCAATAATACCACCAATAATCTGATTTCTACCCTAAGTATTAGAGACCATTTCAGGAAAAATACAACAGCATCAACAAAGAGTTTGGCCTGAAGATTAAGATCACCCACAAGAAGAAACCTCCAAAAACAATCATGGCAATCCCATTCCCCTTTGCTAAAGACAGACCCATTCAACAAATATTTATTTAGTACTTATGATCTGCCAGGCCGTATGCTTTAAGCAGAGTTGGCCCAGGCTCTGAAGCTCTGATGAGTGAGACGTAATGTACTCTTCTACAAAATACTTTCCCGCCAATAAGAGAAAAAAGGGCTCTCATTCTTTCCCCTTCCCATTTTGGGTGACCTGCTTTGAGAATTTGATGTTTGCAGCTGCAGCCACCTTAAAAATAGGAGAGAAACTGGTGACGCACAGGAGGAGCTCATGGTATCATGGGTAGGTGGTCAAACCAGAAGGCAGAAGGCCACCTTTCTCTAGATACATAATAACTTTATTACAGTTTAAGCCATTTTTAGTTAGCTGTCATTTGCCATCAAAGTCAAAGCAATGGCAATATCCTGGGTTTTGTTAAACTTATTTGCTATTTCTCATATACCTCCTATCACCCAGAATAAATATCCATTTTCATGTTACCTATTTCAACTATGTTTTCTCTTTTAGAAGTGAGATGGAATATTGTTTTAACCTACTTCTAAATCTATTCCCTCGCCTTCCCTCGCAGAAGTTACCACCTTCTTGAAGTTGATGTGAACTATCTACCCTGTGATTTCGTATTTTTACTACTTATTTTTCCATGTAAAATATATGGTATTGTTTGGTATACATTTAAAACTTAACTGAAATATATCTTAAGCTAAGCAGCATTCTGAAACTTGCATTTTTACTCAATAGGTTTCTAAGATTTATCTATATTTACATAACTTTTTCATTAACTACTATAGAGTATTCTAATGAATGTGAAATTTCATAATCCATTGCCCTGACATTTAGATTGTTTACAATTTTTTACCTGATATGTATTTTTAATGCATAAAACTAATAGTTATTGCTTGGTCTTCCAAATATACTAAATAGAAAAACAATTAAAACTGAAGACATACAGTGTATCTTCAAGAGAGCATTAGGACATGGTAAGATGTCATGCTAAGAAAAAAAGGCTTCTAGGACATACTGTTCTGCAGGGAAAAAATCCACTGATACCTGATGTTCTACTAACATTGTATCTAACTAGCTGTAAGCTAGTGTCAGTATCACCAATGAACTATTCTCACACTAAATGGCAAGATACAATGTGCACCAATGGGGTCCTAAAACAGCTACACCTGCATTGCAGAGACACTGAGAGTGAGCTAAGAAAGGACTAAGGATATGTTGGAGGATCACTAAACATTTTAAGGGCTACTACGTTGGGCAGAAACACAAAGGTACAATTATAAAAACACAACAGAATTCCACTTGAGACAATGCAGTTTAATTTGTGAAAATGACATTTCAAATTTTCCAATTTTGCATTTAACATTTAAAATCCAAACAAATTCCTGTAAAGAAAAAAAAGTAAGCTTGCTTTCTCAGGGTACCAGCTAATCTCATCTCGTAATTCCATTCCTTAAAAGGGTTTTAAGTGCATCCTGTTGCTCATGGGACAAAAAGGAAAACCTTTAATATTCTCTACATAGTTCAGGATTATGTGGCCTCTGCTCACCTTTCTGGCTACATCTAAGACTGCATTTCCCATATCAAACCTCCAGCCACACAGGACTTTTATCTTCCCCTACAAGGCTACAGAGCTCTTACCTCTCTCTGTACCTTTGTAAAAACTCTCTAAAGCTAATCCTCGCCTACCAACCCCACCCACCTTCACCTAGTTGACTCCCTCTCATCCTTCAAAGTTTAGCTTCAAGTTGACTTCAGAAGCCCTCTGACATTTATGAGTAGATGAGGTCTCCTTGGTTTACCCTTATTTCACCTATCACAGCAAGAATAATGACATATAAACAGCATTAAGTTGTATACATGTAACTTTTTACAGTAATATGGATTAATCAAGGGTGACATTTGCCAAAATTAGCTAATAGCATGTTTATTAGTACTAGTATCTATCATAGAGATGGGATTACCTTGATGCCTCTTTTCTTAAAGTCAATGATCTCTTCACTGTAAATATTTTTAAGATATTCATAAAAACCAACAATTTGGATGGTGTAAATTCTCTTTTAAATAAAAACAAAAAGCCACCCTAAAAACAAAATTCAAACAAACAAAACCTTAACAGATAATCCTGGATTTGCTAGTCACAAGCTGTGTAGGTAAAGACCTTGCTTTGTCTTTAAAATTATAGAGAGGTAAGGACAACTGATTTTGAATCCTCTTCAAATTTCAGTCCTCTGTGTTTCTACAGTGTTACCATGAAAGTAACTCAATCACTAGGAAGTAGGTTTAGTTCCAATTATAAATTTTTGTGAGGACTCTGAAAAGCTTTGTAAATCAATTATGTTTCTAGTTCCTCAGTTGTAAACAAAACAAAACCACAAAAAACTAAAGGTGACTAATAAAACCTTAGTGTACTCAGGAAATTAAAAGTGTTTTAAGATTTACTGCCTAACATGGACAATGCTGCTACCAACTAGAAAAACATCATTGGTTATTTCGGTCTGCACATTAAATACTTTATTAGTCAAAATACTCACATTATTATAATTCAATTGTATAACAGTGTTGAATTACCTTTTCCATTTTCGTTTTCTTTAAGGGTACTGAGAGTGCTACTACTTTTCAATAAGTAACACTTCTGCTTGTATTTTAATCAATATATTAAGCAATACGTAAATTTCCAAGTTATTGCCCCTGAAAATAATTAGTTACTGAATTTCCTTTTATTACATTAATATAGAAATGGATAGGTTTTTCCCTTAAGTCACACACCTATAATCTGTGATGTGCATGACCCAATTTAGTAATTATTTGGGTATCACGTGTATGGTCCAAGTGCTAACAGTATGAGTGCTAACAGTATGCCCCAATTAATTAAAAAAATTTTAAAGACAGAAAACTTTTATGATGTTTCTTTTCCTCTAAACAACCTAGCAAAGTCTATCACTCATATGAAAGGCTTAAATATTTAACTATTTTACAAAGAATATCTCTTTCAAGAGTATATGAAGGCCATACAGAACTAAGAGCATTTCAAATGTTCATCCTCACTGGGTGCAGTGGCTCATGAGTGTAATCCCAGCACTTTGGGGGGACTGAAGTGGGCAGATCGCTTGAGGCCAGGAGTTCAAGACCAGTCTGGCCCACCTGGTGAAACCCCATGTCTACATAGCCAGGAATGGTGGTACACGCCTATGGTTCCAGTTAATTGGGAGGATGAGACAGGATAATTGCTTGAACCCAGGAGGCAGAGGTTGCAGTGAGCAGAGATCACGCCACTACACTCCAGCCTGGGTGACAGAGAGAGACTCCGCCTCAGAAAAAAAAAAAAAGCCATAGAAGAAGAAAAAGGGCCAGGCACGTTGGCTCACTCCTGTAATCCCAGCACTTTGGGAGGCCGAGGCAAGTGGATCACTTGAGGTTAGGAGTTCGAGAACACCCTGACCAATACTGTGAAACCCAGTCTCTACTAAACATACAAAAATTAGCTGGGCAAGGTGACGCATGCCTGTAATTCCAGCTACTCAGGAGGCAGAGACAGAAGAATTGCTTAAACCCGGGAGGCAGACGTTGCAGTGAGCTGAGATCACGCCACCGCACTCCAACTTGGGCGACAGAGCAATACTCTGTCTCAAAAAAAAGAAAAAAGAAAAAGAAAAAAATAATAATCTTGGCATGGTGGCAGGCATCCATAGTCCCAACAACTTGGGAGGGTGAAGTGGGAGGCTCACTTGAGCCTGAGAGGTTAAGGCTGCTGCAGTGAGCCCTGATCGTGCCACCACACTCCAGCCTGGGCGACAGAGAGAGATCCTGACACACACACACACAAAATAAAAAAATAAAAAAGAAAGAAAAAAGATGTTCATCCTTATACTGAGCACAGACATGATTACTAGCTGATCCTGGCCCATAAGAAGCTTCTTCAAAACTCTAGATCGTCGATCTACTCTTTCACAATATACTAGGATACAATTTAACCTGGGTTATTCAAATTCACAGAACTTGTAGAGATGTTCCCGCTTAGGCTGTAATAATTCAATGCAAAGAACAATAAAAGTCTTCAGTGCCAGCAAGAATGAGTCCTGTCTCAGCTTGGGCCCCTACTAATTGCATGAACTCGGGTCATTTCCTTAACTTCTTTGAGTCCAGTTTTCCTCAACTGCTTGTCAAGAGGTAGGTGCTTGGTTGATGTGACTTACCTTTCTCTTGTTCCACTTACATGAGAGAGGGAAAAAGTAGGTATTGCACGTTTGAGGTTTTTAACTCTACACAAAACGAAACCAGCTTACTAGTTACTTAATTTAGATATCAAAGTCAGCTAACATTCAATGTCTTTGTTTCACATCTTACTCCTTGTATTCCTTATGATGATTGATTGATACTACAGCTACCCATGTTATAATTTCTCCACATAATAAATCTATAGGGAGCCAAATTCAAGTCAAAATAACAGCAATTTTAAGAAATACTTGGTGCAAATCATTTGTCCTTATTACCTTCCAATCAGTAAAATAAGCGAATTAGAGCACTCTAAAATGTACTCAAGCTTTAAAATAGATACATAAAATTTATGATTTAATGTGTTGATCTAATAAGTAAATTTTCAGAGGAAATGAGAACAAATTTCAGACACTAATATTTCACAAATATGGGTAGGGCTCCAGGCATTGGGCTGGAAAGCTTCTCACAGATTTGGTCACCAAGAGGACATTCCAATCTTCAGTAAGCAAGAGTGACTGCTACATGCTCACGTCACAAAGAATTTCAAATAGCTCATCAGGGAGACCATATACATTCAACAAGAGGGAAAAAAAATCAGTCCAGCCAGTAATTAAGAAAGACTTTCTACCCCCACTGAAGATGTGTAAAGATTTGAAGCAAATGTCGCTGCATAATTACTTATGAACATAATTGAGGCTCTCCATCTCTGCAAGTCCTTTTATGTGAGTAGATGATTCAAAATGAAATGCAAAATTAAAAATATCTTTTTTTTAAGCACACCATTAAAATTATACTTTGGACTTTAAACTTAGCAGGGAACAAGAAAAATCTTCAGAGGCATAGAGTATAAAAGATGAAAAAGTAGCACAAAGTTAAAAATCAAAAGACTACACATATTGTGAAGCCATTATTGGAATATCAACATGGTATTCATGAGTTCTAATCTAGGAACACCACACATCAGTATGCTCCCACATACCCCTCTATATGGTAACTGCCCTTTTACTCTAAACTCACCATAAGAAGGAAAGATACACCAGCATGAGTACCGGATATACGCACTGCTGTCAAAGCTCAAACCACAAGGAAATATGTGCTCCTTTACCAATTTATTCCACTGGATGAAAAGACATTTAAATTATATTTTGGAATAAATTAGTAAGTTTACTTAAACATTCTTTTTTAAAAATGAAGTTGGGAAATCAGCTTGATATGTGTAAATTTATTTGAGTCTAGTATCACCTGCTGTTTCCTCTTAATTTACTACAACCATCATTCTGAAATAAGTTTTTGAAGCTATGGTAAAACTTTCCATTCGCAATAATTTGTGTACTCTCTCGTTTACTGGTACTGAAGGAACTCAGTTAATCTTCAGCAATCTGACACTGTGTGTATGTGTGTTTTCCCTATCACAGAGTGAACACATTGAGAAGACATAAGCAAAAGTAACAAAACCGTAAAACCTCACACAAATAGAAAAAGCAACTTCTTACTACAGGAAAATTTGTTTCTTAAAGTTAAATCTTCTACAAAGTATTCCATTTGATTATTTGAATAATTATGTTTACATGGCATATGTAAATACATACACATATTTTGGAGAGATTTTTTATTTTACATATGATAGGGCATTTTTCCATCACCCTACCACATTGTGGAAATAATAGACACACTGCCTACAAGAGAAGGGATTAGAAAAGGAAGCAATTACCTATAAAATACGTGAAAAGCAGAAAAGGAAGCTCCAGTGACAAGGAAAACTGTCCACAAAACAACTGAAAACACTTGGTTGAACTGAGAAACTAAAGTGATTTTACAAACAACCTCATCGTTCCCCCATGTCTCTTGGCCCTGCACTGGCTCACCCTCTTCACTCCTGTGGCTGACTGGAAGACTGTGAATCTGGAAGTTCTGCATGCTCTCCCATTCATGCTCAGCAGGAAAATAGAAACATCAGATTCCCCATCTCACATTCCCAACTGTTTTTGTCCCATTATAAATACTTTGTATTTCCAGTGGTATTCATAGTTCAAAAAAGGTTTTTTGTTTTTTTTTTTAAATAAAACTTACTGTGGATGTCAAGTTGGAATCAATTTAAGGAAGTCCTCTTAGTTTATCACCTCTTCTGTCGAAAGAAGAGCTAAATCACAATAAAACATACAGTGCCTTCTGATGTGCTTATATGTCTTTTTTTTTTTTTTTTTTTTCCCCCTTGAGATGGAGTCTCATTCTGTTTCTCAGACTGGAATGCAGTGGCACGATCTCGGATCACTGCAACCTCCAACTTCCAGGTTCAAGTGATTCCCCTGCCTCAGGCCCCCAAGTAGCTGGGACTACAGGCGTGCGTCACCACACCCAGTTAGTTTTTATAATAATTTTAGTAGATATGGAGTTTCACCATGTTGGCCAAGCTGGTCTCGAACTCCTGGCCTCAGGTGATCTGCCTGCCTTGGACTCTCACAGTGCTGGGATTACAGGCGTGAGCCACCATGCTCGGCCTACGTATATTTTTAATAGATGATTTTCCTGAAAATACTCCAATGGAAAATTAGCCTCTCCCTTACTTAACTAGAAAGCTTAAAATTCAAATACTAATTTCCATGATTACAAATCATCACATCTACAGCATTTATTTCTAACATCCTACTAAACAGCAATTTCTCAGGCCATTAAATTTTACTAAATGTTACAGGCATGTAATTCCTATTAACTTCTGTATCTTTTTCTTACATGAAATACTAGCATCATACCCTTTCTGCATATACTGAGGATGTGATATAAATTAATTTTCATCTGACCAGCCTAAATTGCATTTCGTTTCTATTTATTTAAACGTGTTTTTACTGAGCAACTGCTAAGTGCCAGATACTTCAGTAGGTAAGAGAACAGAGAATAATCCTGAACCAAATTATTATAATGAATGGTTTACATTTTTATTGGCATACCAAGATCCCACTCTGATTAGCCTGACCACCAAACCACATCAGCCAAAGAGCGCTGATGGACTGTTTCTGCTGTTGGGTAAATTATTGTGCTCCCTCTCTTCAAAGTTCAGGTCTCTGCAATATACATTATAAGATCCATACAAAACATTTCCTATATAAGAAATGGAATAGGCTGGGCGCGGTGGCTCAGATCTATAATCCCAGCATTTTGGGAGGCCGAGGAGGGTGGATCACTTCAAGTCAGGAGTTCAAGACCAGCCTGATCAACATGGTGATACCCCGTCTCTAATAAAAGTACAAAAATTAGCTGGGCCTGGTGGTGGGCACCTGCAGTCCCAGCTACTTGAGAGGCTGAGGCACGAGAATCACTTGCACCTGGGGAAGTGGAGGTTGCAGTGAGTCAAGATGGCACCACTGCACTCTAGCATGGGTGACAGAGCCAGACTCGGTCTCAAAAAAAAAAAAAAAAGGAATGGAATAACGGCAAGCGACAAGACCAGGGCTTAATACACATTATTCTTCCTGTCTTTCTTTATTTTTTTGTGGTGGAGGGGGGTGAACAGAGGGTACAGAAAATTACAAAAGATAGTTAGGACTGGAACACAAAAATAAAATAATATCTACCCATTCCCTTTCTCAAGAACAGGGTTAACTGGGGTTTTTCTATAAAAATAATCAATGACCACCAACATCTGAACTAAGGATTAGAAAGAGGTCCAAATCCTAAATTAATTTTGCATTCCCTAACTGTAGATGTTTACCTGTCCTTCTTTGAGCTAAAGAAAACATCTATGCTAGTAATTGTCTACTAACACTTAGAAATACTAACAAGCTAAACACTTTAATTTTTAATTCCACAGCAAATTAAATTTAGCAAATCAAGAAATGGGCAAAAGCCTAGCAGAGTACTCATATAAATAGCAAAAGTAACACCTGGCAGGTGAATTATAAAAGAAAAAAAGTAAATATGTTTTTTAAACATACAACTAAAAAATAATTTTTTTTAAACATAAACATACTTTTAAACAATGTAAAAAATTAAATATATTTTTTAAACATACAAATGAAAAATATATTTTAAACATACAATTGTATGGATCTTATAATGTATATTACACAGACCTGAACTTTGAAGAGAGGGAACACAAAAATGGCCTGGGGCCATTTTATGCAGAGAAAAAATTTCCTATTCATATACAAGCTCCTGAATGTGTGTATATATTAGCACAAAATATAATATTGAGTGACCATCATGGTGGTCCTGAGTTCTGTGACAGGATAAATCCAATATACTTCAATTACGAAGGTAAATATGGAATACGTTTTAAAAAGATTTCCCACTAACTTATGAAATGTTTCCGTATATAATGTAACAGAACTGATTTATGAACTGCATCACTTCTCAGAAACAACAGAAGAGGAAGTACCACAGGTTAATTTCAGTCCCATAAAACTACCCTAAAGTAAAAGTTAAAAGTGCTCAGAATACTAGCACTTTCTCTTAACACCTTTTCAAAGAAGCTTTTTTAAATGCCCTCCATCCTCTTCTTCATATTTTTCTAGCATTTTCTCTCATACCTTCCTCCAGACTGTGGCTCAGTCCCAGGCTGTTTAGAGATGAGGAGGATAATTTGTTTCATCAGACTAGACTACCACATGGAAAGGAGAATACTATGTATTGCAGCGCATCCAGCTATACAAAGCACAAAATGACTACACCAGAGCAAGACGGTTACAGGTATTATTATAAAATGATTTCCGGAAAATATCAACTATTTTTAGTAGCATTGTCAAAATTTCCATTTGCTACTGGGAATTTGAAAAGAATGTTCAATGAAAATCAGGTTTGCCACATAATTACTAAAAGAACATTTTACTTGGTATCACAGGCTGATAAGCTAAGTAAGACCTGGATAGCAAGGGATACTTTGTTACAGGCATTGGAGTTTTAGTGTGGTATTTCATAAAGCCCTCATAATCTTTGTAAACCCTCTCACCCAAAAGAAGGGGATATATAGGCTATATAAGAGTACTCTTTTTAAAATATAACTTATTTTTCAGAGATCTATGAGGTTAACAGCAAAACTCAGCAGAAAGTAGAGAGAGTTCCCATATACTCCCTGCCCCTCACATGAACAAGCTTCCCACTATGAACATTCTGGCTATAGTGGTACATTTGTTAAAACTGATGAACCTAAAGTCACACATCATTATTACACAAAAGTCCATAGTTTACCTTACAGTTCATTCGTGGTTTTGTACATTCTATAGATTTGGGCAAATGTATCCACCATTACATATCACACAGAGTAGTTCCACTGCCCTAAAAATCCTCTGTGCTCTGCCTTTTCATCCCTCCCTCCTTCACAACAACCATTGATCTTTTACTTCCTCCATAGTTTTCCCTTTTCCAGAACGTCATATAGTTAGAATTATACAATATATAGCCATTTCAGCTTGACTTCTTTCATTTAGTAATATGCATTTAAGGTTCCTCCATGCCTTCTCATCACTTGATAGCTCATTTCTCTGTAGTCCTGAATAATACTCCATTGCAAAGGAGTGCTTTCTACAGTAGCTTGCAAGAGATACAAGGCAGAGGACACATCTAGCTTTATATATATATATATGGAGTCTCGCTCTGTCACCCAGGTGGCTGCAGTGCTGTGGTGTGATCTCAGCTCACTGCAACCTCCACCTCCCAGGTTTAAGCAATTACCTGACTCAGTCTCCCGAGTAGCTGGGATTACAGGCACATGCCCGCATGCCTGGCTTTTTTTGTATTTTTAGTAGAGATGAGGTTTCACCATCTTGGCCAGGCTGGTCTTGAACTCCTGACTTCGTGATCCACCCACCTTGACCTCCTAAAGTGCTGGGATTACAAACTCCTATGCATCTATCACATAGCAGAAATCCAGTAAATAATTTGGAATGAATATATTATTGAACAAATGAAAATATAAATGAAGTTACTTAATCTTTCTAAGTAACACCTTCCTCATAATAACATGAGAAACAGAAGACTGTATTTTAAAGAGAGCTGTTATCATTAGTCATTACCAACATGAGTTGGTAATTAAAACAGTATTTACAAACTTGGCATCATGAATCTTTTAGTTCCCAAAAAATTTAATGGTAATGAAAGAAAGAAGGTTGGGCCAGGACTTTTGTGAGATGCTTATGGCATAAAATTTAAAAAGGTACTCTGTTATTTGCTTTGTCAGGATTCAAGTCTTCAACAGACTAGTAAAAAGGATCAAAACAAATGAGGTGGTATTTAATGGATTTGATCATAAAAACCTAGAATTGGCCAGGCACTGTGGCTCATAACTATAATCCTAGCATTTTGTGAGACCAAGGCAAGAGGATGGCTTGAGGCCAGGAGTTCAAGACCAGCCCCTTGACAACATCGCAAGACTCCTTCTCTACAAAATAAACAAACAAAATAACATAAAATAAAATAAAAAATAAATAAATTATCCAGGCACAATGGCATGCACCTATAGTCCTAGCTACTCCAGAAGTGGAGGCAGGAAGATCACTTGAGCCTAGGAGTTCTTCCTGCCACTGCACTCCAGCCTAGGCAACAGAGTGAGACCATGCCTGTAAAAAAATAGTCATCATTCATTTTTTGAAATTTTTTGTAAAAACATAGAATCCACGTCCACAAATTAATCGCACCAGTAATAAATAAGGGACTTCTGGGTTAATGGCAGAAAACATGAGTGTTTTAATTATTTGCAAGATAATTAAGGATCAATAATATGTTTGTAAAAGTTAATACAAACTTAGAGTGAATAAAAATACAACATAGAAATATAGTTTCCTGGCTGGGCACAGTGGCTCACGCCTGTAATCCCAGCATTTTGGGAGGCCAAGGCAGGCGGACCACCTGAGGTCAGGAGTTCAAGACCAGCCTGACCAATATGGTGAAACCCTGTCTCTACTAAAAATACAAAAATTAGCCCGGTGTGGTGGCACGTGCCTGTAGTCCCAGCTACTCGGGAGACTGAGGCAAGAGAATCACTTGAAGCCAAGAGGTGGAGGAGGTTGCAGTGAGCCGAGATCACTCCACTGCACTCCAGCCTGGGCGTTGCAGCGAGACTCTGTCTCAAAAAAAAGAAAGAAGAAAGAAAGGAAAGAAGGAAAGAAAGAAAGAAAGTTTCCTTAGTGTGACAGTTAATATTTGAGTGTCAACGTGATTGGATTGAAGGATGCAAGGTATTTTCCCTGAGTGTGTCTGTGAGGGTGTTGGCAAAGGACATTAACATTTGAGTCAGTGGACTGGGAAAGGCAGACCCACCCTCAATCTGGGTGGGCACCATCGAATCACCATCTGCCAGCATAGCCAGAATAAAAGCAGGCCAAAGAATGTGGAAAGATTAGACTGGCTTATTCTCCCAGCCTACATCTCTCGCCCATGCTGGATGCTTCCTGCCCTCGAACATCAGATTCTCAGTTTTGGGGCTCTTGGACTTTTGACCACAGACTGAAGACTACACTGTTGGCTTCCCCACTTTTGAGGTTCTGGGACTTGGACTAGCTTCCTTGCTCCTCAGCTTGCAGATGGCCTGTCGTGGGACCTCACCTTGTGATTGTGTGAGTCAATACTCCTTAATAAACTCCCCTTTATATATACATCTATCCTATTAGTTCGTGTCTCTGGAGAACCCTAATACACTTACATCTACTATGTGGGGCCAGGCGCGGTGGTTCACGACACCTGTAATCCCAGTACTTTGGAAGGCCGAGGCAAGTGAATCAACTGAGTTCAGGAGGAGTTTGAGACCAGCCTGGTCAACATGGTGAAACCCCGTCTCTACTAAAAACACAAAAAATTAGCTGGGTGTGGTGGCAGGCACCTGTTATCCCAGCTACTCAGGAGGCTGAGGCAGGAGAATCACTTGGACCTGGGAGGTGAAGGCTGCAATGAGCTGAGATCATGCCATTGCACTCCAGCCTGGGCAACAAGAGCGAAACTCCATCTCAAAAAAAGAAAAAAAGAAAGAAAAAGTACTATGAGATCATGAACAGTGTCTTGTTCTGAATATCCCATTTCAAAAGGAGCCACGATAAACTGGAGATTATCTATAAGTATGCCAGAGAAAAAAGGATCTCAGAGCCATGTTATCCAAACAGTTATACAATTAGAAATGTTCAATCTGATAAAGAGTTACATTATAAGAGCAATTCGAGTTTAAAGTAACAAAAAATTATCTTTCAGTTGAAAGAAAAGTTTTCTAAAAATTAAAATTGTTCAAGAATGACAGAAATTGTACCCTAATAGTAGCTTTCCTTTCAAAGAAAGCATTCAAACAGAGGCTAGATGGTCATTTCTAAGCCATACTACAGATGCTGTCAAACTAGAATTTTCTTCTCATCTAGGATGTGTATCAATAATTCTAAAATCTATGTGAAATGCTACTTAAACCCTGTAGAATTCCCATTTGACTAATTATTAGGAAAAGTTAGGCCTTACTTTGTACCTACTATAAATGTAGTCCGTAAGTTATCCTTTCACACCAAAATTTAAAAACAGAAAAAAAAAAAAAAATACACAATAGTGCTAGGAAAGCTTATCCACTGCAAGTATTTCGGATTAGAGATGAAGTCTATCACTGCCCACTTGGCCTTCAAATGACCTACTTTTTATTTTCACATTACATTAACTTGTAATTAGCTTGTAGTCCGTAAGGTTCAAAATGGATCTGTTTCCAGAACAAGCCTCATGTCAACCATAAAATTCTAACAGGTTGAATATGAGAAAGTAATTAAGTGATGGCTGAAAATGCTAAAAAACTATTTAACATCGTTGAGTATTCATTAAGCAACTATAAGTGGACACTCCCACACGAGGTATTTGAGAGATTCGGAGAGTCTTCGACATGTCCACAATCAAACGAGGGGACACTTTTACATTTACAGAGGAAATAAACACAAATACTTCATGTACAGCCATGTTCACTGTTACAAATGACCTAAAGAACCTTGCAATTAACCTTTCTATTGAATCATGGTCTAGGGCATGTGGTCAAGTGCATGGAAAGAATCAGGCAAAAATGTTACGTGCTTGAGAAGCATGCAGGCATTAAAGTTGAGTCATCAATCATTTTTTGGACTTCCCATAAGTAAGAAACAGTTTCAATTTTGCAAAGACTTACCATGGAAAACTTATATTGAGAAGAAAATAGCACAATATTAGCAAGGACAAAAGAAATTACTCTTTGTAATATGCATTATCTGGAAGTATTTGGAATTCTGCTTTTCCATAGATAAAATATATATATAAAAAAATAGCCAGTTAGCAGTTCCACAGCAAGTACTGGAATAAGAAATAAAAATAGGTCTGGGAAGTCCAAATGGTAAGGCTCCATGTCCAAAAATGCAAAACTATTTTCATGTAGAAAAGATGAGATATAGCACTAAATGATAAGATACGGGGGAAAGAACAGAGATTTTACTCCCATCTTAAAATCATAGCTGTAGCTCATTCCTTCCTTTAAAGTGTAAAGTAAAAGGTGCTGCTTGGTACTATACAGAAAATGCCACCCAAGATAGAAGAGATAGAAATTAGAGCCCTAAAATAATTTTCCATTATCTCAAAGGTCAACATACACCGCCAAGAATAAATTGTGTGTGCCACCAAGCTTGAGCCTTCTGGTGATAAAATGAAGACACACAAAAGGCAATTGATCCAACGTTTAAAAAGATAACAGTTATCAGTGTCATCTAATCAACTTGGTTTCATTTTGGAAGCAGTGAATTCCATATTATGAAGTAAATGAGGTGCCAGTTTCATCTTTTATGGTCTCACTGTGCTTTCTCTCCCTGAGGAATGAGACAAAGTTTAATGACTAAAGACACAAATGACCTAATGAATAACAGTGAAGGATGTGATTCAAACAAGGCACCAGTAGTAAACACTGACACACACACACACAAAGTGATCCTTTTAGTCCTTTGCCAAGGGCAACAGATTTTAACAGCACAAATGGCCTTCTGTCACTCCACTTACAGAAACGCATTCAAGAATTATTACAGGATATAGGCCAAACTGTATCAAAAAGAACAACTGAACTATAGGCTGAACTCCTGAAGAATACTATATAACAATAAAATAAACACAAAATGGCGTTAGGAAAAAGTAGAAAAATTCTTAGATACTAGCTTAAAGTAAAAAAGCAAAAACCAAAACCAATACTTTCCCAGAATAAAGAAAAATTCCAGTCGGGTGCAGCGGCCCATGCCTGTAATCCCAGCACTTTGGGAGGCTGAGGTAGATGGATCACCTGAGGTCAGGAGTTCAAGACCAGTCTGGTCAACATGGTGAAACCCCATCTCTCCTAAAAATACAAAAATTAGCAAGGGTGTGGTGGCAGGCATCTGTAATCCCAGCTACTTGGGAGGCCGAGGCAGGAGAATCACTTGAACCCAGGAAGTGGAAGTTGCAGTGAGTTGAGATTGTGCCATGGCACTCCAGCCTGGATGACATAGTGAAACTCCCTCTCAAAAAAAAAAGAAAGAAAAATTCCTGACTCTTAAGAGTTTTGTTCCTATATTCATATACTGTGCTATATTCTTTTTCACCAATTCAGCCTAAGCTATTTCTACAGTGCAGACTGGAGTAAGCAGAAATTTTATTTGCTTACACAAATTTTATCCAATCTTCCTTCTAATGTAGAATCTTCTCAAATTTTTCGAATCTCTAATAAATATTTCCAGTAATTGGAAGTTTATTATCTTGTAAGCCTGCCCTTTTCATTTTCACAGAGCACTATAGGCCAAAAAAATCTCTCTACTCCTAATCTTTGCCTCATATTATTTGGTGGAAAAACAGCAGGTTTTTGGTGGGTCCCAAGGTAAAGGAGACACCTTCCATATGCATTTGGGAAGATAATAGAAATCTAATGTAGCAAACACATATTCTATCTTATTGCAAACTCATGCTATGTCTCAAAGGCCACAACATTTCAAAAACATCACCACTGTTACCATCTAATCGTGAGTGTTTTGGAGACTTCCTGGCAGTCTCCTAAAAACTCTCTGGCCCCCCCAAAGAACTAACAAGTGTTAACTTGTTAACACATTTCTAAGGTGAGGGACATATGTGGTATTGTACACATGTATCAAATGGATGCCTTCAATTTTAAATGAAGTTTTCACAAGTGAAGCTTAATTTTGCTGAATGAATTTTAGGTAATGTTTTATTCGTTCATTTTGAAATGATTTCGGTTTTCCTAATGTCCTGAGGTCTACACATTTAGAGAACATAGAGCATTCTCTAAATAGGAACCTTCACTGTTCATTTCTAAACTCAAGAATTAGAAAAAAAAAAAAAAAAAGCACATTCAACTCAACAAAAATTTATAAATGGCCTTAACTTATTTTTAGACAAAGTTTACTCATTCATGCCTTTATATATTATTTAATACATACCCACTACTATATCAAGTAGTATGCTCCATCATAGAAATGCAAAGAAAAGCATAATCTGCTTATAGAAGAGATGTGGAGCTAAATAGGTCTATTAGAAGTATTACAAAATAGAGAGAGGAAAAGACTTTCTCAGACTAAATCAGTCCCTCTCTACCCTCAACCCACATATCTGTGAAGATTCATCCTATGTAATACAAGTTATTGAAGCCCATTATTCCTTCTCAAGAATGGGCAGTATTTTTTTCAGATTGATTCAACATGTCAATCTGAAGTTGATTGAGTTCTTTAGATTTGTTGGGTCACACCTTCACTGGACAGTTAATGTTTTGGCCTACAGACTTTCCTGCTTCTTACTGGGATAAAATAAGCAAAAAAAAAAAAAAAAAAAATACCTGTATTTATCTTCAGTAGAACAGATGCCAACATCAATAAACTTTGAAGGAAAGATTTCCAGGAATAAACCACAATGGGATTGACTGCTATAATTCCTTTAAAATTCAAGGATAATAGAGAAATCAATTATTGACCCTAAATGTCAGAGGAGCTATACCTCCCCCTCAAATGTTAAATGTAAGGTCAGATCAAGCCCCAAGGGAATCCTTATTTGTTCCTTTAAAATTTGTAAAAATTAAAAGTATGGTTATTTAAAAGAAGATGATACTGATTACCTTTAAATATCATGATCTGACGATTAATCAGTACAAATTTGGTTGCCAGAGTCATATTAGGCTATGGGTTTCTAAGACTCTGAAGATAACACAGGAAACCCCCAAAAATCATTACCAAATAATGTAAGTCAAGCTACATTTTGCAACAACTGATAAACTGCAATGCTTTACAGCAACCTCAATGAAATCAGTAGTACAGGTACCAGATAGTGAAGCATACATAGAATTGTGAGATACTAGATGTTAACGAGATAAGGAACTTTAAAAATATGCATCAGAAGAGACAGTAAAACTTGTATTACAGATTGAAAAAAAAAAAAAAAAACAGGAGTTCAGAGAAATGACCATGAAGCATTTATGATGAGAGGAATGAAAATAAGTCAAGGACCTGGTTATTACAGTAAATCTGAAACTTTGGCAGGGATAATGGAATTAGCACCTGATTTTAGGAATGAAATGTTTGAGGGTGACCTACTCAAGGAATGAAGCATAAACATTTAAGAAATATGCAGGAGAATGGGGTGAACCTGGGAGGCGGAGCTTGCAGTGAGCCAAGATTGCGCCAATGCACTCCAACCTGGACGACAGAGTGAGACAAAGAAAGAAAGACAGAAAGAAAGACAGAAAGACAGAAAGAAAGGAAAGAAGGAAAGAAGGAAAGGAGGAAACAAGGAAAGGAAGAAAGAAAGGAAGAAAGAAAGGAAGGAAGAAAGAAAGAAAGGAAGAAAGAAAGGAAAGAAATGAAGAAAGGAAGAAAGGAAAGAAAGAAAGAAGGAAGGAAAGAAGGAAAGAAGGAAGGAAGGAAAGAAGGAAAGAAAGAAGGAAAGAAGGAAGGAAAAAAGGAAAGAAAGAAAGGAAGAAAGGAAGAAAGAAAGGAAAGAAAGAAAGGAAGGAAAGAAGGAAGGAAGGAAGGAAAGAAGGAAGGAAGGAAAGAAGGAAGGAAGGAAAGAAGGAAAGGAAGGAAGGAAGGAAGGAAGGAAGAAAGAGAGAGAGAGAGAGAGAGAGAGAGAAAGAAAGAAAGAAATGCATGAACCAAGAGCTTACATGAAAACTGTACACAAAGTCCTTAAGAAAACAGTCAAGGCATGACAAACATGATGTTTGTCACACACTACTGTCAGAAAATGCCACTGGTCATCTCTAAGTCTAGAGGTAGTACCTCCAATGTCCTAATGTCATATGGTTTACACCCACTCATCCTCTTTAGCACCTGTTTACTTCCATATGTATCTCAGTTTTCCCCTCTACACAGCTAAAATCAAGTCTATTTCTCCATTTTCAACTTTCCCCTGAGCTACAACACTGATTCTCAAACTGCTCATTAGATAATTCCATCTGGATTCCACAGTAGTATTTCAAACTCAACGTAAAGGTCAATTCCTCATCTTCCTAAAATAATGTTCCTCAACCACATCTGACTATTTCTGTTGCCAGTGTCTTGATTTTCAGTTACCACTTCTTTCTTACTCCAATATTCATTTGATTTTAAAGTCAAACAATTGAAGCAACACCCTGTCTTTCGTGTCTATCCTTTTTGTTCCTTCTAATCATGATTGGTAATTCTGGTTCTTTTTCTCTCCTATCTACCTGCTTCCTTTATAATCCTCCCTGAATACTACTGCAAGGTAACAATTTTAAGGCAGGAGATGACAACGCTCAACATTCTTGCTCAAAAACCAACGAAATACATTCATTTTGTCATGGCACTTGATGTCCGCCACAGTCTGTCTCTAATCGTTTTCCTATCTTGCATTCCTCCACATGCCTTATGTGTATGTCCCCATGTAGCCAAACTACACGAATAGTATTCTCCCTAGTGCTTTATTCTTTTCCACCTCAGTGCCTCTTCCTCGTGATAGTTTCTTTTGAATGGATAGTTCCCCTTCTTCAAAGCCCATTTCCTCCAGGAAGTCTTTGTCATTCATCTGAAAAACAAATTTTTTCCCTTACTTCAAATTCAGTAACACCTTGATTCTTACTTAACAGAGTGGTTAATAAAATTTACTTTGCAGGCAGATTAACTGGAATCTAATGCTAGCTCAGCCATCCATGACCTCACCACGAGCAAGAATCTTCATCTCAATAAGCTGAGGTTTCTTCATCTGCAAAATGGGAATAATAAATAGTACTTGCGACTTAAGGATTGTTGTGAGAGGTCAATATGCCAGCAACTGTTAAGCACACTATAAAATCTGGCTATCATGATCATCTTCATTATTATTCCCTGTTCCTTATGAGGGTATCATAAACATAACATTGAAACCAGAGGAAACTAAAAAGTTTGGTACTATACTTTGCCACTTTCTACCAGCACCTACTAGAATATCTGGCACACAGCAGTTCAGTAAGTATTTGTTGAAATTATCCATAAATGAATGAGTCCATAAACACGAAATCAATAAGTACATATAAAAGTCAGTCTTAAGTTTTTGGTTAAAAATATTGCTATATATAAAACAGATAAAGGAAATACAGATTAAAAGGGTAGGGAGGGTAGGGAAGAAATTTCCCACGCCAGTATCATAATCTGACTGCCAAAAAAGGGTATAAAACTGTATAAATATAGTTTATAGATCTGGGGAGGTAGGAGACTCATAGTGGTGCTCTGTGGAGGACCATATTTTATATGTCACCTTGATTAAATAGCATGTGTCAAGAAGAGAATGAGCAGAATGGTTAAGGGTTTAGAAAGAAGGCCAAATAAGAAACTCCTCAACAAAGGAAATCGAATATTTAACCTAAGAAGAGAAAACCTTAAGTAGGGATAGAATCATTCCTGTAAAATATATGAAAAGTTAACACTCGGTAAAGAGAGTAGCTGACGTCTGTGTGGCTTCACAAGACTTAACGAAAAATGTAAAAGGAAGAACATTGTGACTCAATACGATAGAACGGCTATTAAACCTGCCCAGGAACATAACCAGCTGCTGTTACAGAGTAGTGAGTTCCAAATAAACATAAGCATTCAAGTAGAAAATACTATCTGCCAGAGATGCTAGAATATTTAAAACTATACATATTGTCGTAATATTACATAGCTGAGTTCACACACATTAAAAGAAAGAGATACTGATACACACTATTACAGTGGGCTTGGGGAATATTTATATATACATAATGATCCATATATACATATATAAAGTACTCGTCTGACATATTTGTGAAAATTTGTCACTGAATGATAAAAACTGAATTTACAGTGTGATAGCAAATAACTAGATTACATATACCAGTTAAATCTAACAATCAAAAGTGAAAGTTGCTATTATAGGGACAAAGGTTGTTCTAAGTGATTTTATGATTTTTAAAATTTGTTTTTAGTCCTACAAATCATGTTTTAATATTTAATATAATTTAATTCAATATATTTAATTTAATATTTAATATATTTCTTACATTAAGAATACTTAATTATCAATACTTTTCTATAAGTTTACAAGATTTTCATTTAAAAAAAGAGCAAAAGAAAAAGAGGGAGAGAAACAAACGGAGCTAGTCAAAAATAAAAATCTACTGTGTTCAATTATTTCAATAAACCTACAGAAACCATCTTTTATCACATGTAAAAGATGCTTTCCATGTCTTTGTTATAGGTATGCCACATGATATAGAAAATATCCAATAGTTTAAGTTAATACTATTCCATTTGATTTTGGGTCTGTATACGTTTCAGATTGACTAAATGTCACCTTAAATAACCCTTCCACTCAAAAAAGTTGGCTAAGTCAGTTGACGCTTTCCATTAAATGGACAAATTTTATGATATGCAGATTTCCAGTTGAGCCATTACTTTAAAATAAATTCCTTACTTCTTATGGGATTTTTTTTTCTTAATTCCCAAGGAACTTAAGGTTTCATGAATTAATCTCAATTCAACCACTATTACAGAGAGAAACAGTTGAAATAACATGCAGTGATGGCATTACATGCAGTTGAAATTACATGCAGTGTCACTCTGAGACAACTGCAATAACTGATTTTACTTCTAATAAGTATCAGTAAGTGATATGTACTACTGAAAAAGAAAAATTATGGTACTAGCATTCTCTTAAAATTTCAGATATGTTAAGATATCTTAAGAAGGAGAGAATGTGGCTCACGCCTGTAATCCCAGCACTCTGGGAGGCCGAGGCAGGTGGATCACCTGAGGTCAGGAGTTCGAGACCAGCCTGGCCAACATGGCGAAACCCTGTCTCTACTAAAATTACAAAAATTAGCTAGGTGTCGTGACAGGTGCCTGTAATCCCAGCTGCTCAGGAGGCTGAGGCAGGAGAACTGCTTGAAACCAGGAGGTGAGGTTGCAGTGAGCTGAGATCATACCACTGCACTACAGTCTGGGCGACAGAGTGAGACTCCATCTCAGGAAAAAAAAAAAAAAAAAAGGACAGCGTGGAATAGAAAACTTCAAATAAATCTCAAAAAATGTACTAAGTAATTTTACCATAAGCAGGGATCTAATATTAAAAAATACTTTTCATAGTATAAAGGGCTCATTCTTTCAGAAAAACTTATATCAGCTCTTATCATTGTAATTTAAATTACATTTGAAATTTCTAAAATGATTTGCAAATATATGAAACTTCAGATCCATCCTTTGAATATACTAAAGCTTTAAACAATTTTCCCCAATGTTCCTTATATATACATTTGCACTGACCCATTTCTTTCTGTGATAACACTACTTAGAATTTATACATAATATTGGCTTAAGAAATATGTATGGTGAGCAACTAAATTAATACTATTATTGTAAAATATAAAAGAAATTGACCAAAACCTAATTAATTAATGAGAATAAAATTTCTATATGAGGGCGGATCTTTCTGCAGCACAATTATTAGAAAAATGCCTAATACAAAGTAAGTGCTTGTATTAGTACGTTTTCATACTGCTATAAAGAATTGCCCAAGACTGGGTAATTTATAAAAGAAGGAGATTTTATTTTATTTATTTTTGAGACAGAATCGCACTCTGCTGCCCAGGCTGGTGTGCAGTGGCTTGATCTCGGCTCACTGCAACCTCCGCCTCCCGGGTTCAAGTGATTCTCCTGCCTCAGCCTCCCAAGTAGCTGGGACTACAGGCACCCACCACCACGCCCAGCTAATTTTTTTGTATTTTTAGTAGAGATGGGGTTTCACTGTGTAAGCCAGGATGGTCTTGATCTCCTGAACTCGTGATCCTCCCACCTCAGCCTCCCAAAGTGCTGGGATTAGAGGTGTGAGCCACCACACCCAGCCAAAAGAAGGAGATTTAAGTGACTCATGGATCAGCATCTCTGGGGAAACTTACAATCATGAGGGAAGGTGAAGGGGAAGCAAGTCACCTTCTTCACAAGGTAGCAGGTAGGAGAAATGCCCAGCAAAGGGGGAAGAGCACCTCATAAACCATCAGATCTTGTGAGAACTCCCTCACTGTCATGAGAACAGCATAAGGGAAACAGCCCCCATGATTCAATTACCTCCACCTGGTCTCTCCCTTGACATGTGGGGATTATGGGGATTACAATTGGAGATGAGATTTGGGTGGGGACACAAAGCCTAACCATATCAGTGCACAATAACTATTTCCTGCATAAAGTGAATGAAAAACACTTAATTTCTGTTTTATAAAAACCTTGCTGGAAAATGCAGAACTTCCCATGCTTGAAAGAGGATCTCACAGACCCAATTTTGGGGTCAAAGTTTTGCATGTAAAATGTTTGTTTTGTTTTCTAATAATTCTGCTAATAGTGTAAATTATAATTAATTTCCATGTTGTTTAAAGTTAAACAGTTTGTAATGTGGAATTCATATAAACAATGCACCTTTGCCTTTTACATGAAAAGCAAATTAAAATCTCATCCACTATGTTTTAAAGAAAATCAAAATCTAACACTTGACAGTAATCAGTATAAGCTTCCTTTGACCACAGCAAAGAAAAAAAAAAAAAAAAAGTCCACTTTTTCTATGCTTTTAAAGGAACTGGTATGCAAAAGCAACTGATTATCATTCAGTCTTCTCTCTCATTAAGCATGTATAGATTCTAATCATGAACATTTTCTCTCCATATCCAAGACAAAAGTAAGCATCATTATGCATGACCGGAACATTCTAAATTTCTCCACAAAAGGATTCTGTATATAAATTCTCAGCATTTCAGCTCCTCCAACATGAAGAGAGATTAAGATGATATATACAGAAAGGACTAGCCTAATTTGGAGAATATTCGAAGTGTACGACCCCATACCGTAAGCATTTCCCTCAAATAAAAAACAGCTGATGAAATACTGGGCATATCAAATACGATGTTTCTTCTATGTTTCTTCTCAGAGTCATTAGTCCAGGGAAAATAGCAAGAAATAACTATTTCTTGTATGTTAGTAATTCCTGATATGAATCCCAACTCACATTCACACTCTAGTCCAAAAACTACTGTGCTCCAGGCAACTGGCAATAACTTACTGCATACACAGAATCTGCTCCTGCCTCCAACTCCTACTCAATCCCAGAGAGGATAGGTAAATAGTAAGAAAAAATTATGAATGACTTAAGTCTTTGTGAGAATATCTAATAGCAATAAGATTTTTAAAAATCCAATTTGTAGACATACTTATATACTGTATGTTTAAACACTTTTTAAAATTCCAGTGTGCAATCTCAAAATATCCATCGCCCCTGCAGGAATCTGCTTATCCTTAGAGTCCCAATATAACTGTCTCCTTTACCCTGCAAAACTGTACCCAGAAGACTTAAGCATTCAGTCTTCTGTATAGTAAAGGAAGTTGGCTACACATATTTCACTCCAATTTGTAATGGAGTTATTAATATCTCTTCCCAACCAGGTTATAATCACATGCAAAGCAAGATCTGTGGATTTTTTTCTATTAAAAAAAAAATCTTATGAAGAACCTATCGTAACTGTTGAGTATATAACCAAGAACAATTTATTAAACTAGATTGGGAATATTCTTCCTGTGATCAATGCATATTATTGGTCATTAGCTGTAAAATCCTTTGTTTCTTTACCAAGAATGCTTTTATTTACTATTTCTAAATACGATCAATATATAAATTATATAAATAATTTCTGAATCTTTTTATTCACTCAGAATAAAAAATCAATTGAGATAGCTTCTTTCCTAGAAAAAAAATTAAACAATGGATTTTTAAAAGCCTATGAAATCTTGAAAGAGGAATCTTTTCCATACCAAGTGGAAGGAGAGATTATATAAGAATTTAACTGTAATTTTACATAGTAATGGACAAAACTTTTGGGCAATACATACTTTAAACAAAAGGCTGATTACAGAAAATCTATACATTGAAATGTTAGCAGAATAGAAAAACATTATTTATCTATTACAAAATAAAAACGAATCCCAAACTCTGTCTAGTAAAAAGGCATATCACTTAAACTATAATTCTGAACTGCATTAGCAATGCAGCTAGTAGTGGCAGGAGAAGAATACTGGAGTAGATACCAAAAGATCCAAGTACAAATTTTGCTTCCAATACCAATAGAGGGCCTCTTGGCATATAAGGGTTATCAATATATGTCTGAATAATAAACAGATGAAGAAATGAAAGGAGTAAGCGTTTATAATCCTTGATGATTTAATTTAATGTTTCAGCTCAGTTTCCATATCTACGAACTGACAGCAATAATTCCTTCACTATCTGGTTAAAGATTAAATAAGATGATACACATAAAAGAACATTTAAAATTACAAAGCACTATACAAATAAAAGTTATTTTATTGTAGTTAACATACCACCTTCTTATATTCAGTATAGAAATAAAACTATATTGTCTCCTATTTTCTAAGCAAGCATAACAAAAGTTCAAGAAGAAAGTTTAAGATACATGTATGTTAATTATACCACCATATTTCTTTTTCTGAAACATTTAAAAAATTCATGTTGTTTTTGGGTAATTAGCTAATAATTTTTACTGTGAGGTAATTGGATTTTAATGACATTTTGGTTCGACTTATATTAATATTCTCTATTGCTTTTTAACCCCCAGAGATGCAGCCACTCTTTTTTAAACAGTTTTTGTTAAGGTTTCTAAAGATTTTTAAGATTCATTTTTTAAAAAAAAATGCCAATTTCTACATCCAATTAAAATTTGTCCAAATCATTATTAAACAGTCTCAAATAAAACCTAAAAATTTTAAAGCCCATTATAAGAAAGGCCTAATAAGTTTTAGGTAGCTACAAATATAAATTGGATGATTCTGTTTGTAATCATCCATCTAAATTTTTTAAAGTTTTACATTAATTAAATTCATAAACTCTCTCTTGTTCAGACTATTCATTTTCAGTCTAAATCTCAAATCTATCCATTAGGATGGCTCCATCACCTATAGTAATATTAGATCACTGGTCTACTTACGCTATCCCAGAATAAATGAGTCTGGATATTTTGTATTTGTTAGCTCTTCCTGTAAGGACACATTCTACCTCACATGATGCTTCCTCATTCAATTTGGCCCCACATTCAAAGACTATATATAATTTACCTAACATACAGAAAAAGATTTATGGGATCTTATTTCCATCAGTCATTAGAAACATGCATTGCCTCTGTCATGCATCGTCTCTGATGCTTCTAAGTCCATATTTGGTGCAGTAAGTCACAGAAGAAACTTGCACTGAAATACCTACTTTATCTCCTAGAGGTAGCACTCACACAGGATATGAAAATAAAGTATTTCCCCAACAATTGACACTAAATCAAAGGGAACTAGTTATCCTTCTTTTTGCTCCATTTCAAACAATAAAATGTAGAGGCTTATTCCTCACACTCCGGTTTAAGCTGTCTGCCTCTCCAGTTTTCTGTCAATCTCCAGTCTTCCGTCAAGGAATTAATGGTTTGGAAACTAACAATTAAATGCACTGGGTAAAACTATCTAATTAAAGGAACCCAGGGTAAATCCCTTTATAAAGTGAAAAATCATTTGAACACAATCACTTCCTATGTTTCACAGGTTTAAAAGTCATATTGAATGAACAGCACATTAATATCCCAGAATATTTCTGAATATTTCCATTAATTAGTTAGAATCTGAAGATCTACATACCAATTCCTGTTTGCTTCTAATAGCCTGTCAATCATACATGTTAGGAGCTTGTTTTGAACTCAACAGGGTTCTGTGCCAGGAGTCATAAAATCATGGGTAGACTTTCTTGGACAAAATATGTACACAATCCACGTACTTAAGAACGGTGTATACACAGCTGACCCTGAACAACAAACGTTTGAACTGTGTGGATCCACTTACACAGATTTTCTTTTGCCTTTGCATCTAACACAGCAAGACAAACCCCTCCTCTTCCTCCTCCTCTGAAGGCTACTCAATGCGAAGACAACAAGGATGGAGACCTTTATGATGATCCACTTCCATTTAATGAATAATGAACATATTTTTTTCTCTCTTAAGATTTTCCTAGTAATATTTTTCTCTAATTTACTTTACTGTAAGAATACAGTATATAATACATATCCCAAATGTGTTAATTAACTTATCAGTAAGGCTTCTAGTCAATAGTATTAGTAATGAAGTTTTTGGGGAGTCAAAAATTATACGCACATTTTTGACTGCACTGGGCTTGGTGCCCTTAATCCGTGCATTGTTCAAAGGTCAATTGTACATCCACGTTCCGTATCTACCCCCACTGGAGAATGGGGGTAGATTCAAAAATGCCAAATACCGAGGATAAAATAAATACAATGCCCAATACTTTATCTGATTCTTTTTTGGTCCTTTTGGGCAAGTTGGAGATATTCGACTGGGGTTGCCATGGAGTATCAGTCATAACTCCTTACTACTTAAGTAATTTCAAGTTTACTGTATTTGTGTGACTAATTGAGGCATTTTTTTCTTTTCTTAAAATAATGCTGTCAGAGTTGGCAGAAAATAGTAAAGAAAACAGAATTTCCTGAATCATTTGTCAGTTGTGAACCACTTAGATTTGCTGCCATCTAACAATGTTTAACTCAATTCACAAAATAAAAGATTTCCTTCCAGTTCCTCCCAGTGCTTCCCTCCCCTCTAGATGCTTCCACAGTACCTTGTTCACATCCCACACTGGTTGAATTTTGATTTATCTGTTTACTTCTCTGCCTCCTCTACTAAACAGCATATGCCTCAAGGATAAAAGCTGTATCATTCATCTCAGTATTCCCAGAATGAGTAGAATGTCTAGCACCAACTAGATGTTCAATAAAGACATGGTGATTAAAAAATAAAAATTTTATATAGCACCACTGATGATAGCAATGAAAGGCCAAGGGCTTTTTTAAAAAGCGGAAAAGCCGGCTGGGCGCAGTGGCTCATGCCTGTAATCCCAGCACTTTGGGAGGCGGGCGGATCACGAGGTCAGGAGATTGAGACCATCCTGGCTAACACAGTGAAACCCCGTTTCTACTAAAAATACAAAAAAATTAGTCAGGCGTGGTGCCAGACACCTATAGTCCCAGCTACTAGGTTGGCTGAGGCAGGACAATGGCGTGAACCCAGGAGACAGAGCTTGCAGTGAGCCAAGATCGCGCCACTGCACTCCAGCCTGGGCAACAGAGCAAGACTCCGTCTCAAAAAAAAAAAAAAAAAAAAAGGCGGAGAGAAGCAAACTTACTAAGGAGTGTGAAAAGTAAAGTAGAGGTTCCTCTTCAAAGACTTTCCTCCCATCTAACTAGGATTAAATAGTAACTTCTCTTAGAAGCAAAAATTATTTAAAGACCTGTGCTAACATTCTTAAATATCTGCTAGCCGTAATAAAGAAATCAATGTACTTTGTGTTCTTAGCTCCCACAATTTAGCCTAAATATTTGCCCTGGCATGCTTATACTGGTCCAAGCAAGCATCAGGTCATAGCCTGTTCCTCTTCCTTATTTGAAGTTGTTTCTACCTTTCTCGGCATTCCACAAGTTACTTCCTCCTTCCTTTGTTCTCCTCTGCCTTTGCCTCTTTTTAAGAGTTCTAAGTTGCTAGCCAATAGGGACAAATATAGAATGTGAAGTCCTGTACCAGTCCATGGGAACTGGACACAGCAGTAGGCTGGATGTGTCAGGTGATAAATGACCCTGTCTCCTTTGTTCGGTATACTCTCATGGCAAAACTGCTGGAGAGTGTACCCTTTCTGCGGAAAGTAAAACTGGCCTTGCTGAGGAAATTAAATTTATGTTCAAGTGCTGTTTCTTTATGGCACTGGGGAACACGCATTTCTAACAGGGGCAATCCACTGTGCTTCCATAGGGCCCATGTACAGTCATAGTTTAGGTCTGCCTCTTATATGTTAATGGTTGTGAAGAAAATCAACTTCCAGTCTCTTCAAATGCAAGATTTCTTACGAAAACTGAGTGTTCCTTGAAATTTCTGGGTAAAAAAGCCTCATTGCACTATTCAATACTGGAAAAAATTACTCCTTCTGAAAATTGACATTTCAATTTTAAATCGGTATCAGTTGATCAATAAGCACTTGAGCCTTTTGTAGAAAGCCCTTTTATATTTAAGAAGAGATAAGGTGTTTCAAAAGAGCAATTAAAAAAAAAATATTTATCTAAGCACCTATTGTATTCTTTGCAAAGCCCACCCTTTGTTATTAAAACAAAAATGTAATCATCACTGCTTAAAAAGGTCCAGGAGTGAAGAAGTAACACCTCTTCCATTAAAAGCCCCAAGATTTATCTTTCAGAAAAAAGTTTCTAGGTAACAAAAATAATACATCATGATTTTTCAAAGAAATTCTAGAAATTTTCAGAGGAAGTCAATAAAAGCAGTTTCCACTTTTTGAACACTTAACTCCATTTACTTTGATCTAGGCCCCTATACTCTTTGCCAAAAACTCTCTTCTGAAAGGTGACCAACCTCCTTAATCTCACAAAAACATTTCATGCTATTGACTACTGCATTGCCTTCGTCATGCTCTCTCCTGTACTATTCTGTGAGGCTGCACTTTCATTCTGCTCTCAGAAGATCATTACTCCCTTCTTTCCAGCTCCTCCTCCAGAGCCTGAAGTTTTTAACCCTATTTTCTTTGAAATAGCATTCATGTCACTGAACGTGTTAGGGATGTGATGAGTATCTGAATTGCTGGAGGTGAATCCATACCGGTCTGCAGCAACCTCAATACTTGCCTCCTCAGAAGAATTCCACTGAAGGGCATAAGACAGAAAAAGACACTGAAGCAAGTTTCAGAGTAGGAAAGAAAATTTATTAAAAAGCTTTAGGACAGGAAAGAAAAGACGATACACTTGGAAGAGACCCAAGCGGGAACTTTGGAGGTCAAGTGTGGTGTCTGACCTTTTGATTTGGGGTTTTATATGTTGGCACTACTTCCGGTGTCTTGCATCCCTTTTACTGCGATCCTTTCCTTGGGGTGGGCTGCCCGCATGCCCGGTGGACTGCTAACATTTGGGAGGTGAGCATGCGCAGTGTGTTTACTGGAGGTGCATGCATGCTTAACGGAAGCATTTTTCCCTTTTCCAGCGGAATGCCTCTGGAAAGTCATACTCTTGCCATTTTGTCTCTTAATGCACATGCCCAAGCCTACTCGTCCAGTTCCTGAGCTGCCAATTACCAATTTCAAGTGTTTTTGTCTATTGTGAAATTGCCTCTCCTTGGCACCTGAGATCAATTATCACTTTCATGTAACAACTGTGAACCATCAGGAAACTGCCTCTCCCTGGTGCTGGCTGCCAACCATCATTTTTAGAGAGGCCTTGTGATACCTGCTGAACCATCGCCTGATGATTGCCTGATATTCCTGGTGGGTGGAGAGTGCGGAGCCTTCTCTAGCCTGCCTGGCTAGCTACCTACTGTAACAAACTCAGCTGTCTTGATGTCTCATCGATGAGAAATGAGTCCAATATTTGTTCCTCTCACCAAGTGTTTCACATTTCCAACTGCCTTGTGAGGCATTCACCTGGATACAATGTCATACTGGCCACTCAAGGATGATATACCCAAAATTTAACATCCTCTTGTATTCTTTACATTTGCCATTCAGTGTTCCTAGACACCCTGGATCAAAACATGGGAGTCATCTTTGATTCCTTCTCATATTCTAACATGCATCAAGTCCCGTTGATAACACTTTTACAATATGTCACACATCTTGTCATTCTCTCCACATTCTGACTTTCATTAATAACATTCAAGCCCTCATGACTACAAACCAGGAATACTACAGAAGCTCCTTGAAGCTGTCTCCATCACCAGAGCATCTCTAAGTATCCTACACTACCAGACTAGTCTTTTCTTCTGCAGAGCCTGCTCAAAGGGGTTACTCCTAATTTTCTACTACAAAGTCTAAACCCCTTAGCGTGCTATCATCAACCTTCTACAACTGGTTCTTTTCCTGTCTTTCCAACATTAGCTCTATACTTCATTCTTCAAACCAGCAATTCACTTTCATATATCTCATGTCTTTTCCTTGGAATTCTTCCTCCTTTACCCTATTTTGTCAAAATCAATTTTATCTTTCAAGAAGGAAAACTAAAAAACTTTTCTCAAATTACCCAATTAGAAATCAGTTCTATTCTTGCAAATGCCTTTACCCAATTGTCTTATGTCCCTTATTACAGTGGAAGATTCCCTCATCCTCACTCCATGTCTGAAATCCTCCCATGGGGCCTATCATACAAGTTTGAACATAGGAGATCCTTAAAAACAATGGCCAAGTATTTTGGAAGTTGTCAAAACCCTTGCCTTCTTTTTAAAAGGTTTATAAATAAGTACTGTTGAGAATCAAATACATAAAAGTTGCAAAGCTATAGGCTAGTATCCTGAACTTCCATTAATATGTTTACTAAGCATGCCAATGTGTGTTTCTGATTTAACCCCCTCTTTGTTGTTTAATAATGATGTACAACCAACAGGGACAGCTCTAAGCCACACACAAACACATTCCATATTTCCATTTAAATGCTAACAGGAAAAATGTGTTTCTATAGGATTTGACTCTAACAGTTAAAAACTGACAAGGACAAACCCTGTTGTCTCGCTACTCTCTGCAAAAAAAAAAGTATGGAGGTGTCATTTTTATCATCTCATCAATGACAGTTAAGTCATACGTTTCCAAGTTCTTAAGTGTGGAAACACTAAAACTCAAATTTTGGTGGTGGGAGGATGTTAAGTAGCATTTACTACTTCAGGAGCTTAAGTAAATTCTGACATTTATCTTTTTCTCCCTTTCCTTCAATAATGTGTTTTAATGAGAAAAATATCAGTCCTGCTCTGAAAACACAATAAATGCAACAGCTTGAAAGAGAAGAAAGCAGTCTGGTGTCCAGCTGGGTGCCGAGTAAGGAGAACAACTGTCCAGACACACAAGCTGAACAGAGCGGGAATGACAGAGTAGGGCTTGTAGCAGACAGAGGTAAGCCACACTGCAAGGTAACAAGCTAGATGTCTCCTTCAGCCCTGGTATAGGCCTGTTTCCCAGTATCTGCAAGAGGCAGCAGAACTTTTTGTTTGCCTTCTTGTAGGCTGTCATTTTGTATGCTCACCCCATAGGCCAGGCACTACAGCTAAGGTTTTACAACTAATATCTCATTTATTCTGCAAGCAATCCTCTGTGAGAAAGGCACTATTAGTACCTTCAGTCGACAGATGAAGAAATTGAGGTTTACGTGCCTTGCCCAGGTCACAGGGATAGGAAAGCCATTATTTGAAACCAGGTTAGATTCCACAGCTTAAATACTTAACTTCTCTGCTTCACACCTACAAACACACATTAAATTAGTTTGTATCTCTTTACTTTTTTATTATACTATGTATTCTGATGTAGTCTTGCAAAAGGCCAGATAAATTGACTAGGACTAGGATCCCGGACAAAGAAACAACACATGCCAGCACACGTGATGGTGAAAGCTTCACCGTGAAACTTCATGCTCCTTGCTGGTAAGAACACTACAACTACAGTAAGCAACTCTGAGGGATTCATGGGCAAGACCTCTGTTGTAGGGTAAATTGTGTACCCTCAAAAAGATATGTCGAGGTGTCCTTATAAAAAGGGGAAATGTGGACACAGACACACACGCAGAGAGAATACTATGTGAAGATGAAGGCTCAGATTGGAATATAAGGCCAGGAAAGCCAGAGATGGTCAACAAACTACCAGAAGCTGAGAAAGGGAGACACACAGAACTAATTCCACAGCTCTCGGAAGAAACCAACCCTGCAGACACTATCTCAGATGTCTAGCCTCCAGAACTTGCAGAAGAAATATATCTGTTATTTACACCTCCCAGTCTGTGGTGCTTTGTTACAGTGGTCCTAGGAAACTCGTACCCCCCACCCCCCATCTAAAAATTCAGAGATATGTGACTTACAGCAGTGAGAGAAAGGGCATCTTTCTTTTCTACCTTTCCACATAATCCCTAGGAAATGCCCCTTCATATGTGAAGCTCACTTCTTCTGGAAAACAACAGGGGACAATCTCTCTTCCTGAAATATGAAGGTTGGAACCAAGGGAGTCAAGTGATTCTCCATCAGGGCAGGTCATTAAACCCTTAGTCCATAACAATCTAATCTCTGGTCTGCAGGTCTGAGTACATTTTTCAACACTGAATATATTTTTGAAATCAGTGCTATCATGAGTATAATCATTCTACATAAAGTTATAGGTAGCTACTACAGATAATTCCCTGGTAGTAATTCTCCCATGAAAATATTTTATAGCAAGAATATCAGTTAGACTGATGTACAGACTGGCAGAAGGGAGGAACTTTCTGTTGTAATGGTAAAGAACGGTATCTTTTGCTGGAGTCATAAATGCAACATGGACTTTTTAGAGTGAATCAGCTAGAGGTTACTGCTCTTGAAAGCAAAATTTTTCCTGCAAATATCATCATTGTCTGGATGTGTTTCAGATGTATATTTTCGTTTACCTCTGGCTGTTCATTACTCACAACTTCTCTAACTAGCAAATCTTTACTTTTTTTTTTTTTTTTTTTTGAGACGCAGTTTCACTCTTGTTGCCCAGGCTGGAGTGCAGTGGTGTGATCTCAGCTTACTACAACCTCCCCCTTCCCGGTTCAAGCGATTCTCCTGCCTTAGCCTCCCAAGTAGCTGCCATTACAGGCTCCCACCACAATGCCCAGCTAATTTTTAGATTTTTAGTAGAGACGGGGTTTCACCATGTTAGCCACGCTGGTCTCAAACTCCTGAACTCAAGTGATCCAACCACCTCGGCCTCCCAAAGTGCTGGGATTACAGGCTTGAGCCACCGCAACCAGCCAAGTCTTTACATCTTTTTTTTTTTTTTTTTTTTTTTTTTTTTTTTTGAGACGGAGTATCCCTCTATCACCCAGGCTGGAGTGCAGTGACGCGATCTTGGCTCACTGCAAGCTCCATCTTCAGGATTCACGCCATTCTCCTGCCTCAGCCTCCCGAGTAGCTGGGACTACAGGTGCCGCCACCACGCTCTCCATCTACCCATCTTGGCCTCCCGAAGTGCTGGGATTACAGGCGTGAGCCACCGCACCCAGCCCCAAGTCTTTATATCTTTTAAAATGAAAATTAGGTGGCCGGGCGCGGGGGCTCACGTCTGTAATCCCAGCACTATGGGAGGCCGAGGCGGGCGGATCACGAGGTCAGGAGATCGAGATCATCCTGGCTAACACGGTGAAACCCCGTCTCTACTAAAAATACAAGAAAATTAGCCGGGCCTGGTGGCAGGCACCTGTAGTCCCAGCTACTCACGAGGCTGAGGCAGGACAATGGCGTGAACCCGGGAGACGGAGCTTGCTGTGAGCAGAGATCGTGCCACTACACTCCAGCCTGGGTGACAGAGCCAGACTCCATCTCAAAAAAAAAAAAAAAAAAAAAAATAGGTTGGTTATATTAAAAATGACCACTCTAAAAAAGCAAAACAAAACCTACTCTGTAAACAATTTTAGAGCCATTCATGGTACCTAGGAATTATAAGATTTAGAGCATTTTATATAAATTGAATGATCTAATCTTCCCACATGGGCCTAAAATGACTTAATATTGTCCTGGTTCTGTCTACCTAAAATCCTTCAAAAACATGCACTGAATATGAGTAAGCCAAAAAACCACTGTCAGATAATTAAAAGCTTGATAAATCAGCACCTCTTATCTTTAAAACTGATTTAGCATCTAATTCACAGAATTCAGAAAAGAGAGATACTGAGTTTTTTTTTTTTTTTTTTTTTTTTTTTTTGAGACGGAATCTCGCTCTGCCGCCCAGGCTGGAGTGCAGTGGCCAGATCTCGGCTCACTGTAAGCTCCGCCTCCCGAGTTCACGCCATTCTCCGGCCTCAGCCTCCCGAGTAGCTGGGACTACAGGCGCCCGCCACCTCTAGCGCCCGGCTAGTTTTTTGTATTTTTTTTTAGTAGAGACGGGGTTTCACCGTATTAGCCAAGATGGTCTCGATCTCCTGACCTCGTGATCCGCCCGCCTCGGCCTCCCAAAGTGCTGAGATTACAGGCTTGAGCCACCGCACCCGGCCCATACTGAGATTTTTTTATACGTTTTTGACGTTACTCTTTTTTTGTCGGCCTAGACCTTATTACACACAGCAGCCAATATACGTTGTGATACTTGAATAAAGCAGTGCTTCCTAAAACACCATGTATCAGGAGACCATACCAGAGGTGCTGCTACATGGTCATTTCTATGTAAAATTCAACCAACCTATTCACTTTAGCAACAAGGAAGCCTATTTCTCTGAAGTAGGTTAACAGTTATTGTCCAATTCATTACCATACAGAAGAGTAACAATTGTCTTGGTGAATAAAACAATTAGTGTGAAGACAGCCTCCCACACGTTTTATTAAAATTGTAATTAGCAACATACTGCTTCACAGTAACACCTAGGCTATACAGGAAATATTTCAAATCATTTTCCAGTGGTATAAATAAAAATTTCAAGATCACTTGTAGAATACCCATTATATTTTTAAAATGCAATCAGTGTTGCAGAAAGTAAGGCAGGGAAGCTAATGATACTGTGAACAAGGTAAAGTATGAACAATACAGTCTGCATTGGAAAGGCAACTAAAAACTTCAGATCCTCTGACATAAATCACAGCATGAACCAACATTTAGTCTTATATTATACATATCTTAAATAACATATCTTAAATAATTGTTATTATAGTCAACTTTTATTTTGAGCTAATTATATTCATGAGATAAATTCAATAAAACTTCACAAAAACATGAAGTAGGAACTTTTATATCCCCATTTTAAAGTTGGGGAAACTGAGGCTTAGAGGGGTTGAGTGACCTGACCAAGGTTATAACCAGTAGCTGGTAAGTTGCAGAACCTGCACTTATATCCCAGTCAGACTCCCAATACAACCTGCTCTTGGTCTTTAGACCACTCTGCTTCATAGAATCAGCCTGAGAAGAAACAGGCTGGGGCGGAAGTTTCTACCACAGTTCAGCCAAAGAGGCTGCTGAGGAGGTGTAACTTAGAACAACTTTATTAAATATGTTATGCACTATATATACTTTTCCCCTAAGCTTACCACCATAGCAAAGTTATTCTTAGACCAACTACTTACATTAAACTGCTGGAATAGGCTAAAGTTATTTTTATTATTTTCACCAAAATGTAAAGGAGGCTGTAGTGTAAGTTAAAATGCATGTAAAGGGCTGTAAATAATTATTCATTTGTTTTGGAGTAAATGCCACTAGCTTTTCCTGAAATTTTTCACTACTAAAACAAGAAGCTAAAGGATTCAATTTACCATGAGAGCCTTCAGCTGGGGTATCAGTCTATTATAAAACTAATTTTTACAGCAAATAAAATTCATTCTTCAGCCGTGTTTCAAGATACCTTAGTAACCAGCTCTATGTTTTTCCCTCAGTAGTTCTCAATGCTTTCACTGAAATATCACTGAAATACAGGACTGCAATGAATTCAGCCAGGTCGTCCTGGCTACAAATAGTCTCCTCCCAAAACTCCACCCCCACCTCAACCCGAATCTTATTAAAATCCAGCACTCAAAAGGCCTGGGAGGTTGCTCATACTCACTTCAGATACACACATTGAGTTCCATCTATATGGCTGGCCCTGTTCTAAGTTTCCGGTGTTCTGGTATTCTAACCCATCCTATTATCTCTGAAAAGCCAAAATATATAGCTGATAACTCATAAACCTAAATCTACAACATATAAAAGCAAAGCAGTGGAAATCACTTCATCAGGCTCTCCACTGTTATCTTAGTTTGCTTTGTCCTTCTGTAACAAAACACTGGAGACTGACTGATAACGTACAGAGAAATTTATTTTCTCACACTTCTGCAAGCTAGGAAGTCCAAGATCAATGCCCTGGCAGGTGTGTTGTCTGGGAAGGGCTGCTCTCTGCTTCCAAGATGGCGCCTTGTTGCTGCATCCCCAGAAAGGGAGAAACATCGTGTCTCCACAGGGTGGACGGCAGAAAGGCAAGCTAGTTGAATGCTCCTGAAGCCTTTTTTTTTTTTTAAGGCTCATGATCCCAATTCACCAGGGAAGAACTTTCATGGCCTAATTACCTCATAAGGGGCCCATCTCTTAGTACCATATTGTCATCATCCTAATTGACATGATATTGTTAACACCTGAATTTTGGAGGGGATGTGAACAAACCACAGCACCTGTGGAAACCAATGTTCTTTTAAGGCAACCCAATCTCTACCCTTCAGACACAAATACTAGGTTAAATACAGGACCATGATATCAACATATGACTGAGAGTTTTCTATAGTGGATACAGAATATACAGACTGTCTTACCATATAATTTTTTAACTTCTTTTTTTCTTTCGAGACGGAGTCTCACTGTCACCCAGGCTGGAGTGCAGTGGCGCGATCTCGGCTCACTGCAATCTCTGCCTCCCAGGTTCAAGCGATTCGCCCACCTCAGCCTCCCGAGTAGCTGGGATTACAGACACGTGCCACCAAGCCCAGCTAATTTTTGTATTTTTAGTAGAGATGGGGTTTCACCATGTTGGCCAGGCTGATCTCGAACTCCTGACCTCAAGTGATCCACTTGTCTCAGGCTCCCAAAGTGCTGGGATTACAGGCATGAGCCACCACGCCCGGCCAATTTTCTCAACTTCGGATTCAAGTGATTCACAGATGAACTCTTCCATGTTGACTTACTTCTCTTAGAATCCCAGGCTCCTTGTCTTTATTTTTCCAAAGGATTTCTATTAGCATCACTGCTACCTTTTCTTGAGTGGTTATTACAAGGCAGAGACTATTGGTAGCTTTACATAAATATTCAGAAGGATCCCATGATAACTAACTACTTCTTTTCTGCAAATGGCAAAACTGCAACTTGCATCAGTTAGATAATAGTCCCAAAGTCAAACAGTCAATAACTAAGGCACGTATCTCCGGGTTCACACTCTATTCTCTTAATAAATATACTTTCAAGATGTGGTTAAATTCACCTTCTCAAATTGAAAAATCATTGATTATGGTAATTGGAGTATGACCATTTTAATATATTTATAATAGAAGCCTTTATAAGAGGTAGTAATGCAAATACCTCATTTGACCTAACACAAAATAAAACCATAGATGCTGTTAAAAAATAAAACACACACACACAAACACACACACGCACACACAACCAGCAAAATTCACATGATTTAGAGTCCTTCACTTGTTTGTGGAATCAAAATTGTATAAATTGTATACAAAATTGTATACAAAATTGTATAGAGCTTGGCCTGCTCTATGAAATGTCACTAACAATACACCTCAATTTGTGTTTCCCCCCAACACAAGCCCTTTTTTTCTGTGTGAGTTGGTAGATGGGGAAGAGGGAAAATGTGCATCATTTATACCTTTCAAGAACAAAAGACGAACCAAATTCCAATGACAAGCAGTAAAAAGAGGGAGGACAAAGGATGAGGAGAGGAGTGAGAGAGGAGGGCGCCCCAGGAGTTAACACTAGCTGAACAAATTGCGGGCCTGCGCCCTGTCCCACATGCCGGCTGAGGCCAGCGGGCTGCCCTGGGACCAAGTCACATGTGCCCTCTTCTCACGCATCAACAGAGCCTGTGCAAATAAGTGAACAGTCACAAGTGAGTGACTGAAGCACCCTGGAGCCATCAAATTGTAAAGAAGGGTTTCTATCAGAAAGCTGAAAATCACATACTGGGGGAACAAAGCAGTTGATATTGAAAAACATCCCTAGGGATCAAGAAAGCATAAAAGTCAAGTCATTTTCCCAAGTCTCATATACAGTAGATAAGCCTATTGAGAACATTGTAAGCTATGCTAATTGGTTCAGAGGTTATATATCTCTTTTGTTTGTTCCAACTGAGCCTTCACATGCTGCAGTGAATTGGGGAAAAAGACAGTGTAATAAATCTATCTGAAACAAAACAGCATTAGGGTTTGAAAGATGCTAATAAGCTGCAGTGTTCCAACTTGAAAACTCCCCTTCCCACCCCCACACCATATTACTAGCTCCTAAGTCATTTCTAAAAGCACGGGAAGAAGGTGTTTAAAAATTCTTCAACTCCTCATACTGTTAATTCTTTATTACAGCTAATACTTTTAAAATTAAATCAAGTGTCATTTGACAGAGTAACACTAATTTAGTCATTTATAATGAAAGCATGTTCTTCTACATATAAAATGTTAGGGAAATATTATATTTGCATCTTGTCATTGGAAAACTGAATGAACATTAATTCAATAATGCTTCTTAGAACTTTACTACTTTCAAAGTAAATCTGTCCCTACATTTAGAACTGAAGATATATTCTAATTTTGAAAAAAAAAAAAAAGACTGAGTCAATTGATTTTGATTTCTTATCCTGGGAAAAAGATGAAATGAGACATGTAAATGAAAGCATGACAAAAAGTATTAAGTCCTTTAAAAATGTTAAATATTATTTCGAGATCTTAAGAATCCTAGAACCAAAAGGTACTAAAAAAGAAAATAATGTTCTATCCTTTGCATCAGCAACAGTTAGCTTTGTGTAAATAGTCAGGTACTGAGGACACTGTGGAAACAATTCTGAATAATTAGCCATACTACCATTGTGTAATTAAACATTACAGTGGTTATGTGCATATGTGTGTACTCATTCTATCAAAAGGCGCCCTTACAAAGTAGACATAAAAATATACCACACTTTAAGGTATCTCAGAGGAATGCCTGGACAACATGTATTAATTTCCTCTGGCAACAATTAATCACATTTTGTGGTCTGATTTAGATCTTCAGCACATTTTAATTCACCGTAATTAAGCTAGAACTGTACACATACTAGGTGGCAAAGTACTCTATATCTTCAAAAAAATAAAAGATGAATATGAGAATATTCATCTCCAGAATCTGTATCATGTGAAAATAAAATGTAAAGTAACATAGAGAGAGGCCAGGTGCAGTGCCTCAGGCCTATAATCCCAGCACTTTGAGAGGCTAAGGTGGGAGGATCATTTCAGGACAGGAGTTCAAGACAAGCAGAGGCAACATAGCAAGACCCCCATCTCTACAAAAAAAATGGAAAAAAATAAAAAATAGCTGGGTGTGGTGATGCACGTCTGTTGTCCCAGCTACTCAGGGAGCTGAAATGGGAGAACTGCTTGACCCCAGGAAGTTGAGGCTGCAGTGAGTCATGATCAAATTACTGCACTCCATCCTGGGCGACAGAGCGAGACTGTGTCAAAAAAAAAACCATTGAGGAGAGGAGAGGGAATAGAAAGTGACTATTTAATGGGTACAGAGTCTCCTCTGGAGGTGTTGACATGTTTTGGAAATAGAGGTGATGGTTGCTCAACATCATGAATGTACTGAGTTGAATGTCACTGAGTTGTACACTTCAAAATTGTAAATTTTATGTTATGTGAATTGCACCTCAAAAACCATTACAGTACTGAACTCCAGCTGATAGAAAGATAGGTGCTTTATACAGAGCATTTTGTTTTCAGTCTTGATAGTAATGCTAATGTATCATTATCCCCATTTTCAGATAAGAAAAGCCAAGCAAAAGTGGACACATCTGGAACACCACAGTACACAGATTTTAACTCAAGGCTGTTCACACTCTTTCCCCTCTACCTTGCTGCTTCTTCCTTCTGTGGGAATTTCTCAAGCAGGGGAGTATGAAAAAACACTCTTGATTAAGTCAGAACAGCTTAGCAAAGCACAGGGCAGGGAAGTATATGTCACGTTCTGAAAATGATAAGAAGCTTAGAATGGTAACAGTTGGGGCAGGAGAGCAATGAAGATAAAGCGTAAGCAGTGGCTGTGGAGGTAAAGCCTACCAAAGGTCCTCTGTGCCTGGTAAGGAGTATGGGCTTTGTCTTGTTACCCACAGCAGTAGTTCTCAAAAAGTGTGTCTCAAAAATCACTGGCAGGTTTCCTAAAGTACAGATTTCTGATTCACTTTTGTCTAGGGTGGGGTCTGAGAATTTACATTACTAAAAATTTACCAACAATGTTGATGCTGCTGGTTCAGTGACTATAACTTCTGGCCTATAGAATAATCAGAGGTTTTTACATAGAAACGCAACATAATTTTATGAATATATAAAACATTATATATGGAAAAGTTATCTTGCAGTGGAGTTACTAAATCCCTTCCCTTCTGAAGTTGGTATTTATCAGGAGGAAAAGCCTTTGTTCCACTTTTCCTGTGGCAAAGAGCATAGTTCTCACTTGTGTATTAGGTCTGATTCTTATATCTGAGAGTATCTGATTGTCTTAATTTCACCATTCATTCCATAACTTATGGAAATATATATAACATTTTATTTAGGACAGGTAGCAGAGAATACAGACGAGATTACTGCAATGTCCAAAGTAAAAATAAATAAATAAAAACTTAAACTAGGATAACAAAAATAGTGTTTTGAGGTAGGGATGTCATGACCTACATAAAAATAAAAAACCCTTAGTAACATGGAAAGATAAAAAGCTCAAGAATTGGAATTACATAGTATGGGAATATACTTTTTCTCGAACTAGTGACTAATTAGAGGAGAAGTCATGTAAAAAGAATAGTCAAAGATAAGTTATGTCTCCATGAAGGAAAAGCAGAAAGGAGAAGCATCTGGTCCTACAATACAGAAGCCCAGAGATGATGTTCATCCCCATCCAGGTCACTGAAGGTATGGATGAGCTCACTCAACCGGCTTCCCTAAACAGGGGGAAAGTGGCACGATAGCACCCCAGCAATTATGACATTCTGTTCGAATATTTCTTTTTTAAAGGCAAAGAGGCAGGGAGGTAAGCAAAAAGAAGAAATTTTACTTTTCTTTTTTTTTTTTTTGAGACAGAGTTTCACCCTTGTTGTCCAGGCTGGAGTGCAATGGCACGATCTCAGCTCACTGCTACCTCTACCTCCTGGGTTCAAGTGATTCTCCTGCCTTAGCCTCCCAAGTAGCTGGGATTACAGGCATACACCACCACCCCTGGTTAATTTTTTGTATTTTTAGTAGAGATGGGGTTTCACCATGGCCAGGCTGGTCTTGAACTCCTGACCTCAGGTGATCCACCCTCCTTGGCCTCCGAGAGTGCTGGGATTACAGGTGTGAGCCAACGTGCCTGGCCATAAGAAGAAATTTTTCAAACGCATTGAATCTGGCCCAGCAATATACTTTTTCCCAGGAAAATCAACATCTTCTTCTTGTGAAGAAAATTCATAAGAGAAAAAAAAAAAAATGCTATCAAATGACATTTCCAAATCAAAGCCAAGCAAACTACTGGCATTTCAAGAAATTTCAAATATTTAGTCTCTCAAAGAGGGACAATAAACTATAAACAGAGAGAGAACCAACTCCTATAGCCTCAATTCACCCCCTCACAATTACAGCAAGACTGTCCCCGACAGCATGGCCATGGACAGTTTACCCATCTATTTTTTTTTTTTTTTAAGAGACAAGATCTCACTCAAGCTACAGTATGTGGTGAAAGGAACCCGTAAGCTCAATTCATCCTACCTCCTCAGCCTCCTAAGTAGTTGGGAGCACAGGCACACACCACTACACCCAGCTAATTTTTTGTTTTTGTAGAGATAAGGTCTCACTATGTTGCCTAGGCTGGTCTCAAACTCCTTGCCTCAAGAAATTATCCTATCTTGGCCTTCCAAAGTGATGGGATTACAGGCATGAGCCACTGTGCTCAGCTAGCTTACTCATCTTTACTGAGCCACTTCTTCCTATGTAAAATGAAAGATAACATGAATAGTACTTGTCTTGCCTACTTCACCAGTTAGATGTGAAAAGCAAATATAATAGAACACAGAAAGCAAACTGAGGGCATAAAGCAAACTCTATGTATTCCTACCATTATCTTACAATAGATTCAAAGTTACATTCAAAGAGGGAAGATGAACCAAATGCCCATCAGTTAGGATTCTTTCTATAGTATTAATAACAAGTTTCTTCAGATTCTCTGCCTTCGTTCACAGTTCACTGTTTTGTCAGAGGTGAACATGAATCAGAACTGTCTGCATGTTCCAGTAAAGAGCCTGGCTTAGTCTATATTTCTATATAATTTAAGTCAGGGATGGCATTTTACTTCAAATAAATATTAATCATACCAGATGAAAGGACAAACTTTGTTTAATGAATCTTTCCATTGTTCATGTTGCTAATTCATCACAGTAATATTAATTTACAGAACCCATGAATCCGTGTGTCTTATACTCTTTTAAATGTTTCTTAACCATTATAGTACAATTAAGCCTATTTGTTCTTCCCTCTTTATTAACAACCTCTAAAATTCAGCATACACACAATTAGAGCCCACAGGGTGCAATTCTCTTTTTTCCCCTGACACAGTTCTAGATGGTCATGATTGCTTGGCAAACCTCTACCTCCTACACCTGCCATTCACAAGATTAGAAAACCCATTTAACTTTATCCTACATATCAGACACTGGTTTCAAAAAGACAAAAGGGTGAATCTGGAGACTTGAGGAAGCCATTTGGCAAAAGGAAGCGCTTTATTACCTCAAAGAAGTATCCCTCAATGAGTTAGGAGTAGCTGGTGACGGACAGAAGTAGGTAACAGGTTTTCCTTTCTTTTCTTTTCTTTTTTGAGGCAGAGTCCCCCTAGGTTGCCTGAGCTGTTCTGAAACTCTTGGACTCAAGTGGTCCTCTGCCTTGGCCTCCCAAAGTACTGAGATGAACCACTGCGCTAGACTTTCCAGTAACGTCCATTCAGAACTTCTTGGTTCTGAAAGTGAAGAGAGAGAAAAGCTGCAGGAGTTTAGAACTTCAGCACCCTGGAAAGAGAAGAGAAACAGAGTAGGTCCAAGAACCTAAGAGCAGGAAAGTGCTTAAGGTGAGTGCAAGGATGTTAAGGATGTAATTATACATTCTCCAGAGATGAAAAGACCAGGACATTAGCTCTTGAACATGAAAAAGGTCTGGGAAGGCTGTGAGGGAGAAAAGGTAAGCAAGCTAGTAAGTTTTTTCTTTTCCTTCTAGGAGATTGTAACTAAACAAATTTAATAAGGTAAAGAGACATATGCAAAATATTGGTGGGGAGAAGAGACATATTTACCTGACATTGCTAACCCACCACTCAGGTAACCCCACTGTGCTCTTATTGCTGTTCCTAAGCTACCAAACCTTGCAGTAAAAACTTAAAAATCACGGACCCATGAAATTTGCGCCACCCAACTTCAACTTCACTAGTATTTACCAATAGTTGCAATGATGTAAGAATTTTGAATATTTCCATTGAATTTGTAGAAAAATACTTATTTCCCTTACTCTAAATATTTATATAAAGGGTCAGAAGGTATACTGTACTATAATCTCTGTACTCAAATAACATTGTTATAACTTGCCCCTAAAATAAAAAGCACTCTACCTAAAAGATATTTCCAAAACATTACAGAATAAAATACTTTTATTAAGTTATATTTAAAATATAGTAGCAGATCTGATTTTTTAAAAGAAAATCCATAACATACGTTCTGTAAGGAAATCATTTAAATGTTGTAGGGACACTGGAAAGTCTATTCTCATCTCATGCCAAAATACCACTTTTGGAAACCACATAATTACGTTCTTAAAAGAGGACATACATTACCAAGATGAAGTAAGGAAAGAAAATTTTAGCCTACTGTTGGTCTAAGGGCATTTAATTATTATTATTATTATTATTATTTTTTTTTTTTTTATGAGATGGAGTCTTGCTCTGTCACCCAGGCTGGAGTGCAATGATGTGATCTCGGCTCACTGCTACCTCCGCCTCCCAGGTTCAAGCAATTCTCCTGCCTCAGCCTCCCAAGTAGCTGGGACTACAGGTACACACCACCACGCCCAGCTAATTTTTTGTATTTTTAGTTAAGACGGGGTTTCTCCGTGTTGGCCAGGCTGGTCTCAGATTCCTGACCTCATGTGATCCACCCGCCTCGGCCTCCCAAAGTGCCGGGATTACAGGCGTGAGCAACCGCATCTGACCAGGACATTTAATTTCTAATATCTGTTTTTAATCAGCTAAGAGTATTACAGAAACACAAATCCATACTGACATCATAAGATGAATTAGGTCAAAGATAATTTTAAGGGATAAAGATTTTAAGAAGTAAATCTAACTTAAGCAACTGTCTGAAAAATTTAGCAAACATTTCAGGGAAAAATATAAATTCATTTACATATAACTAGGTTCTGTATTTTTTCAAATCCTTTAAGAATAAAGTCTAAACCTCATTACAAACAATTCCTTAAATATCCCCTTTCCAATTCAGAAATAGTTAAAACAACAAACAAGCTATTCCACATGTAAAATGGACTTCAGTGCAGAAAATAAGTCCACTGACATTTCATAAATAATGTCCCTTAGCCACCTCATTAGACTCACACCATCTAAAATTAACTGTGGGAAGAAAAAACATGAAAGATAGAAAATGATAAAAACTGCTTTGCCTAGTAGATAGTGAAAATATAAATATGAAAAAGTTTCACCAGTTTCCATACTGGGTATAATAATTAAAATATACAACCCTAGCCCCCAACCAAAACATAATATTTGATAGAAACAGCCTGATAAAGCTCTCTGAAAAAACAAAATAGTGTTAGGGCTAAATACAAACTGTATGGTTATATAGGCTCCTATAATTAAACACTTTTCATTTAAACACTTATTTCACTTCTAGCTTGTAATAAGAAAGTAGGTATGCATGAGGAATTTATTTTAAAATGCCATCTACATAAATCAACTACAGCATAGCTGAGTAGTAAAAATGTTCTAACAAAAACAAAAACTTTTATTGTAAGATCCCTAGTACTTGGAATGGTTCCCACTTCACAGTACCCCAACACAAACTAAGGAAAATCTCTCGTTAAGAGCTCTAAGGAGGCCGGGCGTGGTGACTTATGCCTGTAATCCCAGCACTTTGGGAGATGGAGGTGGGCGGATTACCTGAGGTCGGGAGTTCGAGATCAACCTGGCTAACATGGTGAAACCCTGTCTCTACTAAATATACAAAATTAGCTGGGCGTGGTGGTGCACGCCTGTAATCCCAGATACTCCAGAGGCTGAGGCAGGAGAATTGCTTGAACCCGGGAGGCGGAGGTTGCAGTGAGCCGGGATCGCGCCACTGTACTCCAACCTGGGGTGACAGTGAGACCCTGTCTCAAAAACAAACAAACAAAAAAAAAAAAGAAAGAAAAAAAAAGAGCTTTAAGGAGCTGGAGACCCTTTCTTCAAAGGCACGAGGCCCAGATCACTGTTGAGACAAAGGGAAGAGCTGTACCAAGCAGTGTTCTAATCAAGGAATTCCCAGTAATGAGAGTCTAAAAAGTAAACAAATTTAACACTAATTCATCAGTGTTACTTCAAAATAATGGCAGATGCTCATTTTTCTTTCTTTTTTTTTTCTTTTTTTTGAGACGGAGTCTCGCTCTGTCGCCCAGGCTGGAGTGCTGTGGCCGGATCTCAGCTCACTGCAAGCTCCGCCTCCTGGGTTCACGCCATTCTCCTGCCTCAGGCTCCGGAGTAGCTGGGACTACAGGCGCCCGCCACCTCGCCCGGCTAGTTTTTTGTATTTTTTAGTAGAGACGGGGTTTCACCGTGTTAGCCAGGATGGTCTCGATCTCCTGACCTCGTGATCCACCCGTCTCGGCCTCCCAAAGTGCTGGGATTACAGGCTTGAGCCACCGCGCCCGGCCTAGATGCTCATTTTTCTACCCCAAATTTAATCAAATATCTTTTTTTGCTATCAAAAATACCAGCTGGAGAAGAAACTCTCAAAGTACAAATTGGAGAAAATTAAGTCAGCACCACTGATCTCTATGTCAACGTGAATAAAATAACTACAATAAAAGGAGTCACTTCTGAACGGTGAGAGCCATTACAATTTACTGGGCAACATATAATGTACTATACCTGTGATACCTTTCCATTACTGCCTTATACCATTATTTAAACAGGGGGAGGGGAGACTAATCATTTATCTTTTCAGGTGTGTGTGTCATCATTTCTCAACTAGATTATAATTCCCTTGAAGAAGGAAGCTAGAAAGTAAGATGTTTCCTTGCATTTTTTTTCTAACACTTTGCACCCATGTAGATACATATTAGATGGTTTTCTCTATGACTTCTTAACGGAAAGGAAATCCCAGCAAATAGAACACAGGGAGATCAAGAAAAGAAACACATCAGCAAAACATAAATCAGGTAATCAGAGCAGGTTAACTTTCGGTATTGTTCGACAGGCAACAAAAAACAGTTAAAAGACCGTAGGCTCTGCAGCAACCAGAACATGGGAAGAACTCTAAAAAATCAGAAAAGGACATAAAACAAAGTAGACTTGCCACACTTAGAATTTCAACATACTTAAATCGAGGTGGTGACATAAACTTCTACCCAGTGCCTTTTTCCCCATTTAGCAGCTGTTTAACAAATATCTGCAGAAATGAACCAAATCCTTTAACAAACAAGGATAATCTCTGAATCATGGTCTCTAGAATCAAGGAGACTAGAGAATTCCAAAGTGACAAAGGGAACCATGTTTCAGGATTGTAAATCAGGTTAGACAGTGAAAGACTGCCATTTTAATCTTCAATATCATTATTTTCTTTAGGGCATTTGGGATTTGAGAAAGAATGTGGTAATAAACCATTCCTTTTGCTGCTACCCTACCTTGTGAAGTTTACTTAAATTATGCAGTCTAACAACAGGCAGACAAATATGAATGGACATATATTTTGCTAAATATATTTTCCTGTTTGAAAACAAAGAGCTTTACTGCCGGCAACTTGGTAAAATAAATAAAAGTCACGTGATACACAAAAAATAAAAAGTTACATTCTCACATTCCAGTGTTCTAATAATGTGCCCCTAGTTTGTTTTTATTTTGTGATTTGTTTCTTTTGTGTGAGTGTGTGTGTTCTGTGTGGTGTGTGTTGGCGGGGGGGGGGGGGGGGGGGGTTGTTTGTTTGCTTCAGATTAAAAATTAAAATAGCTGAAACCAGAAAGAATGAGAGGGCTCAGGATTAAGCACAAGGTAGGGAAATTCCTTCCCAATTGCATTTCTCAATCCCTTTGGTATCAAAGCAAAATGGAGTTTTCCCTCTAAGTCTTTCTCATCTAATGTTTTAGTGCTCAAGAGATCCCCAGCAGCTTCCAGGTCTAAAGAGAGGCCTCAAAGTAAAACTGAGTTCTTTCCCATTGGCATGGATCTCTATGAAACCTACACATGACTACATCTTTAAGAGAAGCAAAAACTATTAAGAAAGGTCTCTTCCCTTCTATGCCAGGTAATAGCCTTCAGTTGTTCACTCTTATTATTCCCAGTTGGAAACTGAACAAAAAGACACAGAAATTGTAAACTAAACTATTTTCTGAAAATTCTGAAGTGGCTGGAACCAAAACCAAACAAAAACAAAAAAGACACACACAAGGAAATCAATGAAACTCAGAAAGCTGCAGGGCAGAATTCTGTAATAAAGCCAATGTTCTCCACCAAAAAAATTAATATGCTGTTAACTCCAGCTGAAAATACGCTTTTAAAATTAAAACCCCAAAACACAAAAATGAAGCATATGGAATTACTCTGACAACATACTAACGCCACATTTCCTAACTACTTTCAGACTTCACGATGGAAGTTAAAAGGAAGTTAGCCTTCACCTACAAATGGAAGTGGCTTTAAGGTGAATGAGAAAGGGAAAAGTTAGAAGTCTTGCTTCCTTTTAAAGTTCACAACGTCAGCTTTCCCATTGGCAGTAAAGCAGGAAACCAGTCCCCAATATCAAATTGGACCCCTCTATTTTCTATAAGGTAAGAGGAAACACTGATGTATCAGGCCATGAGATCACAGTAATGACATGAGACCTAATACCCAACTCCATGTAGGAGATATACTTAACCACAACATACCATATCAATTTCATGTATCCTTTCCACTTAATATGCAGGTTCTCCCAACACATCTTCTCTAGGATATACTGCCCTAGCCAATGCCTTTCAAAGTGGCTTCCACACGCCAAAAAAGGAAAGAGTTGCACAAAATAATTAACTGGGGTAAGGGAGAAATATCTGGAACTTCTATTTCTGTCAGATTATTTGGGTTTCCATTTATTTTAGACTTACAATATTCAAGATGTACTATTCAAGTATTATATGTATATATTTTTAAATATATATGTAGTATACATGTGTTTTGGAAGGATGATGTGAACTGGTTAAAAAAAAGAACTACTCTAGTTTACAGCAGTGCCACTCTACATATTCATGTCTGCTAATAATTAATGGAAAATATAGCTATAGCCAGGCGCGGTGGCTCAAGCCTGTAATCCCAGCACTTCGGGAGGCCGAGACGGGCAGATCATGAGGTCAGGAGATCAAGACCATCCTGGCTAACACGGTGAAACCCCGTCTTACTAAAAAATACAAAAAACTAGCCGGGGGAGGTGGCGGGTGCCTGTAGTCCCAGCTACTCGGGAGGCTGAGGCAGGAGAATGGCGTAAACCCTGGAGGTGGAGCTTGCAGTGAGCTGAGATCCGGCCCCTGCACTCCAGCCTGGGAGACAGAGCGAGACTCCGTCTCAAAAAAAGAAAAAAGAAAAAGAAAAGAAAAGAAAAGAAAATATAGCTATAATCAGAATTCTCATCATCCATGTACTCCATTCTACAACTTGTAGAGTATTGTTATAAACATTCTCATGTATCACAATCTTGGACGTAGCAGGCAGAGAGAGGTGCAATGCCATATTTCAACAATTGCGCAAACCAAGACTAGGAGAGAACCATTTGAGGTTGATCGCTGCTTTGATCCTCCTCCCCACCACCCTTTCCAGTTGCTCCTCCATTCCTTTGCTTCATTTACTACAGAAGCTTGTACCCTTGAGACAAAAATCACTCCCTTGAGGATCCTTCAAATGGTGGAAAAAATAAGTAAGCTAAATTATTCATGAAATGACAACTTAGTAGGAAGCATTCTTCCCCCGGATTTGCATTAAACACACAACCATACTTCCAGCCAGATATTAAACCCAGATGAAATCATAAATGTCAATCCTCCACTTAGAAGAATGTGAATTTAGACATAAAGAAAAATCAGTCACTTACTGAAGAAAAATCCACAATCAGAATCTTACAGCTGGGACACATTTCTACTCACTGGACTACAAAATATCCTAGTGTCAGATCAATGGCAACAAAAGGGAAGGTTTGCCTCTAGCCAACCCCTTCTCATTTTTTTTTTTTTTTTTTTTTTTTGAGAAGGAGACAAGAGGCAAAGGAGGGTCTTTAGGAAGGCTTAGCAGCACTCTGTCTGGGCCTCCCCCCACCTCTCTCTCAGATACATACAAACACACATGCGCGCGCGCACACACACACACACACCCTGGCAGATACCTTTCTGTAAAAACAGCTACAAAAAATTATTTAAAGGCTGAAAACCTACCCAGCACCAACACAAAAAAAAGGTTTATCTTCTAATACTATGAATTGTTCTAAGGACTTCTATTTAAATGGACAGCCCTACTTGCTTTTTTTAATACCTATTAATTTCCCTCAAAGTCCAGGAAATTATTCAAACCCATTTAGCATCCAAGCTCATTTGCCCTTAATTGAAGCATTTCTAATCAAAACTTCTAACGTACCTTGTTTTCATTGTGAAAGAAACTACATAAACAAGTTTATCAAGCAAAGTAGCTTGTCAACATTATATTTATTGTACCCATGAAAAACTAAATGAAGGCATTTCCCTCTATAAACTCCGTATCTTGTCTCTGTGCAAAAAGGAACATTCAATAATTTTTATTAATTTCATTGCAATAAATGTCACATTATCAAAATTAGGAAAAAAGAGGCTACTTAGAAGTAACTCAAAGGCACTGTGCATCACACAAGCCTTGAACCGTAATGCCATAAATAGCCATCCACATTGTATTCAGTCTATAAAGGGTAGAAAATATCAATGTCCATAGGACACCGATTTATTTTCATTGTCCTCTACTTGGAGATAGTGTGGTTCAATGGCTATGCCAAACGCTGATCTCAAAAGTTTTGTTTCAAAATGTGCCTTTGTAATCAGCTCTCCAAAGCGATCATGAGTGAGATCTTTGACTTGTACAAACATCAGTTAATACTTCCACAAAATCAGGCAGGAGGAGTATTAGAGACAGTATTGGCCAAAGAGGTCTGTTTAGAGTTCCTGATCCTTCCTTTATCTAAACACTAGGAAGGCCAGCAAAGCTCTCAGCTGAAATGCAGATAAAATATCTACTGAATAAAGCCTGTAATCAATTCTGAGAACCTATATTTAGCACAATCAGATACATATCATACATAGAGTCCACTGAATTTTGTCCTTTTGTTCAATCAGTTTAATCAAATAGTAGATAAACATAATGTAAATATTCCTTAACTTAGGACCATTTAACTGTCCTCTCTTTTTCAACACTCTTGCCTTATCTTTATCCAATGTTCACAGTGGGAGGGGAGGCTGAGATGATGTGTTTTTTTAGGACCTCAAAGTTAAGTTTTCCTAAGGAGCATCCAGCCATCATTAGGAAGCATCAGAGTCAAATATTCAATCCTTCATTGTTTATGTATTTATGTTAATGGTGTGACTGTTACATATTTCTAAATAAATAGAAGTGTTAAGAGGCTTTTCTCTGGGGATGGGGGGGTCTTCAATTCTACCAATTTAGCTAAGACCACCAATGTGGTCTTTGGAGAAGGCCCTGCTTTCTAAAGCACACAGTTGTAAACAGCAACTGGTTGAAGGCCTAATTAGCATTAAACAGGCCCCAGGAATGAACAGCAAGATGACAAGGGTCACTAAACTAAAGAGGAGGTCAAACTACCCCAGCCCCACAGGACAATGCCCAAGGTACCCATGCAAATTAGAGAAGCAGCCTAGGCATGTAGAGATGAGCAGCAGCATTAAAACCTCTAAGCCGCCTTTCACTTTCCTCTCCAAAAAATAATAATAATAGTAACAATAATAGAGGAAAGAAAGAAAAAGAAAAGAAAACCAAATGGCCTACTTCTTCACTGTAGCATGATACGTAATTAGTAATCACTTCTGTCCTGGAGAAACAACAAATAAAAGGCAGCTAAGAACATCGCAATGGCAACCAAGAAGAATTACGGAACACAATTAGCATCTGTGTTAAGATAGGCTGCGGTTTTCTCCCACAACATCCCAGTATTTCCACCACAAAGAGGAAATCTGTACAACCAACTGCCAACTTGTAGATTTTTTTTATGCTAAAAAAAAAAAAAATAAAGAGCAAACTCCACACACATACTCTATTCAAATGTGACAAAGAACCCTTTTCTTAAAACGTACTATAGGACTGTTGGTTTTTCCATTCTCCTAGCAATAAAAATTCTTCCTTCTTCAAATGACTGCAAGATAATTGCAGAAATTGGATTTTGAAAAGTTTGAGAGATATATTTTCAGCATTTTGAATCCTATTAATTTTTATCTACTCATCAACAATACTCTCATGTCCTATTTTGTTTGTTGTCTTGTTTTTAATCCTGCTTTTGCTCAAATCCATCTTGGGAAAAGTTTCAGCTACTCTGAATGGGAAGAGATTTTATTATATCAGCAATTCAGTTAAGGTCAAAAATATCTAAAATTGCAAAAGCAACAATTTTCCAAGATAACTCAAAAAGAAACTGTAGTTTAGAAAACTCAAAATAAAAGCTAACAGTCATTATTCTAGCCCTGCTTTCTAAAATAAAAAGTTTCTTTGTAACAAAAACATGAGACATAACCCTATTAAAAAAACTCTTCCACAACACACTGCAACTAGAAAACAAAAAATGTTTGCAACCAGAAAGCCTGTTAAGCCAAGTTAAAAAAAAAAAAAAAAAAAAAATCTTCTTACATGTTGAGAAATCAATCGTAAAAATATATAGGACATTTTTATTTAAATACACAATTGACATTTTTTGTCACATGCCTTAAGATTTGCCTCTGAGAATACAAACACATTTTTACCACAAAACAAAGTGTTAGTTCAAATTTCTCATGAGGCAAACATTTTTTGTTGTTGCTTATGAAGAGACTTTTTAAAGCACATTTCCTAATCTTTCTTTTCACTTGACTTAAGGAGTAAGCAAACTAACTTTGTGAATTTCTCTTGTATGACAGTACTTATGCTTTTAATATATTCACACCACAAGGTATCAGTATGATACATTTTATATCATGCATTTAATCAGGCCTGCATAACATAAAACACTCAACAAAATAAAACTGGTTACTGTTGTGAAAACGAAGCAATGGGTCTGACTTTTTAGGGAAATTATCACAAAGTTATCTATTCCATGTTTCTCGCAAAAGGGAAAAAATAAAGTATGCTATTGCTATTTGAAGCTGGAGAAAGCTATTTTTCTTAGATATCAGAATGGTCAGTTAACCTCATTTAATAAGGAAAATGAGCCAGGTATTTTCATTCACTGTAAGATTATTCATGGCAGGCATGCAAGCAGCAACTTTGCATTAAATATTGGCAAAAATCTTTTACTGTGCTTTGTTCAATGCATTAACAACTGAATTATACAACTGGTGTGGACGTGCTAAAAGGCAAATAGAAAAGACTGAGAACAGATAATTAGTAAAAATATAATCTTTCCTGAAATTAAATATTTCCGAATAAATGGTACAAAAAGGAATCTACAAAATATCCATCTTTAAAGGGACAGCCCCTACTCTTGAAGTAGCAATCGAATGGATGAGTCTCACTTAATGCTGTAACTCTGGCATGTAACATCATGAGAACTATAGCTTTTTTTTTTTTTTTTTTTTGAGACAGAGTCTTGCTATGTTGCCCAGGCTGGAGAGAGGTGGCACGATCTTGAATCACTGCATCCTCCACCTTCTGGTTCCAGCAATTCTCCTGTCTCAGCCTCCTGAGTAGAGTAGTTGGGACAACAGGAGCGTGCTACCACACCCAGCTAATTTTTCTAGTTTTTAGTAGAGATAGGGTTTCACCATGTTGGTCAGGCTGGTCTCGAACTCCTGACCTCAGGTGATTCACCCACCTCTGCCTCCCAAAGTGCTGGGATTATAGGCGTGCCCCACCGCACCCCAGCCTAGAACTAGAGTTATTTTAATAGCTACACTAAGTGAAATTGTGAACCGATCCCATCTATTATCACATCTTTACTATTCTTGGTCACAGTTTAATCTATACTTGCTGATCACAGAATAACAGAGATATTAATCATAAGTTTATCTTGGTAGGTTTTACAATGTACAGCTGGTGCCCCAAATATCAAGTTTCTAATAAATGTGAGTTACACCTGAATGGCTTATTGCATGAAACATTCTTATTTGCTATCTTATATGAGTTACATCACAATGATTTATTTAATATATCCTGGTATCCCCTGCCTAAATTCTTCAGTGTCTCTCCATTGGCAAGCCCATCAGCTTCTGCCCTCACCAACTTTTCCCACTTCAGCCCCACCATTAAAGATACCATCACCTAGCACGCACTCAACCATTTCAGACTTCCTTACACTTTCTACCCTGCCACCATGTTGGGATTCCTTGCCTTTGCATATGTTATGCTGTGTCTGGAATACCCTCCTCTGCCATTATTATTTGTCCAGAGAGCTACTCAGCCTTTAAGTTTCAGGCTGTGCGAGATTTTTTTTTCTTGTTTTTGAGACAGAGTCTCGCTCTGTCACCCAGGCTGGAGGGCAGTGGTGCAATCTTGGCTCACTGCAACCTCCACCTCCCGGGTTCAAGTAATTTTCCTGCCTCAGCCTCCCAAGTAGCTGGGACTACAGGTGCACGCCACCACGTCCGACTAATTTTTTGTATTTTTAGTAGAGATGGGGTTTCACCATGTTAGCCAGGATGGTCCTGATCTCCTGACACGGTGATCTGCTCACCTCGGCCTCCCAAAGTGCTGGGATTACAGGCGTAAGCCACCGGGCCTGGCCATGAGAATTCTTAATTGACTGACAACCACAATAAAAAGAACCCTCCAGTTTAATACTTAGCAAATCTTATTTCAAACTTTGTCAGAAGGACGAAACTGAAGAACAGGGAAGATGGGGGACAGACATAAAATGTTCAATATTTAAATAAATAATACATTATTTGCCTCTCTGTGTTCATCACATCTCTAGGCATTATTGGGGAATAATGAAACTTTAGATATGGTCTCTGCCCTTAAGCTATATATGGTATTTTGGGGAGGTGAGACTATTGTACATAAAATAATTAGCAGACAATAATAAAATCTGAGCAAAAATAAAAGACTAGAATAATACTGAAGAACATTTACATAGTATTTTATAATTCAAAGAGTAATCTTTATATATGACCAAATTTAATCCTTGTATCTGGGTGAAAAAAATGTTTCATAATATACCCAAATTACTGAAAATAAAATTGAGTCACTAGATTATGGGGTACAGCCCCCACAAAGAGAGCAGGCAGAGGACACGGGCCCTTGGAAGAAAGGGAAGCATCTGGGCAGGCAGAAAGAGAAAATGGCAAATCATGGTGAAAACCAATGGAAACAAAGCGTGAACATCAACAATTTAGGAGCCATTGAAGAGATGAATCTGCAAGAGCAAAAATTTCAGCTGAGGAATGGGAAATGGAGCTAGTATAAAGAGAGATGCAAAGCCAAGAATAGGCATTTGGAATGAGATGGTATATAAACGTTTGCTACTGGCAGTTTGTGAGCAAGGCAACCTCAAATTTAAAGAATTTTTAAAAGACATGTAATACTCTCCAGAACATTTTATTGGGAAAAACCTCACTAGAATTCAATATAAATTTAACAGTTTAGCAGCTGGAGAAACTTAGATGTGGACACATAAAAGAGCAGAACATTTTGAATCCTCTGTCAAGAGGGCCAAAAAATACCCTGAAAAAGAAATACAACCTCTAAAGATTTCTTTTAGAAATCAAACAATATGGAAAGAGAGAATCATTATTAGCATATTTCATTTTGATTCTATTATGTTTTACTCCCTTGCTACACCAATAGAAATTTTTAAAGAGAAAAGCATATTTAACCTATCTTAATAACCAACCAGTCCTATATTGATTGCAATAAGTAGAAGAACTATAAATGTCTACATTCCCAAAAGAGTCCAAGCGCATGCCTGCTATTCTAGTATGGTTATAAAATCTGTCCCCTTTTACTCTAAAAAGTGTTCTGGCTTGGACAATAAGTGATAAAGCCATCTTAGCTATAACATACTATACCTAAGATAGCAAATCAAGAGTGTGAACAGAGACTTCATGTTCAACTCCATGGGGGTTTCACGGATTTCACCATAAATAAAATCTATGAATATGGTATCCCCTAGAGCTGTGCAACCCAGACAAACAGGGCACCATGTAGATCAAAGTGTGTTGGCTGGCTTCCGATTTCAGGGCAGTTTAGGGTACACCTTCGTTTATTTACTTATTTATTTTTTTAGAGATGGGGTCTGTGTCACCCAGGTTGGAATACAGTGGCATGATCATAGCTTGCGGGAGCCTCAAACTCCTGAGCTCAAGCAATCCTCCCAGTTTATTCTCCCATGTAACTGGGACTACAGGTGTGAGCCACAACCACTAGCTAAAGTAATATTTTTGTTTTGAGACAGGCTCTCACTCTGTTGCCCAGAATGGAGTGCACTGGTGTGATCACAGCTCACTACAAGGCTCAAGCAATCTTCACACCTCAGCCTTCTAAGTAGCTGGGACTAGAGGCATGTGCCACTACACCCAGATTCTTTTTTTTTTTTTTTTTTTTTCCATTAGAGACAACATCTTTCTGTTGCCCAGGATGGTCTCAAACACCTGGGTTCAAGTGATTCTCCCACCTCGGCCTCCCAAAGTGCTGATATTACATTCAAGAGCCACCATACCTAACCAAGTCTACCTTTTAAAGCTTGTTTAGTATGATACTCATTTACCCAGCAGATTTTGGTGTCCAAACTAAATACCAAGCAGGAAATAAAAAGCACAGGTAATCTCAAGTCCAGCACATACTCAGAGTGGACACAGGATGTTTGTCTGCCATTCCCTGGGGACCACTTATAGCACCACACCATTTGGTAACGCCCAGGAACCATCAGGAAGGCCTAGGTTGGCCTTTTCCTCTCTTTAGCTCATGCTACATTACATTTTGCATATGTATGTTGAAAAAAAGTGACCTAAACACAAAGCAAGCAGTTTCAAAAATGCTAACATGAATAAGCCAAGAAAGTCCTAAGATATGTTAGCTAATATTAATATTTATGTAAGTATCACTGGAAACTCAATAACAGTTCAATTCAATGGGATACTCTAGACATATACATAACTGATTTTCTTTGTAAAACCAGAAATTGGGTTTTATGCGTGCGCACACAGGCAACCCATGCATGCACAACTTTGAGAGGAAATTATGCTTCCTCTCAAAATGAAAGAACACAGTCCTCTCAAAAAATGAAAATCTGCCAAGCCCTCAACTAGAGACTAAAGAAACTAAAAAATTATAAATGTGTCAGAGAAAAAACTCAAACGAAGCATAAAAGGAAACCGAGCAGAATTTTGTCTCCTTCCACTAGATATGAGTTGGTACATTTACTTTCCCTACCACAGTGCTATTGAAAATGGAAGAAATATGAGCATCATTATATATCACGGGCTTTTATTGCTACTAGAGACTAAGCCTGGCCTCAAGCAGAACATTTTTATTCTCCAGTAAAAATATTTTTCTTTTTGAGATTGTGAAAAATTTCAGTGACCATTATTCGTTACTTAGAACTCCACGTATTTCATGAGGCCTAATATCAGCTCTAATTACTTTACGTGCCCTCTCCTAACTTCCATTTGCATGTCTCACACAGTTTCCTCTCTATATGCTTCACTCCTAATTCCTGAGTATGGAAATCTTGTTTCTCTTTTTTTTTTTTTTTTTTTTTCTGGAGACAGGGTCTCGCTCTGTTGCCCAGGCTGGTGTGCAATGGTGCAATCACAGTTCAACACAGCTTCAATCTCCAAGGCACAAACAATCCTCCCACCTTATCCTCCCGAATAGCTGAGGCCAGAGGCACACACCACCATGCCTGGCTGTTTTTTTTTTTTTTAAATTTTTTATAAAGACAAGGTCTCGCTATGTTGCCCAGGCCAGTCTCAAACTCCTAAGCTCAAGCAATCCTTCTGCCTTGGCCTCCAAGTGCAGGGATCACAGGTGTGAGTCACTGTGCTTGGCTGGGAATCTTGTTGCTATCTTTATTTCACAAAGGACCTAAGAAGTAAGCACCACCTGCTTTAATTTTTTTCATTGTGGTTAAATTGTGTTACTAATAGTAAAATAAACCCTGGTTTACTAATGACATTTTGGTGTCTTACCAATGGCAAGACTCACAATTAGTTGATTTGTGGCAGAAGCAACTTGTCCCTGATAGATTTTTCCCCTTATTCCTTTACAATACAACATTCAGTTGGGGCTGAGGACATGAATACTTAACTGACTGTTTCTCACCCTCCCTGTCAGCTGGTAGTGGCCATGTGAGCAAACTGTAGCAAACGAGAGACAGCAGAAGTAATAAACTTTCAGGTCTTGCCCTTAGAGAAAAGTGGGTGCCACCACTCCTATCACCTCTGTATACCCCACACTGGAGACACGCTGGAGGGCATGGCAGGCATCTAAGACATGAGATGAAAGCCTGCTCTTGAGGATGGCTCAAAGGAACTTTACCATCCCCAGGAAAAATAAAAAATTTTTTTTTTTTTTTTGAGAAAAAAATTTTTGGTTTTTTTTTTTGAGAATTTTTTTTTCTTTTTTTTTTTTTTTTGAGACAGAGTCTCACCCTTTCACCCAGGCTGGAGTGCAGTGGCACAATCTGGGTTCACTGCAACCTCCACCTCCCCAGTTCAAGCAACTCACGTGCCTCAGTCTCCCGAGTAGCTGGGATGACAGGTACATGCCGCCATGCCCACCTAATTTTTGTATTTTTAGTAGAAACGGGGTTTCACCATGTTGGCCAGGCTGGCCTCAAACTCCTGACCTCAGGTGATCCACCCTCCTCAGCCTCCCAAAGTGCTGGGATTATAGGCATGAGCCACCACACCTGGACACTAGACAAAAATTTTATAAACAAGAAATAAACTTCTATCACATTGAGGTCACTGCTATTTTGGTACCATATATACACATACACACATATACACATACATACATATATATACACATATATTTGTGTACACATGTGTACATATATACACATATGTGTGTATATATATGCATATATGTATACATATGTACACACACATATATAACAGCATCAACCTTTAAACTGCTGAATAAATTATCTTTTCTTTATTTCTCTTCATTGTTCTTCATTTCTTAAATCATAGAGGAAAAAAGTTAAAACATCTTGGATGAGTATTCTTCCTAACCATTGGCAGGGCAATATCAATTCTAAACTATATCAAATTATTACATTTTAAAAATACATATACATAGCTTATACCACAATGAGGGATTATTCTTTTCATTCCAACACAGAAAAATCTTCCCTAAAATTCTCATCTCTGGACTGCCAGAAGAAAAAGAAAAAAGAAAAAAAAAAAGGTTACCTCTGCTTTAAGAAAATGGTTAGGGAAGGGCTCCCGGAGTCGCTTTAGGGCTCAAGCATTAATATCTGCTAAGGAAGTATCACTGGCCGAGCGTGGTGGCTCATGCCTGTAAGCCCAGCACTTTGGGAGGCCGAGGCGGGCGGCTCACAAGGTTAGGAGTTCGAGACTAGCCTGACCAACATGGCGAAACCCCGCCTCTACTAAAAATACAACAATTAGCTGGGCCTGGTGGCACACACCTGTGATCCCAGCTACTCATGAGGCTGAGGCAGGAGGATCACTTGAACCCAGGAGGCAGAGGTTGCAATGAGCTGAGATCGCGCCATTGCACTCCAGCATGAGTGACAGAGCGAGACTAGGTCTAAGAAAATAATATATCACTTCTTATTTTGCTGTGGATAAATTACATGCTAGACAAATTTTCTTTAGTCCTCAGGACATAAACCACTACCTAGGAAACTCCAACAGTCTGAGTAATATTAATTATTTATCAGAAATCAACATATATTTTATCACAAACTGCAATACAATCAAAAAAACATTTAGGTTGAGCAGTAATAAATCACTGTCAAGCTTTTGACTATCTACAATTTGAAACAAGACTCTAAAACTGCCAAAAACACATAGAAGCTGTAGTCACTGGTGACAACCAACATAACTAACTCAGGAAAAATAGTGAGGAGAAGAGTGGTGGGAGAAAGTTTAGAAGCAGCAAAGCAACATATAACATTTTCACTTGGGCTCCATTTTCCATCAAAAAACCAACATGGCATATAAATTTTATGAAGAAAAACTATAAACTACATATTCATCAAAATACCAAACCATATTTAAACACAAAGAAAAAATATCTTCTTTCAAACCTTTGTAAATAAGGAAGCAGAAAGATAATTTTCTAAAGTAATTAATAATTATCCTGCTTTTTTTCTTTTATACCTAGGAAAGAGAGCTCTCTCCCCTGACTCTAACACTGTTTTCCCATTTGTGTCAATACCAAAATAATTTCCACAGATCATTAGCTTAAAAAAGCACCTAGCATAGAATTTAAATAAGTGTAAAATTCCAGAATTTTCTTGGGAAAGTAACATTATTTGGCTTAGCTTTTGGTTCCAGGGAAAAAAAAAAAAAAAAGAATGAAATTTATTCCAGGGGGTGGATGGCGGGCCAGGAAAAGAGACAGGGATAATTAACTCTAAGAAGTTAACTACTCACTACTGCACTTTACAGAAGCCAACATTTTTCTACCTGGTGCTGTGATGCAGACTGTCTACCAATGCTGTCAGTAGAACTTTCTGCAATGATGGAAATGTTTTACAGTTTCCAAAATGGTAGCCACTACTCACAAGAGTTGACTGGGTTCTTGAAATGTAGTTAGTGTAAGTGAAGATAGAATTATAAAAATGTTTTAAATTAATTGTCACATGTGGCTACTGGCTACAAAATTAGATAAAGCAGTACTCCCACAGTCTTTCAAGGCTCCACTCAAAATGTTGTCTCCTCTATAAAGCAGTCCCAGATCCTGCAGCTTAAAAGTTAAAACCTTTTCCTCTGGTATGCCACAGCAATTTAAATGTACACATAGATAAAATGCATGAAGTTGGGTCAACATGCAAGGCAAACTTTTGGTCTAGCCAAGATAACTCTCTGGAATCCCTTATCAAGATAAACAGTAACTCTTAAGTCAAGTCTAGCCCATTTTTCTCCCAAGCTGGAAACAAATTCCTCTTCATTCCTTTAAACAGCAAATGCAGCAGGAAATTTACATGTAAGCACCATGGTGCCAAGGAAGAAAAAAAATACGTCTGAATATCCAATTGAAAGACAATCTGTGAGAACAGAAGATTCACTTGCCCATATTATAGTGCAAATATGGCATGGTATAGACAGAACCCATACAATGGCACCTATCTCCCTCACTACTGCTTTCCTTTCTTGATTACCTACTTTCCTTCTTATCTACCTACTTCCTTTCCTACCTGCTTCCCCTCCCCACCCTTTTGGTACACATCCTAGATATTTAAATTCATATAAGTTAAATGGAATTCTACTAAAATAGCACTTATCACTTTCTATTGTTCGTTAGTTATTTATGCATGACCTTTCTGTCCTACTGAATTATTTATCTTTGTCTGATGCATATATCAATATAATTTACATTATAGTTATCAAATGTAAAAGCATTGCATCTAGTTATACCATTATTTGTTCTTGGTTATAATAAAATTAAGGACTGGTTTGAAAGCAAGTGTACCAAATCAAAAACTTTCAGTGACCAAGCAGTTAAAAAAAAAAAAACAAAAACAAAAACTTGGGCCCATCTAATTGATAAGTGACAGCATTATCTCCTTCCTGCTGATGGTGCCACATGGTAATAAGGCCTTAAGTTTTCAAGGGAAGTCAGAATCTCAGGTTATTATTTAAAACACAATTTATAAATGTTTCACTTATTTAATTAAAAGACCAAAAAAGATACTGAAGGTATCAAACAAATACTTTCTGGTAAGATACTGCAAGCTACTGATTTCTGACCTGTGCCCAAATGGATAAAGGCTCTAGGCAAACTCACTTGCTTGCATTCAACAACTTTTTTTTTTTTTTTTTTGAGACAGAGTCTCGTTCTATCACCCAGGCTGAAGTGCAGTGGTGCAATCTCGGCTCACTGCAACCTCACCTCCCAGGTTCAAACAATTCTCCTGCCTCAGCCTACTGAGTAGCTGGGATTACAGGTGAGTGCTACCACTACGCCTGGCTAATGTTTGCATTTTTAGTAGAGACATGGTTTCACCATGTTGGCCAGGCTGGTCTCAAATTCCTGACCTTGTGATCCGCCCCCCTCAGCCTCCCAAAGTGCTGGAATTACAGGCGGAGCCACCGCACCCTGCAACAACTTTTTTGTTTGTTTTTGTTTTTGTTTGTTTCACAAAATAGTTTATTGATTAGCCAAGGTCTATGTGCTCCTGGCTAGGAATATTTTGGTGATCGAGACATTTGGTACTTGCTCTGTGAGAACTTAGTTTTGATAAGGCAAACAGATAATAAACAAGGAAACAACTACATAAGATAATTTTAGATAGTCATAAAGGTTATACTTAAAGTACACTGTGTAATCCAAGCAGCTCCAGAGGCTGAAGGAGGAGGATTACTTGAGCCCAGAAGTTCCTGTCTGGCCTGGGCAACACAGGGAGACCTTGTATCTAAACAATAAAATAAAGTAGAGCTATGTGATAAAAGAGTGATAGGCTCATTTAGATTAAGTGCTCGGGACAAATCAATCTTCCCCCTGGCTTTTCTTACACAAATGAAAGATAAAATTACCAGAGGAATGACTCAGCGTAAGGTCAGCGGTTGAGTCTATTTAACTTGCTTTGAGAATCAACGCATCTTCTTACGCATGCCACATTCTATCTAAGAAAGTTACTGAACCTTTAAACAGATGGGAAAATCCTACTGAACTATGAAATAGAGTGCTCAGTTCTTCTAATTTTCTGCAACAGAGTAAAACATATTTGAAAATCTGAAATCCTAAATCTTTGAGATACTCTTACAAATAGACTCAGAATGACCAGAAGCAAATCGAATCATCAAATGCATATGTCTATGAAATTTAATTGTCTAACCATATACCACAGTCATATTATATTAAATGGGATACTAAATTCACAGATTGGAAGGCTTATCGTTTCCTAGGCAAACTCAAGTAAAAGTCACAATTTGACTTGCAGTTATACATTTTATTAAGGGTATCATAATAAATTACTCAAGGACACTTAAATTCTATGGGGATTCGCACACACACACAACTTAAACTCTCATAGTAGAGTTTTATACTTAAGGTAAAATATATCATTTTCAATAAAAAGTCACTTAGAATATAGGCATCTTGGTTTTTCAGGGATGAGAGAACTATATTAAAAGAAAACAAAACTCATGTATCCATAAAAAGTAAGTGTCTTGGCCAGGCATGGTGGCTCATGCCTGTAATCCCAGCACTTTGGGAGGCTGAGGCAAGTGGATCACTGAGGTCAGGAGTTCAAGACCAGCCTGGCAAACATGGTGAAATCCCGTCCATACTAAAAATACAAAAATTAGCTGGTTGTGGTGGTGCACACCTGTAATCCCAGCTACACAGGAGGCTGAGGCAGGAGAATCACTTGAACCCAGGAGGTGGAGGCTACAGTGAGCTGAGATGGCACCACCGCACTCCAGCCTGGACGACAAATCAAGACTCCATTTCAAAATAATAAGAAGTGTCTTTAACATCACTTCTGACTTTTATGCTCCAGAAACATTAGACAAGATAATGGCTTGAACACAACCTGGTAGGTTGCTGTCATAATTGTTCAGTAGTTACCTCCTACATGTTTTTTTTTTTGGTTTGAGATAGAGTCTCACTCTGTCACCCAGGCTGGAGTGGAGTCTCACGATCTCGGCTCACGGCAACCTCTGCCTCCCGGGCTCAAGCGATTCTCCTGCCTCAGCCTCCCGAGTCTCTGGGATTACAGGGACCCGCCATCACGCCCAGCTAATTTTTGTATTTTTTTAGTAGAGACGGGGGTTTCAGTATGTTGGCCAGGCTGGTCTCAAACTCCTGACCTCAGGTGATTCACCCGCCTCAGCCTCCCAAAATGCTGGCATTACAGGAGTGAGCCACCATGCCTGGCCTACCATTTACATCTTAAGTTGCTCTTAAAGTAACATCGCTAGACTCTCGTGGCCCCTGAATTGATGCGCCTGAGGGAAAAGGAGAGACACACTAGATTTGTGAGCTGGGACTGGAGCTAGGCATGTGGCTGAGCCCCTGACACTCTTTGGGATTTGCTTGCCTGCAGACAGTGTGTGTTTTGGTATGCTCTCTTGGCCGTGTAGCAGCTAGACAGGTTCTCTCTTCGGGAGAGGACGGCAGCCACACTGCTTATGACTGGGTGTGGAAGCCTCAAGGAAAAAGCATTAGCATGCTCAATTGTCACAATCTTGCCACAGTCAAAACAGCTTTATCATAATTAAGCAGTGTGTGATCCCCATCATTCTTGTACCTTCCTCTCACTTGGTTTTGCCTTAACTGAAAAAAATACTATAGGGTTATGGAACCCCAACTGTAATGACCAGTAAGTATATAACTGTAGAAAATCCTGCATCAACACTATAAACTAAGGAAGCACACCACCAAGAGGCCAGAAACCTTGAGGAATTTCTCCTGTATACATTGAATATGGAACCTAATTTTAAAAGACATGAAGAGTTGAAAAAACCAGACTCACCGCCAGAAAACTCCCCAGGATTGTGGGATGTAAATAAAAGGTGTTTGGCAGAATTCCACTAACGCATCTTAATTTGCAGGGCTGAGAGTTGGAAGTGCGGACAGGCCAAGGAAGAAGATGGGACGCACACTATTTAGCATAACTCAGAGCAGCTGTGCTAGAAGACCCAACACTCACACAGCCCCTTTTACAAGCAGAAAATCAGAAATGTTCTAGGGCCTTTTCTTTCTGTCAAATGCCGAGGTACAAAAACGCACATTAGACAGAGCTATTGCACAAACCAGGTGTTATGGTCAAAGCAAAAACAGACACTCCACATTAGGTCTGGCACCACGGATGCAACCGCAGAGGGAGCGACGGCAGACACAAACTTGTGTGCTGGATTACGTCCAGCTCCATCTTCTGTTCTGATTGCCTTTTAACTTCTAGCATCTTTCACCTGTAGTGTTGGTTTCTATCAATTAATGCTCCAGGACAAGGTCTGAGAGAAGCCCCCTGGCTATCCTGCAGGACAGGGACATAAACTGCTCTGAGCAGACAGACCTCTTGTTAGGCAAAGATGAGTTAGCAGGAAAAAAATAAGTTTAAAACACAAAGTAATATGGAGAAAAACAGATTTTTGAAAGGAATTGTTTCAGGAAGCAAATTCTTAAATTCACCTTTGTTTCTCTATAGAACAAGAGACACGACAGAATAGAATAGGATTTTGTAAAGGAGCAGGGGAGGATCACCTGAGGAGGGAGCAGGATTTAAGGGAAGCGGGTTCCTTTAAGGAAATGGTTTACTGAAGTTGAAACCTTTAGAATAGCAGAATTTCAGTTTTCATAAGAATAAACAAACAATACAACCAATCAGTAGAAAACGAACTTTCTGTATACCAAAGAAAAGGCAAAAACAGATGAAGAAGGAGGGAAAGCTATGTATGGAGTAGAAAGATGATAAACCAATATTCAGTAAAGGACAAAATTTATAAAAACTGCCCAACATCCAGCCATATTCTAGTTCAACTTTTTTTTTTGTTTGAGAGAGAGTCTCACTCCATTGCCCAGGCAGGAGTGCAGTGGTGTGATCAAAGCTCACTGCAGCCTCGACATCCTGGGCTCAAGTGATCCTCCCACCTCAGCCTCCCAAGTAGCTGGGATCACAGATGTGTGCCACCATGCCCAGCTAATTTTTTTTTATTTTTTATTTTTGTAAAGACAGGGTCTCACTGTGTTGCCCATGCTGATCTCAAATGCCTGGACTCAAGCAATCCTTAGCCTTGGCCTCTCAAAGTGCTGGGATTACAGGCATAAGCCACAGTGCCCATCCATACCCTAGTTCAACTTTAAAGTGTAAGAACTTAAGAAATAATCTCAAAATCAGCAAAATTAAAAAGCTACAAAGTATGGGGGCTAATATCAGACTGGCTTCAAACCTTCCAAAAGGAAGCAATACTGTAATTCAAGAATTACATAACCATACAAGTCGTTCATTCATGATTTAAAATAGAGAACAGTGACAGATATGAAAGAGCCCTCAGATGTTTGTATGTAAAGACAGTATTCTTTCACATACAGAGTCAATACCAAGATGAAAAAAAAAGCTATTGTCAATCCTGTCATAAAAGAGAATGCAAATGGTACCAGTAATTTATAAAAAAAAATAAGTAGGCCAGGCACGGTGGCTCAAGCCTGTAATCCCAGCACTTCAGGAGGCCGAGACGGGCGGATCACGAGGTCAGGAGATCGAGACCATCCTGGCTAAAACGGTGAAACCCCGTCTCTACTAAAAAATACAAAAAACTAGCCGGGCGAGGTGGCGGGCGCCTGTAGTCCCAGCTACTCCGGAGGCTGAGGCAGGAGAATGGCGTGAACCCAGGAGGCGGAGCTTGCAGTGAGCTGAGATCCGGCCACTGTACTCCAGCCTGGGCGGCAGAGCGAGACTCCGTCTCAAAAAAAAAAAAAAAAAAAAAAAAAAGTAGAGAAATATGTAAACATAAAAGGAAATAATATGCCAAATAAAAACACAAGGAGAATGGTGATCAAAGGAAATAAAATTAAGTAAATAATTTTACTTAATTTTAAAAGTTGATATCAATGTACTTTTTCTTATAACAAATTAATGATAGGAAAATATGTTTATGTTTTTTAAAATTTAAGGTAGATATTAGTGAAACCAAAAAATAAAAAATAAAGAAATGCATTCCTCTCAAATAACTTAAAAAAGGAAAATCCATCAAAAGCATAAAACTATATGAGAGAATATATATAGGTAGCATATTAGTCCATTTTCATACTGCTATGAAGAAACACCCAAGACTGGGTAATTTATAAAGAAAAAGAGGTTTAATGAACTCGCAGTTCCACATGGCTGGGGAGGCCTCACAATCATGGTGGAAGGCAAAGGAGGAGCAAAGGCAGGTCTTACATGGCAGCAGGCCAGAGACTGTGTGCAGGGGAACTGCCCTTTTATAAAACCATCAGTTCTCATGAAGATTTATTCACTATCACCAGAATAGCAAGGGAAAAACCTGCCCCCATGACTCAGTTACCTACCACTGGGTCCATCCCATGACATATGCGGATTACGGGAGCAAAAATTCAAGATGAGATTTGGGTGGGAACAGAGCCAAACTATATGAGGTGGTGAGGTATAAAAAGGAAGGAAGGAGGGAAGCACATACCTATATACATCCTTTTCTACTGAACAGATGCAAGGACTGTGTCAAGAATGACTCTGTCATGACATCTGAGCATTACTAAAGTCTGTGGAGTAAGCATTACCCTTAAATCATAAATGAAGAACCTGCAAATTAGAGAGGTTTCATGTAGCAAAAAATGAAGTTAACAGCTAGGTGCAGTGGCTCACGCCTGTAATCCTGGCACTTTGGAAGGCTGAGGTGGATCACCTGAGGTCAGGAGTTCGAGACCAGCCTGGCCAACATGGTTAAAGCCCATCTCTACTAAAACTACAAAAAAATTAGCCAGGTGTGGTGGTGGGCTCCTATAATCCCAGCTACTCAGGAGGTTGACACAGGAGAATCGCTTGAACCCAGGAGGTGGAGGTTGCAGTGAGCTGAGGTCATGCCACTGCACTCCAGCCTGGGCAACAGAGCAAGACTTCATCTCGGGAGAAAAAAAAAGTATTAACATATACAGTGAAAGATAAATAAATGAAGAAACATAACAGGGTAGGAAATATTAACATAACTCATTCTCTGTCCATTCAAACAGACAAAAGAAATAGATATACAGAGAATCTTAATATTACAATTAATATTCCTTTTAGTGTTATCTTATGATTAGACGTAATCATGTATTACAACAGAATGACCTTCAGCATATTTTAAAAACAAAGCTGTTCTTTTATCACAATGAATCAAAAGTGTAACTTAACTAAAAATGTACAAACAAAAAATTGGGAAATTAAATATAACTTTATTAAGTGATAAAAATGAATGTCAAAACTAAAAATACAGATATTAAAAAACAATGATAAAATTAACACCTATGTTGCTGACACGTCAGAACCACAGATAGTTAACTGATTTTTTAAAAATGTGACAATATTTTGTGCCAAGTAGTATAATAGTTAATGAATTTTTTAAATGTGACTATATTTTATGCCAAGTAATACTGAGACACAGATTTATAATAAAACGCTTTCATCCCTAAACACTGTAGACAAAGTTAAACAGATATTCAAGCATAGAAGCTAGAAATACAACAAGAAAAAAGTAATTAAGATATAAAATCTGAGCCACAAACTGAATAGAAGACAGAAAAAAACATGGTAGAACTAACTGATTAATACATCCAAGAAAAAGTGTTACAAAAAAGAGAACCCTCTAGATCAGTTCTCAACACTTCCTGTACTGAAAGGTCACTTGGGGGAATTATTAAAACGTGCTGACTCAAGCGGGGAGAGTGGTATCCAGGACTGTCCACTTAAAACCAGCCACCCCAGTGATTGTGATGCCTACAGCCTAACAACAATAACCCTTTGAAAATTTAAAAAAATGTTTCATACCCAGCTCTGGTCTTTTAAAGAGAAGTAAATAAACTGAAGAACTTGATAATAAAACAAGACACAACAAAAATATGTCAAAGGCTTTCAAGTTATAAGAAAACATTATCTACTGTTTTATCCTAATAAATTCTAAACACTCAAAGATATGAATGACTCTCCAAAGAAAAAGGAAAACATGATTTAAGAAGAAAAATAAAACTAAACAGATCAATAGCCACAAAAGCAACAGAAAGTTGTCGATGAAGTACCTTTTAAAGAGAACCAAGCCAATATGGTTACACAGACAAATTCGCACAAACCCAAGGGACAAATACTCCTGTCGTAGAAAATGTTTCAGAGAACATAAAGGCTTCTCAAATCATTTTATGATGCTAGCATAATCCTGAAAAATATAGCTTAAAAAAAGAAAACCACAGCCCAATCTCACTCATGAATACAGGTAGAAAAATAAACTACCTGCAAGAAGACTCTAGGTGAATATTAATATATCATACTGTATTTATGTTGGTTTTATTCTCTGGTGCAATATTCATTTAGTTATAGGAAAATTATTAGCATAATTCTTTATATCAATATGGGAAAGCAGAAAACATATGGGTAATTGTATAGATACACATATACACACACACACATACTTTTTCTGAGATGGAGTCTCACTCTGTCACTCAGGCTGCAGTGCAGTGGCGTCATCTCACGTCACTGCAACCTCCGCCTCCCAGGTTCAAGCGATTCTTCTGCCTCAGCCTCCAGAGTAACTGAGATCACAGGCGTGCACCATCACGCCTGGATAATTTTTGTATTTTTAGTAGAAACAGGGTCTCGCTATGTTGGCCAGGCTGGTCTGGAATGCCTGACCTCAGGTAATCCAACCACTTCAGCTTCCGAAAGTGCTGGGATTACAGGTGTGAGCCACCGCACCCGGCCTATACACTTTTTTAAATGGAGGCTTTCTGTTAAAGACAGAAGAGTGAAAACATGACTTTGCCTCACAAAGTCCAACAGATATATCAATAGAGGGATCTTTTAAAGGAGCGTAAATGCTTAAAGATACTTCATTAAAAGACCACACTTTGCCCTTAAGCTCTGTCAATCGAGAAGAACGATGAGACAAGTCTCAATCATTTTAGGAGGTTTATTTGCCAAAGTTAAGGACACACGCCCACATGCCTTTCTCCGAAGGTGATTTTGAAGGCTCCAATTTTAAAGGGTAAAGGGTGAGATATTTTAAAGTACACAATTTTCATGTAAGAGGGGGATAAGGAAAAATACTTATTCATGCCTTTGGCTCAGTGAATCTGCATTTTATTTATTTATTTATTTAACATAAGATGACACAGACAAATGGAGAAGAGGAAAAATGCCGGGAATCTGCATTTTACATAAGATAACATAGACAAAATAGAGCAGAGGAACAATCAGATAAGCATTTGTGTCTGGTGGGCAGGGGGGTGACTGCACCTGTAAAGATAAGCTATCAATTTACATTGCCATGGTGAAATTTTAACAGAAATGCCTTAAAGATCTTGCAGCTCACTAGGAATTTCCTTGTGGGCAAAATATGGGGGAGGCGTGTAGCTTTTAATCTTGCAGCCACATTATTTAGGAACCAAAAAGGGGAGGCAGGTTTGCGCCACCCGGTTCTCAGCTTGACATTTCCCTTTGGCTTAATGAGTTTGGGGGTCCCAAGATTTAATTTCCTTTAATATTTCAAAGCACCTTTCTATACCATATTACTCAATCATCCATTCAGTAAATAATGTATCGAGTGTTTAGTCTGTGTCAGATAGTATGTTGGATGTTCTCAATTTCTCTCCTTCCCCCAAATAGACTGTTGACTCCCTAAAAAAAGGTACCTGGTTGGTCGGGCACGGCGGCTCACGCCTGTAATCCCAGCACTTTGGGAGGCCAAGGAGGGCGGATCACCTGAGGTCAGGAGTTCGAGACCAGCCTAATCAACATTGAGAAACCCTGTCTCTACCAAAAATACAAAATTAGCTGGGTGTGGTGGCACATGTCTGTAATCCCAGCTACTCGGGAGGCTGAGGCAGGAGAATCACTTGAACCAAGGAGGTGGAGGTGGAGGTGAGCTGAGATCGTGCCATTACACTCCAGCCTGGGCAACAAGAGTGAAACTCCATCTCAAAAAAAAAAAAAAGAAAGAAAAAGAAAAAAACAGGTACCTTACTATCATATTCATCATTCTCTCACCCAGTCATATCACTGGGGCTCAAAAAGTATTTGTCAAAAGAAGAAAAGGAATAAATAATCTATGTGTTAAAAGAGAATACTTTTTAAAAGGGGCTTGGGATAGATTATCAAACAAGAGCTTTCATTGAAAACACTGAAAAATGTTCACGAACTCAGCGGGTTTCAACATCATTTATTTCTGACCATACCAGGCTTCTTTGGAGTGAGGCCCAAAACATGTATTGCCATTTTAAGCCAAGGTAAAACAGGTTCCAGTCCTGGCCCAGGCTCTGCTGGTCGAGGATCCCGCGACAGCTTCACAGTTAAAAGACTGCTTTGGATCCTAAAGGTTTGGAAGTTTCTCTGTGCATGGGCTTTCAGTGCTAATGCTTAAAAAGCTCCAAATTTCTACCTATTTCCAATATCACCTCAGGGCAGAGTATGTTTCAAATTTTACTTGGCCCTCTCCTTCTCGCTTTGGGCTATGCACTTTCCACTGTAGGCTTCCCGGAACATAGCAAAGGCACACTCTTATCTGTGACTACATTTGAAAGGACACAAAGATACAAAAATGCGTACCCTCCCTTCCCCCCCCCCCCGGATGTTGCTAAACTCTTTGTTCTGCTTTCTAATCTCTGCACGTACCAGAGGTTTCGTAAGTTCTGTAAGTACATGTTTTTCTTTCTGAGGCCAGGTCACAAGGAATGTTTAAGTAAGATAGCCAGGTCACAAGGTGTGTTTAAGCAAGATAGCCATAAACTGGTTGTGCAACCTGACGCAATATAATTAACTGCCTTTGTGTAAAACTGCTCTTCCGCCTCAAGGGTTGTACTGAAATATCAGAAATGGCGGGAACCAATCATAGTTTGCCAAATCGCTTTGTTCAAACTCCAGCCAATCATACCTCTAATTTGTATAATGATTCTATGCCTACTTTCCTTAGACTATATAACATTGTTCGGAGCTCAGTGGGGGAGCTCTCCTGCCCGTCTCGTTTCACGAGCGAGGGAGAGTTCCAGGTTCGAACCTGTAATAAAGATCCTTGCTGCTTAGCTTTGACTCTGGACTCTGGTGGTCTTCTTCGGGGAATAAACGGTCTGGGCATAACAAATGGGGGCTCGTCTGGGATTTCCCCCAAGCCCACCAGACCCCCAAGTCAACGGATCTTAATCTGTAGGTAAGCCGGCTTTGTCACTGTCTCTGTCTTTGTCTCTGTCTGTCTCCCTGAAATTTCGCGAAATCCGTAATCTGTAATCTGTATTGGTCTGTTCTGTAAGTGGCACGGTCTTGGCGGACGCGCTAGAAGACAGCCACTCGGGACTGGTGGGAGACGTTCCCCAGTGCCCATCTGGGGGCCTCCATCCTTGGTTGCCCCGTCTGACTCAGGTCGGAAGTCCGACACGCGCTTGCGAATGCTCATCGTTATCACTGTCTGTCCGTTATTGTTAAGTGTTAAGTGTAAGCCCAAAACGAAACATAAAACCTTTTCTTCCCCTTCCAGGACCGGACCTGTCGGATGCTTCACACTCATTTTCATCCCCCCTTCTCTTTGTAGGAGCAGTCCAAAGATAGGCAACAACCAGAGCACGCTGCTCTCACTCCTTGTTACCAATTTTAAGGATGTGAAGGCTCGGGGGCATAACTTAAGCGTAGAGCTAAAGAAAGGAAAGCTAGTTACTTTCTGCCGTTTGGAATGGCCCTCTTTCGGCGTAGGGTGGCACTCCGAAGGAACTTTCTGTCTCTTTATTATTACTAAGGTAAAAACTAAGATTTTCCTGCCAGGGCAGTCAGGACATCCTGATCAAATTCCTTATATTCTAGTGTGGCAAAATCTTGTGGAAGACCCACCGCCCTGGATAACTCCATTCATCCTTGAGCTTGCAAGGTCCTAGTAACGCGACCTACAAGACAAAGGACTCCCTCTGCTCCCTCGGCCCCTGTGCTGTCAGGATGTCCTGACCGATGGATGAGTAACGCCCGGCTCACCCACTATCAAGGACTGCTGTTAAACCCCCTCAGAATAACTTTTCTGCCCCCAACCTCTTTAAACCCTGCTTCACTGCTGCCAAATCCAGACTTGGACGCCCCGTCCCATGAGTGCACTGAGATACTGGCTCAGGTGCATCGGGTGCGGGAGGACCTGCAAGATCGTCCGCTCCCCGACACAGAACTCATCTGGTTCACTGATGGCAGCAGCTACGTCCACCAAGGCCAGCGGTATGCAGGAGCGGCTGTAACGTCAGAGACTGAGGTAATCTGGGCGGAACCCTTGCCTCCAGGGACATCAGCCCAAAGAGCCGAGCTGATAGCACTCACACAGGCCCTCACCCTAGGGGCAGAGAAAAAACTAACAGTATACACGGATAGCCGCTATGCTTTCGCTACTGTGCACATACATGGGGCCATCTACAGAGAGAGGGGACTATTAACAGCTGAAGGCAAAGAAATAAAAAACAAGCAAGAGATCCTAGCTCTATTAACTGCTTTGTGGAAACCAAAGAAATTGGCTATTGTACATTGCCCTGGGCATCAGAAACCAACTACGCCAATTGCTCGAGGCAACTTCTTAGCCGACCAAACCGCAAGGAGCATAGCAAAAGCTCCCAGTCAGCTCCTCGCGCTCCAGCTCCCTGATCCTGGCCCGCGAAATTTGCCATGTTTTCCCGACTATACCAAACAGGATCGCGAATGGATGGACACGCTTCCCCTAAAACAGGTTCAAAATGGGTGGTGGACTGATATAAATGACCAAACCATCCTACCAGAAAAATTAGGACGGCAGGTGTTGGAACATATCCACCGGACAACCCACCTGGGTGCCCGGCAAATGATAGACTTAATCAGGCACGCCAAGTTCAGAATCAGACACATAGCTGAACTGGCCAGCGATGTCACAACAAATTGCAAAGCCTGCCAACTGAACAACGCTTGCCCCCAAACCCAGACAGCCGCAGGAATCAGGTGTAGAGGAACTAGGCCTGGTGTCTATTGGGAAATAGACTTTACTGAGATAAAGCCTGGAAAATATAGGTATCAGTACTTACTTGTCTTTGTAGATACTTTTTCAGGATGGACAGAAGCGTTCCCAACTAAGAGAGAAACTGCTCAGGTTGTAGCAAAAAAAATTTTGGAAGAAACCCTCCCCAGGTATGGCTTTCCCGTCCAAATAGGGTCAGACAATGGACCAGCCTTCGTTGCTAAGGTAAGTCAGGATTTGGCTTCCATTCTTGGGGCAAATTGGAAATTACATTGTGCTTATAGGCCCCAAAGCTCAGGACAGGTAGAAAGGATGAATCGGACTCTAAAGGAGACCTTAACTAAATTGACCATGGAGACTGGCGCTAATTAGGTAGTACTTCTCCCCTACGCTCTGTTCCGGGCCCGAAATACCCCTTACAGACTGGGCCTCACACCATATGAAATCATGTATGGCAGACCCCCACCCCTGGTCCCCAGTCTAAAAGATGACTTACTCAAACCTGAAACTGAAAACGTCTCTGAGCTCTTGTTCTCCTTACAAGCCTTACAGAAAATTCACCAGGAAATTTGGCCCAGACTACGAGAACTGTACGAAGCAAGACCTCCGCCGACGCCCCATCCGTTCCAGCCAGGAGACTGGGTCCTAGTCAAGCGCCACCGGCAAGAAACTCTTCAACCCAGGTGGAAAGGACCACTGCAAGTACTCCTGACTACTCCCACCGCTCTCAAGGTAGAAGGCCTCGCTTCGTGGATCCACTACACACACGTCAAACCAGTGGACCCAGCATCCGACCTTCTCGGGCCGTCTGGAGCACCGGTTACATGGACTGTGGACAAAGCTAAGAACAATCCCTTAAAGCTAACCCTGCGCCGTCATCCCCATAGCCGTAACCATGTCTAGCTTACCTATGCTTTTATGCCTTATGCATCTGACTCTCCTCACTGCTGCGCCGTCTAATCCCTATGTCTGGAGGTTCTGGCTCTATGAGAACAAAACTCAACCCGGGGAAACCCCCCAAGCAGGTAAACTGCTAGCTAGCGCAGACTGCCCCCCCTCTGGGTGTAATACTATAGTTTACCTCAATTTCACTAAGTTCCAGATTGCCCAACCAGCAATACCCATGATCTGTTTTGAGTATGATCAGACTGAACATAATTGTAAAAATTATTAGTGGCACCAGAGTGCAGGTTGCCCATACAGCTACTGTAAGATGCACTCTGTCCGATACTGGACAGAACAACAAGGGTGGTATTTTTACCAAACTGAGTCCCCAGTCACCTATACCTGGATAATTAGAGACCCGTAGGACTCTCGGTGGACAACCCCGCAACATGGAGGGGTATACTATTCATCAACTAGTACCTGGCCCAGTAGCCACTTATATTTGTGGCGAAGTCTAGTCCAGATTCAACCCTTAATCCATACACAGATCCACAGACAAGAAACCAAGTTATCACAGGACTTGCAGCCCTTCTCTTGGCTGACCTTACTACAGGAAAGGCTAGCAGTCGCCAACCTTACTGGCTTAGGCGACCTGTCCTCTTGCTTTATGTGTGCCACCCTAGGAAGACCGCCATTAACCGCTGTTCCCCTATCCTCCCCCCCCCCCCACAAACTATATACCAGACTCTAATTTATCAACAGTTGCAATACCCGATGTAGCCCTGTATCGTGACCCTTACCAGGAAAAATACCCCTACTGTTATTCAGCATTCAGTAGCAGCCTCTGCAACCAGACGGCTACATACCCTAATAGCCCCATACGTGCTATTCTTCTGGTGTAACATGACCCTGCTAAAAACTCTGTCCAAAAGCATCTCTGACGGGCAGCTGTGTATCCCCGTTACACTAGTTCCCCGACTGACTCTGCTGACCCCGGCAGTTTATAGGCTGGGCAGGGACTGCCCCAACTGAAACTACACGACATAGACAGGCAGTTTTTCTACCGCTAATTGCCGGAATATCCTTAACCACCTCTGTCGTTGCAGCGGGGCTAGCAGGAGAGGTGTTACAACACTCCATGATAGAAAACGATAAGTTACTTCAACAGTTTTCCCTGGCTATGGAAGCATCAGCCGAGTCACTTGCATCTCTCCAGAGGCAACTCACTTCCCTGGGCCAGGTAACTTTACAGAATAGAAGAGCCCTAGATCTGCTCACTGCAGAAAAAGGGGGAACCTGCATGTTTCTCAAAGAAGAATGCTGTTTCTATATTAATGAGTCAGGATTAGTTGAAGAGAGAGTCCAACGTCTACATAAACTAAGCTTAGAAATGAAAAAGCAGCAATTCGCTACAGCTGCTAACAATTGGTAGAACTCTTCAATGTTTTCCCTTCTGGCCCCCCTTTTAGGCCCCTTGATGTCCTTATTACTTCTATTTACCATAGGCCCCTGTGTAATAAATAAGATTTTACAATTTGTCAGAGAGAGATATGATATGATCCAACTCATGGTCCTCCGCAGCCATCACCAGCCTCTCCTACACCCAGAAAGTGAGGTTGAACTGTAAAACTCTGAAAATCCAAGATTGGATGTCCAGTTACTTATGAGAGGGGGAAATGAAAGGACACAAAGATACAAAAATGCGTACCCTCTCTTCCCCCCCCGGATGTTGCTAAACTCTTTGTTCTGCTTTCCAATCTCTGCACGTACCAGAGGTTTCGTAAGTTCTGTAAGTACATGTTTTTCTTTCTGAGGCCAGGTCACAAGGAATGTTTAAGTAAGATAGCCAGGTCACAAGGTGTGTTTAAGCAAGATAGCCATAAACTGGTTGTGCAACCTGACGCAATATAATTAACTGCCTTTGTGTAAAACTGCTCTTCCGCCTCAAGGGTTGTACTGAAATATCAGAAATGGCGGGAACCAATCATAGTTTGCCAAATCGCTTTGTTCAAACTCCAGCCAATCATACCTCTAATTTGTATAATGATTCTATGCCTACTTTCCTTAGACTATATAACATTGTTCGGAGCTCAGTGGGGGAGCTCTCCTGCCCGTCTCGTTTCACGAGCGAGGGAGAGTTCCAGGTTCGAACCTGTAATAAAGATCCTTGCTGCTTAGCTTTGACTCTGGACTCTGGTGGTCTTCTTCGGGGAATAAACGGTCTGGGCATAACACATTCTTCCATTCCTGGGGAGAATCCCAAGGAGCTAAGTTACTGTGTCTCTCCCAGGTTCCTGTTTTTCATCAACTAAATGCCCCAAAGAAAGAAAACGGTATTGACTAAGTGCCTCCCCTGAAATGATCCTTCCCGAAGCCTGGAAGAGTCGACAAACATCTGCCTGATGATTGATCACTAGGGACACTGTTTTGTCTTAGCTTCTTCACTTCACTTCCTCTTTCTTAGAGGAATCACAATTAACAGCAAATGGGTTTTATCTGCCCTTCCATAGTTGCATTTTTTAGCCTACATCTTATGAAGATGATTATTCTAAATCAAGTCTGATGAAAATGCCAAATATGTCACAGATTCCGAATGTTCAGATTACTGTCCCCTGTATACCATGTCAGTCTCCTTGAATAAAAATCCCACTTACATCATAGGCAATACTATTCTTCTAGTCTCTCAGTCTAGAAATTGTGTTATCATTGTTGATTGTCTCTTTTTTTTTTTTTTTTTTTTTTTTTGAGATGGAGTCTCGCTCTGTCGCTCAGGCTGTAGTGCAGTGGCATGATCTCGGCTCACTGCAACCTCTGCTTCCCGGGTGCAAGCAATTCTTCTGCCTCAGCCTACCAAGTAGCTGGGACTACAGGCATGCACCACCACACCTGGCTAATTTTTTTGTGTGTATTTTTAGTAGAGATGGGGTTTCACCATATTGGTCAGGCTGGTCTTGAACTCCTGACTTGTGATCCACCCACCTTGGCCTCCCAAAGTGCTGGGATTACAGGCGTGAGCACTGCACCCAGCCAACTCTCTCTTCTTTATCTCTTATATTCTATCTCTAAAGTCTCATCAAAGGAAATAACTTGAATAACAGGGAGGGGGAAAAAGAGGCTAAGTTGCCACGGCATTCCTTTAAGGAAGAAAATTGTTTGGGGGCAAGGATGGCATTATGTACATGGTAAATGACAGGATGCTTTGAGACAAGACACATAAATGGCTCTACAGTAGAACCGCACGAGCATTGGAGGGGTAGGGGATGAGCGAGTTGAGGAGGAGACATGATGCCCAGCAATGTGCCAGAAAACTGGTTCCAGATAGAGTCGAAGGAAAGAGTCAGCCAAGTGCGGTGGCTCACACCTGTAATCCCTGCACTTTGGGAAGCTGAGGTGGGTGGATCACAAGGTCAGGAGTTCGAGACCAGCCTGACTAACATGGTGAAACCCCATCTCTACTAAAAAATACAAAAATTAGCTGTGTGTGCTGGTATGTGCCTGTAATTCCAGTTACTCAGGAGGCTGAGGCAGGAGAATCACTTGAACCCAGGAGGCAGAGGTTGCAGTGAGAAGAGATCACACCACTGCACCCCAGCCTGGGCAACAGAGCGAGACTCAGTCTCAAAAAAAAAAAAAAGAAAGAAAGAAAGAAAGAAAAAGAAACAGCCAATGAATATTTTCCAGAGTAGTAATAGCTAAGCGGCCGTAAAAAGGTGAGATTTCTAAGGGTCTGTTTGTTTAAAGTTGTTGCTGGGTTGCACTGCAAACCCCTCACTGACATCAAACATTCAAGAAATCTGGGTACATATCACTAGCATTAATGGGACTCCTGGAAATAAAGAGGTTACTTCTGCCAAGCAAGGTTCCAGGGGTGGAAAAGAGACACCATAAGGAGGAGATACAAAGTGTAACAGTGATCAAGACCTCAGCAAAAACTTATAGTTGGCAGTGGCTAAGAGAAATGTGAGTTTTGTGTGCACCCCATAGATGGTAAGGCCACATGGAATCCCACCATATGTGGGACAGGAATTTAAGTGAATACTTGTTGGAATCTGTGAGGACTGGATGGCCATGGGGTGAATTGTATGTCTCCCTGATGAGCCATCTCCATCCCAACTGACACTATACTTATCCCCATCCTCATTGCTCTGCAGTTTCTCTTATCTGTCCAGCCACAAGCCTCTTAAGAACAAACCATTAGTAAGCATCATAACACACAAGGCTGAATGGTAATAAGCATGTTACATCCATATCTCCTTTAACATTTAGTCCAATGAAAAAGGTACTTTGTTGTTTCAGAGTGAGAAAATGGAGACTCAGAAGTTAACAAACTTGATCAAGATCACACTGCTCGTGAGTAGCAGAATAAAAACTGAACTCATCAGTCTGAAACTAAACCCCACACTCCATACTGTTTTCTCTACTTCAGCAGTCCCCATTTGGTACCAGGGTCCAGTTTCATGGGAGATAATTTTTCCACAAACTTGGGAGCAGGGGATGGTTTCACGATGATTCAAGTGCATTACCTTTGTTGTGCACTTTATTTCTATTATTTTTACATTGTAATATATAATAAAATAATTACACAATTCACCGTAATGTAGAATCAGTGGAAGCCCTGAGTCCTGAGCTGGTTTTCCTGCAACTAGATGGTTCCATCTGGGGGTGAGGGGAGACGATGATGGATCATCAGGCATTAGATTCTCATAACAAGTGTGAAACCTAGATTCCTCGCATGCACCATTCACAGTAAGGTTTGTGCTCCCATTAGAATCTAATGCCACAACTGGTCTCACAGGAAGTGGAGCTCAGGGGGTAATACGAGCAATGGGGAGTGGCTGTAAATACAGATGAAGCTTCGCTGGCTCACCTGCCGTTCATCTCCAGATGTGTGGCCCGGTTTCTAACAGGCCATGGACCGGTACTGGTCCAAGACTTGGGGGTTAGGGACCCCTGCTTTACTGCATTCTCAAGCTAAAATGTCTCTTTCTCTGATGAAATGTTTAGCTTCTAACTACAAATCTGCCACTGACAGCTTTCAAGAAGAAAAAAAAAAAAAAAAAAAAACCCTGGGCACAGTGCAAGCCAAAGCATAATTTTAGTAGACGATTTAATATTCTCCTAAAACTAAGAAAATATAATTCATTGAATAAAAATCTGAGGATACATATGCATTTTTGTTGTTGTTGTTTTGACATTGAGTACAAATAGAAAGACCTGGTCAAATGATTGTCAAAAAAATTGCCAGGAAGATGCTTAACCACAAAGGTCTGCCTAGAAATTCAACAAAATGAGAGCTTCTCAAAAATGCTGATCACATATTTTAAAATTACAAACAAATAAATAACCCCAATTATTTTCTTTATGCAAGTTAGTTATACTTCCCAAATTTACTTGGTTAGTTTATTAATCTAATCCTGAGACCCAACTTTGGACAGAAGTGATAGTGTAACTTGAATAACAAAGAAATTAAAAATAGGGAAAAGACAAAACGCAGAAAATAATGCAGGGGCACCACCCATTCATCACTTAACAATCTGAGACACACAGTACTTCTGTAAAAATCAGGCTACTGAGGTAACCCAAACTTTGTTAAAATACTATTATTCGCATTTAGCTTAAAGGAATAATACTAAAAGTTTAAACATGTTCACATTTATCGAAATCACTCTAAACATTAACTCCTGGGTTTCTCACCCATAGGCATTAATCCATCCAAGTTGCCGCTCAGTAAGTCTTTACAATTTATTTATGGTTTTACAAACTCGCCTTTGGGTTGTCATCTATAAAAGGGCATGGCCACTGTTTCTTACCAGAGCTCAGAAAAACTGTCAAGCATTTTTAACTTCTTACATTTCCTGCTTTTCATAAAGCAAGAGTCAAGTGCAGTTTTTAAAATTACGCTTATTAAAAGTTTATCAGGTAACAATCAAGTGCTGGAATTTTGCCAGAAGGAATGAGCTACAACTCAGTGCTTATGAATTAATCACATCAGAGAGTTACTAAAATGAGATCAAGACCTCAATGTTACAGTGTACCTTCTTCACATAAAAGTGCTTTTGTATCATTCTTGGGAATTTTTCATAGAGAAAAATTAAACTGTTCAAAATTTGTAATTAGAATCTTATCTTTCTTTTAAGATAAATTTTAAAGATGAGGGGAAATGTTACTTTAAATTCTTATGACAGCTTCTCGGTCATTTTATGTAATGAAGTATTGATAAAAGCATGTGCAGGTATTGACCAGGGTTCAAAACATTCTTATTAAAAGGCTGTTTTAATACACACTAGAGCACTGAGACACATTCTCTTCATTTAAATGTTCAAAAGATGTGAACCAGATTTGCTTCCCAAAGCACAGTGCTTCAAACAACAGTGATGACAACAATAATAGCAATCATTCACCTTGCACAGCACTATATAATTGAAAATAATTTTCTAATTCACTTAATTGGCAGACAGTCATGAGGCAAGTCTGATACTGTCATCTCTTTTTTTTAACCAATGATGAAACTGATGCTCGGAAATTAAGGTCATATGAAGCTTGAGAGGTAAAGCACCGCATAGACACCAATTTTTGACACTCAATCCAGTATGTTTTCCTTATGGCTACACTGCCTCCTACGGTGATATATTTATACGGTGCTGGGCATTTCTCAAATGAAATTCATATAAAATGTTTAACAAATCAGGATCTCCCACTGGACAAATATTTATACCAAAAGTATACGTAAACTAAACTAAAATAATTTCATGATACCATTAGGGTTTTAATTATCGTTAAAAGCTATTCTTATGCTAATGGATAATACGGTTTGAATTTAAACTGCTGTTTGAATGGCAAACAATGATCCCACAGTTTTATTTGAGGATTAGTGGAATTAGTCATAGGTCACACATGTAACATTCTACACCACACTTATAAAATAAGCACTTTTGTGAATAATTTTACAAAATGTATAATTCAAATTGATCACTCTAGATCTAGGATCTATGCCTAGGAATGGAACTGCAGAAACGGCTTTAGAAGTGAATGCCAAGTTGTTCTTCAAAGTTTTATGTCAACTTACCCTCATACCAGCAATACATAAGAAACTCCATGAATCCACACCATTTTTTGATATTGTGAGTCATATTTTAGAATGTTATACAGCAGTACAAATGAATAAAACAGAGCTACATACCACAACAAAGATAAATTTTTAAGACATTATATTGAGTTTTCAAAAGCAAATGACAGAAGGCTTTATGGAGATCAATAACATTTTTATAAAGCTCAAAACCATGTATATCTAAATAAAGGAATATATTCATATAGGGTAAAACTACATTTTAAAAAACTGGGGAATAAACACAGAATTCCAGATTTTCATAGTAGAAACAGAAATATGATATCTGGGAGAAGTATACAGATATTCAGGTTATTTATATTCTTTTATAAATATAAAATAAGGTATAATTTATATTTCTTAAGTGATAACAGGACCACACAAATCTTACTTCATACAACTTACAGTAAAATCTGAACAAAAACACTGTTTCTGCCAAAAATACTCAAGGGTTTTGATTTCCCAAGAGTCTCACGTAATCCTTTGATATTTCAATCAGACTCTTTTGAAGGGCTTCTCTTGTCATTATCTATGGTGATAACTGCCTGATCCAATCCTGCCACACCAATTTGCCTAGGGGTTTATATGTTAATGCAGATCTTACTGAGCCACTTTCCCTGACTTCATGGAAACCTGCATCCTTTGAAAGATGCACAATCTGACTGTGCATTTTGCAATGCATTTGCATGTGGTTTTGAGATATTCACAGAAGACAGTAAAAGAATCATCAACACTTGATGCCAAAGAGTGGAAATGTTGGTAGCACTAAGCAGAGAGAAATATACAAATAAGGAGTGATTTGAAAATTCATTAATAAATATTTTCTTGTCTTCAAGAGTAACCTCATAACTGCAGAAATGGTGATAATAAGCACTGTACAGGCTAGATTCCCAAAATATAAAAAGTGTATTTCCTAACCTATCTAAAATCTCAGATTGCTCTTCAATGAACTCACCAAGAGGAACATAAATATCTACCAGCCCCTTAATGTTGCTATAAACAAGATAAATTATATGAAAAACTCTTTGTAAGCATTCAAGTATATTTAATCAAATGTTAATGTTTTAAGGAGATTTCACTCATGAGCAAATTGCAAAAGAAAACAACTATACAAATGAAGCAATATTTATCTTGACTTAGAACCAGACGAACAAAGCACAACAAATAACAGAGGAATGCTTCCTTAAGCCTGTCTCAAAGGTCTCTGGAGGAGGCTCTCATTTGCTTCCTAATAGATTCCCAGTGGAATTATTTAAACTGCAAGCTCTACTACTATGTCAAAAACAGGATCCACTTACTTTTTAGCTTTACAGGAACATTCTATTAAATACAGTTAAAGCCATCTACACAGTGAAAGTCATGTCAAATCTGAGAATACAAGGGGTTTTTCATGTGTTGTCTTTTTATCCCTGGAAATCTGAGTTTGATTTCAGGAAAACCACCTGGAATAAGAAAATATAAGAGGCTTAAGTACTTCTAACATAGCAATATTTGTATTATTACTGCTACAGCACTGATTCAAATTTTCTTCACAGGAAGAAAAAGACCCTGGAGGCAACGGGCTCCATTTGGATGAACCCTACTATAGCTGTGTGATATTTGGAATCGTAGCTGCCCATCTGTATATACAGCCAGTAGGGCCATCACTTCCACCACAGGATGGATGTCTTCCAAAAAAAGTAAATGCTGTTAGGCCAAAATAAATAAATAAATAAACACCATCAAAATCCACAAATGCCTCCACATTTGACAGAGTTGGTGATCATTTCTAAAGCATTCCTAAAAGCGAAATCTCTCCAGGTTCTCTATCTGTTTGCTTTGTTTATATCTGATCACTGTTCAGGATACTCTGCTGACGCTAATTATTCAAAGGCAGGAAGGAGGTCTGTATATTCCTTTGTCCCATGCTGTGACCAAATCTGGAAGCAGCAATACCTGCCAATGCAAGGAGGTCACATCAGTAAGGTAAAACCCTCACGCAGCTTTCCTGGCAGGATGATTGCTCCCAAGCACATCTAACCTCTCTTTTTGTAAAGAATACGCAGGCTTTTCCCTTCAACTCTTTGACACAGACTGTAATAACCCAGCTACTCTGCTAATCAAGGACATTATCTGTCCTTGGAGGTGTTCCATATACATGGAAAATTTTCAAATCATTATTGATAGGAGAAGAACTATGAGACAAGGATTTTTTTTTTTTTGTAATTTCACAAGCTTTTTAGTAAAGAGAATATACTAAGTATCCGACTCAATAAGTTAGAAAAATAAAGTAGAACACACCCAAATAAAAACTAAGGAGATAATCAAGCTATGATTAGATAGTTTTACAGATAATTTTATGACACGTTCAAAGAACAGGTAATTATAAATTATTTAACAAAATAGAAAAAGAAGAAATGTTCCTTCAACTTATTTTATGAGGTACTGTCACCCTGACTCCCAAACTAGACATAGGCATCTGATGTCACCTCTGAGCACAAATATGAGGGTTTTTTTCCTAGTACAGCATTTTATATTTAGTAATTTCTATTTTTATTATGATAAAAACCCCTATTTTATTTTTTAAGAAAAATACTAACAACCACCACCACAACAAAAATCAGTGACATACATATAACAAAAGTTAGCTCTTGGGGTGAAAGCAGATCTGACACTAAACTTACAAGGGTGTGTCAATCAGGTCTATTTATTTTTTATTTTTTTATTTTTTCTAGGGTACACTTCAGTTACAAGTGATAGAAATCCAACTCAAACTGGTTTCCACAAAGCAGAAGAGTTTGCTGGCTTGCGTAACTGATCAGGTATTCAGACTAGGTCCTCAGGATTCTGTATCTCCAGCTCCAAGCTCTGCCTTCCTCTCAGACATGATGGTAGCAAAAGAACTACCACTAACACCGGCGATCTTGCTTACTATTGGCTAAAAAATCTCCAGGGGAAAAAAGTAAAGTCTTCTTTCAAATAATTTCAACAAAAATGCCAGGAACTAAATCTCTTTTGAACAACTTCGATTAATTAATCATCAATTAGTCACTGTGGGCAGCAAATGAGCCCCTTTTTTCATTACAGCAGGGGTTGGGGTATGAGCAGCCCCTCTAGAACTACATAGATAGAGAATATAGGAGGTTTCCCAAAGGAAATTCCAGACTATAAGAAGAAAATGGGAATTGATGCTAGAGAGGAACTAGCAACAGATAGACACCACAATCAGTTTCTTCGCAATACCTTAAAAGAACAAATAAAAAATAGACATCCTAAACAGCTCAACTCACCTGCTCACCACCTCCTCTGTAATAAGGCTTTCAGTAATCAGGATTTAAATCACATTTCCCCACAACACTGATGAATTTGAAGAACTTTTCCCTCAAAGTGACTTCAAGTTGGAATGTTGGCATGTACTCCAAATACAATAGTATACAGATGAACTTTGATTGAGATGAACTTTGATTGTGATCTCTATTTCAAGGCAGTTTTGATTGGTGAAAATTGCTCCCAGATAGCACTTGGAAAATAATTATGCCTTGCATAACACCTTTTCCTGAGATGTTCTCTACAGTTCATTTAACCCATCCTCAAACATTTCTGTTCACAAAGATGAGTACAGTTGTACCGTGCTTTGAGAAAATCAAATATAAAAAATTTCCAGGCCATGTAAATTCAGGAGTGCTTACCCACATTCCAAAATGATACACTAGTACATGAATTGCCTCAGCTGAAGTACTCTTTATTTATTTATTTTTATTTTTTTCAGATGAAGTCTTGCTCTGTCCCCCAGGCTGGAGGGCAGTGGCACAACATCAGCTCACTGCAACCTCTGCCTCATAGGTTCAAGCGATTCTCCCACCTCAGCCCCCCAAGTAGCTGGGACTACAGACGCCCACCACCACACCTGGCTAATTTTTGTACTTTTTCAGTAGAGACGGGGTTTCACCATGTTGGGCAGGCTGGTCTCGAACTCCTGACCTCAAGTGATCTGCCCGCCTCGGCCTCCCAAAATGCTGGGATTACAGGCACGAGCCACCACATCCGGCCTGAAGTACTTTTTAAAGGCAAGTACCTCCACTACAATCCAAATATTTAATTTAATAATTTTTGTTACATAAATAAATTAGCAGAGCACAGTTATTATACTTCTTATAACACAAAGTTTCTAAGCTCTAAAACCCCATGGGTTTCTGTGTTTTGTTGTTTTTTAAAAAATAACAGTTTTCGTAACTCAGTGAATTCAACTATTGGTATGAAAAATCAATGACAGTATTTCTAGAAGCCACTAAGGAGTGCCTTTAAAAACAATACAATTACCGTTATTATTCTCTAAGAAATGCCTTAATTTCCTGATCTTCTTTCAACGTCTTTCTGATAAACTAAAGGCAGAAATGTTAGTAGATGTCATTCCTTTTGGGTATCTCCCAAGAAAGCATCTGGACTTTGGGGCATAAATCTCAATCTCCCGATTCTGGTGACATCTTTATTTGTCCCTTCAAAGATGTAACTGTTGGATCTCAGAATGCCTCAATGCCTGGCAAAACATGACCTACTAAGACTCCCTGGAGAATCCACTCAATGACAGCTCTTAACTCCATCAATGTTTTCCAATTAATATAGTACGCTTTATTTTTACCTGTACTTCCCCAGGAGGGTCAACCATTTTCATTACTGGAAGACACAAGTTGACATTTGAAATCAATTAACTTTTGTATCAAAAACTAGAAATGCATTTTAGAAGATCCTTGAAAATTTAAACAGCTTTACACAATAATCAATTGGGCCTCCCAGAGAATTTAACTGTGCCTTTGGCAATCTCATGAGAGAGACCTAAATTTCACAAGTTATTTCTAAAATTCTCAGATCTTCTTTGAAAAAAATCAGATTCTGAAGTTTTCTTTTTCTTATGACTTCTTTCCAGTTCAGCAAACAGAAGTGAATAACTGTTTTCCTAATCAGTTTTCTCCAGTTAAAATTATTAAGCCACCCCATATATAAAACATTGGTCTATATTAAAAACTTGCTGGTAATAAGCAAATTGTTATAATAACATTATATTTACTTTTAAAATTTAGCCCTCCGCACAGTAAAACCACAATGAGGAAACAGTTTAAAGAATGTTTACATATGGTCAGTCTCTTTTTCTAAAAAACCAGAAAACTTCTTCCAAAAAAAAAAAAAAAGCCATTTTGTTTTCAGCTAGCATACTGGCATGACAATATGAAGACTGCAGAAGTAAATCATTTTCTCCTTGTATACTTCTATAAAATAGATTTCACACAGTTCATCTACGGAGAATGAACTGGCTCCTAAGGTAGGAGGGCAAAAGTGGTAAGTGGAAAAGATGAGCAGCTGGAAGGGCCCCTCATGTATCTGGTATCTGCCTGAATTCTCCTTTAACAGAAAAGAAAAGCCACAAGGTCAACAGGGTATATGCTTCTATCTTATTGGCTTAAGAGAGCTGTGCTCACTCAGATGATGAAAAGACCAGGAGAGAGAAATTCTCACTATAGCAGCCCTCGAGAACAGCAGGAACAAGTGATACAGGTGACTTGAGCCTAGGGTTCTAATAGAAGCAAGACAGTGACACCTGATGTTGGAGATTTTAAACCCAGCTGTGCTACTCCATGGCACAGCTGAGCAGGGATAAATAGAAGACAGAAAAGATGTGACTCAATATGTTCCTAAACCTAGCTCCCTAAAAATCTTGATTATTATTTATGAAGTTCATTGTTCCTATTTAAAGCAAACCCCAAATATAGCACACATTTGTCTTTAAAGTTCGGCATCCTGGATGTTTACTCATGTCCACTAAGATACACGATGATGTTATGCAGTTACACAGGCCTATTTTAAAATTTGCTGCAGGTGGTAGTTGGTCTTTATGAAGTCTCTAAACCAACTTACCAAAAGAATCACCACTCCCCAGTTCATGCTCCCAAGATCACCACTCCCCAGTTTATGCTCCCGAGACTATAAACAGCCCCCCTATAGTCACTCAGGATAACTCCAGCCCTGAGATTCTTTTTCGTTTGTTTTGTTTTGTTTTTGAGATGCAGTCTCCGGCTGTCGCCCAGTGCAATGGCATGATCTCGGCTCACTGCAATCTCTGCCTCCCGAGTTCAAGTGATTCTCCTGCCTCAGCCTCCCGAGTAGCTGAGATTACAGGTGCCAGCCACCAGACCTGGCTCATTTTTTATATTTTTAGTAGAGTCAGAGTTTCACCATGTTGGCCGGGCTGGTCTCAAACTCCTGACCTCAGGTGATCTGCCCTCCTTGGCCTCCCAAAGTGCCGGGATTACAGGTGTGAGTCACTGCACCCAGCCTGAGATTCTTATAAGCAACGAGAAAGCCTTCAGAGAAAAAAAAAAAAAAAATGGAGCTTCCAATAAATGTAAAAACATAGTTGAGAGTCTATGGGGGAGAGAGATAATGTATCTATTTAACAACTATTTGGAAAGATGTTAAATACAGACTGCAAATTACTAATGGAATGGCATTTTCCCCTATAAAAATGTCAATGCATTTGAACACTAACAGCCAATAATATTGGTCTGAATAAAGTATATGTTCACAATGATCTAGAGGCAGTGTAGATTGACACACTCCTTTTGTAAAAACTGTGGCATTTTGTTCATTCTTTAACACAAAACTGTTTAACTGGAACCATCCAAAATATATAAGTATGGAAAACATATTTCAGATTCCATACAACATACAATTCCAAATACTTTTTCCAAAAGGAGAAGAAAAAAGCAATAGGAAGTAATCATAAGAGATACTTTTTCAATGAATTTTGAAAATTCAGATTTTATTTATATATTTTGTGAAATAGTAAATACTAGCAAAATTTACACTATTTTCCTTCTTTAAAAAGACAAAAAACATTGAGTGTATCAGAGAATCTTAATATATTCACATATATTCATATAAATATTAATATATTCATATACATTCAAATCCTCCCATAAACCAGCAACATTACCATTATCCATGATTTCCTTAATATTAGCCATTTTAAACATTTAAAGCTTTCCCATTAAGTGACAATTTACAAGTTTCAAAATTTTGAAGTTTCCAAAATAACTTTATATATTTAATTTTAGAAACCTAGTTTAACACATCATTCTGCCTCAGAATTCAACATTATCCCAGAAATTTGTTAACAAAGAAAAAATAACTCTCATAATACAAAGATAAAGACTGCAGGCTCTGATGTCACGCTGGCCCGGGTGTAATTCCCAGATTCATCACTTGAACTTGGGCAAGTTATTTAACTTCTCTTAACAGTTTCCTCATTCAAAAAAGCTGGAATTTGTTCAATCAATAACTATTTACTAAGCATCTATCCTGCACTAGGTATTATACTAAATGCTGTCCCAGAATTTAGCCCAGAAGAAGAAGAAAAAGTCCTAACACTCATAGAGCTTATATTCTAGTGGGATATTTCAGAAGATTGTGGTGAGGAATTAGAAAAATAATGCCTATAAAGCACTTTGTATAGTGTCTGAAACAAGGAGAGTCAACAGACATAAAGTCAGGATTAATAATAATATCTCACAGGACTAATGATAGCTATCATTATCTCACAGTATTATGAAAATTAAATGAGCCAGTTCATACAAAGCACTTACCCATTAGGTTTTTTTAAAAACCTCTCTACGTACCAGCTATTATCATAAAATAATCACCTTGATTATTTCCGATGCAATCTCTATCCCCTGGAGGTAGTGGGTAGGGAGAGTAGAGTGCAGAATGCCAATTGCCAACAAGATCCTTTAAGACCCTTAAGAAATGCCAAACCCGAGGTCACTTCTCAAAAACACGAGGAAAAGATATGCAGGGTCGTTTCTTCTCTTTATCTTAAACATGCTTCCTGGTTTCTATAGAAGGCTGCTTGATTTGATCAGCATTGTAAAAAGTATTTAAAGACAATTGTTCTTTGTATAAAAAAAAGATTTAAACTTTTAGAGTTTAGTGGTATAAAACAAAAGAGGAACTTCAAAATTTGAATTAAATACAATTAAAGGAATGAGAAAAAAACTACAAATAAGTTTATAGTGAGCCATCACAGACATATCTGAATTGGCTATTGTATGTTTTTTCTGTGAGAACCCTTCTCTTCCATCTTTAAAACAGGATTGAAAAACAAAATTTCATGGGCTGGGCACACTGGCACACGCCTGTAATCCTAGCACTTTGGGAAGCGAGGTGGGGGAGATCACCGGAGGTCAGGAGTTCGAGACCAGCCTGACCAACATGGTGAAACCCCATCTCCAATAAAAATGCAAAAATTAGGTGGGTGTGGTGGTGCATGCCTGTAATCCCAGTCACCAGGGAGGCGGAGGCAGGAGAATTTCTTGAATCTGGGAGGCAGAGGTTGCAGTGAGCTGAGATGGCACCACTGCACTCCAGCCCAGGCAACAAAGCAAGACTCTGCCTCAAAAAAAGAAAGAAAGAAAGAAAGAACGAAAGAAAGAACGAAAGAAAGAACGAAAGAAAGAACGAAAGAAAGAACGAAAGAAAGAACGAAAGAAAGAAAGAAAGAAAGAAAGAAAGAACGAAAGAAAGAACGAAAGAAAGAACGAAAGAAAGAAAGAAAGAAAGAAAGAAAGAAAGAAAGAAAGAAAGAAAGAAAAACAGTTTCTGTGTGTTAACACATGCTTTACCCTTTTTCCTGAAGCATTAGCATTGCTACTGCTTATATCTACTCTGAGGGGCCACAGAACAAGTAAGGCTGCAAGAGACCAAGAGAATAGGAGCCCACCTGGACCAACAGGGATGAGGACATTCAGTTATTTGTGCTGAGGCTGTGTCTCACAACCACAGTTCAGCTTTTATACCAAATTAAAAAAAAAAAAAAAAAATGCATCAAATCTACAAAGTGGAGCTGTGTCCAGATTTTTAAACTCAGGTGACAGAGACAAAGCAAGTAAAAAATATGTTTGCTGCCCATGACTCCCACAAGAATGTAAGTCTGGGAGGGCAAGGATTTTTTCTCACAGTGTAAATACAAATGCATGAGTATTAGTTTCTAAAGTAGAAGCAGACTAAATTAAAAGAGTTTAGCACACTCAGGAGAAGCCAGTGTGATTCTGTGTAACATGGGTCCCCAAGGCAGGAAAAGAAGGTTATAAAAACAGAGAACCACCCACTTGAACTCCTCCAGTTGTCAGCAAACATACTCCGAGCCACCGTCAAAGAGGTGCTATGCACAGATTTAATGTGAAATAAGCAAAGGATAAGATTCACTGGGGAATTCTATTTATCGGGTTCAAGTAAAACAAGAAGCTACCCTTATTCCTCAAACGTGAACATATCATTTAACTACCACTAAAAATAACATTTTAAGAGACAATGCGTAGCACAAACTATGTACTAGGCTTATATATAAGAAGCTTGCCCACATATATATAGATATACACATACATATATATACACATATACATACGTGTGTGTGTGTGTGTGTGTGAGATATTTTTTGTGACGGAGTTTTGCTCTTGTTGTCCAGGCTAGAGTGCAGTGGCGCGATCTCAGCTCACTGTAACCTCTGCCTCCCGGATTCAAGCCGTTCTCCTTCCTCAGCCTCACAAGTAGCTGGGATTACAAGCACGCGCCACCACACCCGGCTAATTTTTTGCATTTTTAGTAGAGATGGGATTTTATCATGTTGATCAGGCTGGTCTTGAACTTCTGACCTCAGGTGATCCACCCGCCTCAGCCTCCCAAAGTGCTAGGATTACAGATGTGAGCCACTGTGCCCAGCCCCCACTAATATATTTAATCCACTCAGTTCATTTGCTTAGGGAGTACCTCTTATGTGACAGGCATAAAGTTAATAATATTAGTCTCCATATTACACATAAAGAAACTGGTGTCTGCAGAGATTAAGGAATTTGTACACAATCATACTATTAGTAAGTTGTCAAGCCAGGATTCAATTCCCTCCAAAGCGCATATTTTATTTAACTACCTACCAAAAGAGATGGGATACTCACTCCAGTCATGCCAACATTGCTCCAAAATGACTTCGAAAGTTGTTTTTTGTTTTTTGTTTTTTGTTTTTCGTTTTTTTTTGAGAGAGTCTCACTCTGTCGCCCAGGCTGTAGTGCAGTGGTACAATCTCGGCTTACCGCAAGCTCCGCCTCCTGGGTTCAAGTGATTCTCCTGCCTGAGCCTCCTGAATAGCTGGGACTACAGGTGCGTGTCACCATGCCTGGCTAATTTTTTATATTTTTAGAAGAGACGGGGTTTCAACCTGTTAGCCAGGATGGTCTCGATCTCCTGACCTTGTGATCCACCCGCCTTGGCCTCCCAAAGTGCTGGGATCACAGGCGTGAGCCACCGTGCCTGGCCTAAACTTTTTAAAGAAAACGATGGTTAAGCAGATTGAATTCAGAAAACAAATAAGAAAGTTCAACTTAATACTTAATACCAGTATTTTCTTTAGATTATATTACCTAGTCCAATTTTCTTATATACTAGTCCAACTGGTGTTTATTATATTATTCAGGATGATCACTAAATCTGATTCTTCATATCAGAACTATCTACAAGCTACAGAGAAATAATATCGTATTACTCCTCCCAATCAAATAGTTGCTATCATTGAGGGTGCTAAAAAGAAAGCGCTATATGTATTTAAGTTAAAAAGCTACTCCCATGATACTCCAAATAATAGCAACATCATTGGAAGAATTCAGCAGTGGGTCAGTATTTTTAGAAGAAACAGTACTCCATTGAAGGTATGAATGCTTCCATATTGCCTAACGAGTAAGTGAAAGCAATGCACTCTATTCCACGCTCTGAAATCTTTAGACAAAAAATAATAATGCTTTCCTGAAATTACCTTTTTCTTCCATTTCTTTCCTTCATTACACTTGGCATTATGACAGAGAAATTACTATTATTTAGCTTTTTTACACTTTGGTTCCAATTTAAAGGTGGAAGTCATTATGCACCATAGTGAGATACAGTTAAAAAAACGCTGAACCTTGAATCAGGAGACACGCTTCTATCCCAGCTCTGCCACTAGCCAGATCTAAATTCTTGGACACAACCTTAACTTCTCTAAACTTCTATTTTCTCATGTATAGAATGAAGATACTTGTAGTAAGTTTAAAATTCTGTTAATGTTATCTAAACCTTTTCTTTCTGGTCCTGAAAACTGAAATTAATTAGTACCTCTCATATATGCTGGTATAAAGGAAATGATCACTCTGTGTGTGTGTATTAGTTTGCCATTGTTGCATAACAAGTCACCAGAATGGTAGAGGCTTAGGACAAAACCAACTTACTGGCTCACAGTTCCATAGGTCAGAAACTCAGCAATAACTCAGGTGGGTTATCTTGCTTAGAGCCTCAGAAAGCCAAAATCAAGGTAATGGCCAGACTGGGCTCTCATCTGGAAGCTTTAAGGAAGAATCTACTTCCGTGTTCATTCCAGTTGTTATACAAACTCCATTTCCTTGCTACTCCAAGACTGATGTCCTTATTTCCTTACTGGCTGCCATCCGGGAGCCACTCTCAGCTTCTAGAGGCTGTCCACATTCCTTTTCATTTGGCCCTCCTCTGTCTTCAAACCGGCAATAGAAAAGTGAGTAGAGTCCTTCTCAGGCTTTGCATATCACTGGCTTCCTGTTCTGCCATTGCTAGAGAAAACTCTCTGAAGAGTTCCCCTATCCGTCTGGGTCATGCCCATTTGGACAATCACCATATCTTAAGGCCAACTGATCTGGGACTTTAATTAATCTACAAAGTCCCTTTACAATAGTGCCCGGATTCAGGTTTGAATAGCCAGGGGGACAGGACCCTAGGTTCTCATGTTTAGAATTCTGCCTACAATGTGTTTTGGAGGGGGGTGGGGGGCAGAGAAAGGAGGGTTCATGTGGATGTATGTCCCTCACAAAGCTCAAAGCCATAGTCTTCTTTGTATCCCATTATACACACAAGTGCTGCAATATGACGCATCCCATAAATATCTGTTCAATTAAATGAAATACTTCCCAGTAGACAAAAGCATGCACAGTGCCAAATACTACTATTAATTGAGCACTGGCACTCGATATAAAAATGAAATATATACCTAACTCAAAGGACATGCTTTATTAGACCTATGGACAAGATGTTGATGTTAGTTGTTTCAATACAAAAATGCCAGATGCAAATCAAAAGCTGAATAAGTGAGCAAATGGGCAAAAATATTTTTAAATATACATGCAGTTCTTAGTATTCTAGTGTCCAGTAACAGCTATGAAAGCTCTTTGTATCACTGAAGAATTCTAAGACAAATGAAGGCCTCTATATAAAAATTCTTAAATGTGTTCCATAATGCTTTAGCTCTCACAATAAGGCAAACAATGCTCTCTCCAGCCAGGACCAATAGGTCTGACAATTTAAGATGAGCACCTTGAAGAGTGCTGATAAGCAAACAAACTGCCCATGTAAAAAGCAGCATAAAAAACAAATTGTTCTGCCACCGTTCCTAATTCTGAAGTCTCAATCATTTTGCAGTACTTCTTGAATGTAAGAAAAATGGGAGGGGTGTTAGAAATGTGCATTATATTCCTAGATGCTCTGAATTAAGTCACCACATTAATACCTTATTCAAATAACTTATTCTTTAGCAGCTATTTGCCTGTTCTGCACCTCATAAAAGCACAATAGTATTTTTTTGAAAGCATAAATAATCCTGTTCTATTGCAGGCTGATGTGACACCTGCAATAAAGACAATTAATTCTCATCTTCCACTATTATCTATTTGTCCATTCCCAAAGGGTAAGTGGTGTTTTCTCTAGGCTCTTGTTTGCTAATGTACAATGTTTACTGGTAATGAGCATTTTAAGCTACTGAACAGCAGCTTTGAAAGAACATGAAATTAGCTAAACATATATCACAACACTGTGGCATTTACAACAGGCTCCCATGGATAATGAAACTTCACTTAGGATACTAGTTCTGTTCAGTCAACACATTTCAAATGCCACTAAAGAGATCGCTACCTGTAAAGAACCTCAGCTGATCTAATTTAACTTTATCTTGTAACACAGGGGAGTTACAGCATTCTTTGTGACAGTTGTCTTTTCAGACACTACAAAAGGTTTTCTACAACAACTGTTATCTGTCCATCTCCACAACAGCCAGATACGATGTAATCATCATGTGCTGTACGGCCTGAACTGCTTTAATTTGGGGTTGCCTGAGCTCTGCTTGAGGAATGAAAAATTAAAGGGCACACACACGAAGAGAAGGGAAAATAAATCCCTGTTGTGTCTTTCAAGATGCTAACTGGTGCCTTATTCTGCTTTTTTCCTTCCAGCAATAAAACAAGGATTTATATTCTGAAGAGTTCTTCAATCCAGACCTGAAATAGCAATATCTTTTGTATACAGTCTTTGACAATAAAGAAAAGCCGATAAAGCATCAAAATCCTCCCCCCAAATAGAACTATAAACTTTAGAAATTAAACTAGCTTGAAAAGTTATTTTCTGAAAGATACATGTAGAGGGCTTTTTCAGAGTGAAGTTTCCATAGGGAAAGGAGCTATTTAAGCTGTTGCTTACTGTTTATGTGGGCTACTGTTGGTGGTCTGCAGCAACATTCTGCTAGCCCCTGATTGAGGCAACTTTCAGAGAGAAGTCTACATGTGACATAATTCCATGCAAAGAAATCTAAGTGGAGGGTTTCTGGCCAGAGTTCCATAAAACTTTATGTTATTTCTATAAGTAAAAATATTTTTAAAATAACTGGCAGATGTGTCCTTGTCCATCCCTTGCTGCCTTCACGCATTTTTTTTTTTTTTTTTTTTTTTTTTTTTTTTTTTTGAGAGACAGAGTCTCACTCTGTCACCCAGACTGGAGTGTAGTGGTATAATCACAGCTCACTGCAGTCCTGACTCCTGAACTTCTGATCCTCTGCTTCAGCCCCTCAGTTATGTCTTGACACATAGCTAGGACAAGAGCCATGTGCCACCATGCCCAGCTAAATTTTTGTTTGTCTGTTTGTTTGTTTGAGACGTAGTCTTGCTCTGTCAACCAGGGCTGGAGTGGAGTGGTGCAATCTTGGCTCACTGCAACCTCTGCTTCCCAGATTCAAGAGATTCTCCTGCCTCAACCTCCCAAGTAGCTGGGACTATAGGCGTGTGCCACTATGCCCAGCTAATTTTTGTACTTTTAATAGAGACGGGGTTTCACCATGTTGGTTGGCGAGGATGGTCTCGATCTTTTGACCTCGCTATCCGCCCGCCTTGGCCTCCCAAAGTGCTGAAATTACAGGCGTGAGCCACCGTGCCCGGCCGCTAATTTTTAAAAATACATATTTTAGAGACTTTTCTTGGGGTCTCGTTTTGTTACGCAGGCTTCAAGCAATCCTCCTGCCTGGCCTCCCAGAGCACAGGGATTAAAGGTGCGAGCAACCACGCCCAGCACCCCACTCCTTTCTGACCAAAACCTGTACCTGACATTTAGAAGTATAGCAACCAACCATCACGCAAAAATTAAAAAAATAGAAAAACTATAGAAAACAACGAGAAAAAATGCAAAATATAATATATCCCTGCAATAGATAAGTCACAATGCATTATGACAACAGAATCATATTTTCTGTAGTATTAAGGGAGCTAAAAGAAAGGGCAGATTAGTTAAAAATAAAGCTATCAGAAAGGCAAACCAAAATGCAAATTTCAAAGTGGGTATCACTAAAGTACGTGACCCCTTGTTGATTTAGTGGGTATACAAACGACAGGTAATAAAGGCTGTCGTGAGGAGCGCTGGGGTAACAGTGCCACCTCCTTCACGTCAAGACAGAGAAAGCTCAAGGCCATGTCAAGAGCTGGCTGTGTTTGCTGGAGTTTGGAAGACACCTTTTTCTGGCGTCGCTAACCAGAGAAATACGATTGCTAGGGCAGCATGAAAGAGACCTTTTAGCTTCCCCTTCTGAGAGCAGGTCAAAGAAAGGTAAGCAGCTGTTCCCCACGGACTCGCAGACTTGGCAGAAAGAAGAGCCAGTGTGGAGCCACTTGGAATCCTTCCTGAGAAGGCCATACAGGAGGGTCACGGATAGAGAAAGTCTGTGGCACAGACAACCAAAAAACCAAGGGCTGAGGGGCAAGTGTTAGCCAAAGGGAAAAGCAAAATACTTCAGGCAAGCTGTGGTAAGAGAATTCCAGCAGGAAAGGCTCTAATGAATTCGAGACACACCCATAAGAAAGTGAGTCAGCTCTGAATATGTGCTAGGGTCAGAATACATCAGTTTAAATCCACAACACATACAAACAGACTTTCCCTGCGGATCCTTCATACTATTCTTATATCTCTGAAGAGTCCATGACAGGAGCCAGTAAATGGAAGAAGAAATGACCAGCAAGAAATAAGTAGCCTTTAGATAGTATGTTCCAAGAGGCAGGGATTTCTCTGTTTTGTCACTTGCTGTATTGTTTCCCAGCCTAGAACTATGTCTGCTACATAGCAGGTGTTCAATAACTATTTGCTCAACAAATGAAAAGCCATCACACCCCACTTTTCCAGAATGCAGATTCTCTTCTATAGCAAGGTACACCAGAGGCAAAGATGTCCCAAATGAGACTGTATTTGTAATTTAAAGGAATTATAAGGATTTCCAGTAACAGAAAAATCAGAGGATCTGCTAGAATTTTCATTAATAGCAGAGGATAAACTTTCCCCTCTGAATATACATTTAATTGATAGTAGGAAGTGCAATTTAAATTTGCATTTTCCTTTCATCCATTACATATATATGTTCAAATGTACTGACTACCCAGAGTATGGTTTGCAGAGCAATTTACCATACATGTTCCATTTCATCTTTATAACAATCATACTGTCATAGTTTAAGAAACTAGGGCTTATGGAGTAGTAAACAACAATACTGGTTCTACAATACTGGTTCTATAGTCAACTCTAGAATACTCTGTTTTCCTCTAAATTTTTATCTGAAAGTCTTCCTGGGTTCCCATCTAGCATGTTCTACCCACATAAAGGTAGATAAACTTGGACCCTTACCTTAATTACAACCCAGTTATTCCTAACAGATGGCCTTTTCTTTCATTATTCAACTCACTTAGGCTTCTGGTTTATTGACCAATGATTGTAAAATGTCTTACAGAAATAAATAGAAATAAAAATAAATAGAAATTCCTAAAAGTGACTTAAACAGGATGGAATTTTCATCAATCTACATAAATATATAGTCCAGTGTTAGAAATGGCAAGTCCTAATTATAACGCACCCATACTCCATCTATCTTGTTGCTCTGCTGTATTTAACTCATGGCATCTGCTTTTTGGCCCATCTAGGTCCAGCCATCACATTGGCATTTCTGCCAGTGGGAAACAGGAAAAGAAACAACAGCAGTCAAGTTACACGTATCTCTTCTCCAGCCAGACCTAAATCATATGGCTACACCTGCTCACAAAGAGGCTGGAAAATCTGAGCTCTTATATAGGTCAGAGATGTGTCTTATTCAAGTGTCCAACACATTTTCTGGCACTGTTTAAAATATTTGGCAGTATGATATTCACCATCACTGCCATATTCATTCATACAATAAGCATTTATCAAAATCTTTCTATGTATCTTTTTTTTTTTTTTTTTTAACTTTGAGACAGAGTCTCACTCTGTCACCCAGGCTGGAGTACACTGGCATGACCCCAGCTTACTGCAACCTCTACCTCCCATGTTCAAGTGATTCTCCTGCCTCAGCCTCCTGACTAGCTGGGAGTACAGGTGAGTGCCACCACACCTGGCTATTCGTATTTTTAGTAGAGATAGGCTTTTGTCATGTTGGCCAGGCTGGTCTCGAACCCCTGACCTCAAGTGATTCACCTGCCTTGGCCTCCCAAAGTGCTGGGATTACAAATGTGAGCCATCACACCCAGCCATATATCATTTTTAATGAACTAGAAAAAATAATTATTAAATGACATTTTACTAATTTTTTTCATCACTGATAAAAATGACTACCATTGACATTAAAATAACTAATAATAATACTTGGTTCTGGTTTGCCACTATCACCTCAAAATTTTTAAATATATGGTGACAAATGATTTAGAATTCTCATTCCATATGAACGACAGCATTTTTAACTATCATGTTTTCTTACTAGTTCAAAGACAATTTATTCCAAGTGATTCAGAGGAGAATGTTTCCTGTTCTTAAACTCATACACAACACTAACACCTGAATAATACTATAAAACCAAAATGAACACGTAAGCCAACCTATTATTTGTGTCTCTTTAAGGTATAAGTAACTATTAAACTCTTGGTGCATTCATTTAGAATGCAAATGTCCCTGTCACTCAGTAAGTGATCAAAAATTTAAAAGGCACTAGATCACTGTTCTTGTATAATCAAAATAATAAGAAATGTCCTAATAAGCTAACTAGAAGGAAGAGAGGTCTGATCAAGTAGCTGAAACTACAGGATAAAAATCAATCCTCCATGACATCCCCAACTCATCATCAGTAAAGATGCACTTTTATGAACAATGAAGATAAAATATAGGTTGATGCCCTGGCATAGTCACTTAAGGGAGCACATAATTTCTTTCATTTGTCCTTTTCAAACTTGCAAATGAACGGAATAAAAAAATTACCTAATTATACTAGACCAAAGGACTTACACTATCTTGTTTACCTTGGAACGACTGGAAATTTCTAAGGGAGACAACAATAAAAATACCACAGCAACTCAATGCTGCCCAGTAAATTACTAATGAGAAAGTTGAGAGAGAATTTCGTTTGTTTTCTACTCCAATGGACTCTCTTCCTTTCTCCCAACATGCACTTATTATTCCGTATCACTGCCCAAAAAGGTTTATTTAGAATGTGGTCTCTGGAAGAACAACATCAGGGAACTGTCTCCCTTCGGGCACTGGTATTTAGGCATTAGAAACAGCATTAGAAAGATAAAATATTCTCCTTTTTAAAAGCATGTAATAAAGCTCAATGGGGTGTTTGTGACTTACTATTGGTAAGCTTGAGCATTACAGATTTAAGTCAACCTCAAATTCCTGTATAAACAATCAAACCTGTAGCTGGGAAAGTTTTGTGTTGTTTTACTCTTTGTCTTCTGATTACTTATTCATTTATATTTCCTGAACTATTTACAAAATGTATACAAACAAAACCAAACTGCAAGCCTATTAGGTTGCTTACACTGGCATCTACTTCCTGCTCCCTTCCTGGGGTTGATAGAGATGGCTGCCATTTTAAATAAGTATATTAATAATGCAGCTATTTTTAAAAGTTTCCCACAGAGTGGCTGCTTTAAAGCAGTAAACAGAACTGTTGAGTCTCACAAGGCAGATGCTTTGAATATAGGTTCAAATTCATTTCTAAACAGTGCTGCATGTAACAATTTTAATTATTATCATTACTCTCACAGTAGTGTCACTTTAGACCTAATATTTAAAAAAAAAAAAAAAGTGTTAGACTGTTTAGCTGAACATAATGTAGGATGAAATTAATCATTTGACTAAATTACTGTTAAACTTAACTGGTATTTAAATTACATCAATGTGATAAAAGTTTGAGGATAGAGTTTAAACAATACCGCAATTTTACAATTCTAGTTAAAACTGTATAAAGAAAAGCACGCTGGGCATGGGTCATTTAATGCTTACAGTTATTCAGAACAATTTCTAAATGGAAGTGTTATTCCCTCAGATCGATTAATACTATCTCCTTGATGGACTTTTTATTTTACTGGTCATAAATTCTAACTGATCTTTAGTTGCTTACACTGTATGTGATTTTAAAATGTCTAAAATCATGGGTACATTAGTTTATACAAACAGGGCATTTGTTAGTTTGTAAGGCAGAAGAAAAGGATTAAGTTTACCTACTATGTCTTAAAAGTTCTATAACTGGGATATTCATTAAAGTTAGAGATTTTATTTCACCTCTGATTAACTAGAAGCTTCCAGTATTTTCTTTTCCTAACTATCTGTTCTTAGATAAAGACTATTATCTGAAATACATTCAAAATAGCAAGTGGCAATCTTGGTTTGTACTTCTCAGAAATGTTAAAATGCTAGCAATAATATAGCAATTATGGGACTAAATATCCATCATGGGAATAATGCCCAGACCATAGAAAATTTTAGCCCTCTCTGACAAGGCTGTGGAAGGAAAACACAACCTAGTAAAGGTTTGAAATGAAAAAGTCATTCTGATATTAGGTTGCAATTACCCTAACCACTTACATTACTGGAAAGCATGCATAATAGAATGCAATAGCTAAAAAGAATGATTATAAAGCCACTGAAATCACAGAGGAATCAAACAAAAAAGTAAAAACTGACAGATGTGTTATAGTATGAACACTATAATGGGACTTTACTAATACTGGAAGATGTTTAAAGCAACTACAAAGTAAAAAGAATTTCTGTACTTTAAATATAGGACATTTTTTTTAAGTTAATCATCTGGAAAATTGCTAATAATTATTTTAATAACTGAAGAATCTGAAGAACTGAGAAGAATGCTACAATGTTAACCTAAAATAATACTTTGTTGTAGTCAAAATAATATTACAAGCAAAGTTCAACTCCGATTACATTTTCTGTACTGCTTATTTAACTTCTTTATCCTATTGCTCACTTCCTATGGTCCCTAAATGGAAAAAGCAAAGTCTTATATCAAGTAAGCAGGACAAGAGTAGGATGAGGCAAGGGAGGCATTCATCTCCAGAGCAAACTTTAAAACTCATTAATCAAGATAATTGTGTGTGTGTGTGTTTGTGTGTGTGTGTGTGCATGTGTGTGATGGAGTCTCGCACTGTCACTTCGGCTGGAGTGCAATGGCATAATCTCGGCTCACTGCAACGTCTGCTCCTAGATTCAAGCGGTTCTCCTGCCTCAGCCTCCCAAGTAGCTGGGATTATAGGCGCCTGCCACCACGCCAGGCTAATTTTTTTTATTTTTTAAATTTTTTGTATTTTTAGTAGAGACGGGGTTTCACTATGTTGGCCAGGCTGGTCTTGAACTCCAGATCTCATGATCTGCCTGCCTCCGGCTCCCAAGGTGCTGGGATTATAGGTGTGAGACACCACACCTGGCCAAGATAAATGAACACATCTTTAAAAAATCAAAATTAATGTATAAAACTGTTAACGACAGATCAGATCAGTATCACTGACTTTTCCTTTTCCCTTGGACTCCAATATGGTTCAGTATAAGTGGTTACGGATCCTGTATTGTGACAGTTGGTTTATTTTGGTATTTGATATAGATGTGTAAATTAACTTCATATTATTTTAGCATATGATTGATTTTATTTAAACACACGTTTTGAGGGGCACATCCTAAAATTCTGTGCTGAAGGCAAGTATCGCTCTCACTGCATTTGCGTCTCAGCCCTATGGTTTAGGATTCAGTAAGTATCTGTGGAATAAGGGATGGAATGTGTGAATTAACCTGCAATGAATCTCAGACTGTTCCCAATATACCACATGAACTCTCTTGATACAAACTCTATTAACTGAGCACCCTTCTTTGTTAGACCCTTTCATTATTATTTCTAATTCTCACAAGAGACCTTCAAAAATATATAACCATCCCAACTTTATCACTAAGGAAACTGAGTTTCTGACAGTGCAGTGACTTGGCCCCAACACAAGTTCTCAGTAAATATTGGTTGGATAATAACAACAAAGAAAGTAAGTAGAGACCTAGACTTTAACTCAAGTACATGTCCTGGCATCTCAGGGACTTCATCCCCCAGGAACTCACTTTTAAACCTCTCAAGTTGGATTCTGGTGCTTGTCTTCTGTTTCCAATAGCAACTGTGGTAGGCATAATATTAAGATGACCCTTATGATCTTCACCTCTTGGTATTACTCCTACGATTATGGCAAAAGGAAAGAAGTTCTTAGGCAGGTGGCAGGAGAGATGTCAGAGAGGTTAGAAGCAAGAGAAGGATGCACACCACTGCTAGTTTGAAGTAGGGGCTGGAGGCACGTAAGTAGGAATGTGAATGGTCTCTGATAACAGAGCATGGCCTCTGATGATCACCAGCAAGAACACAGGAACCTCACTCCTACAATCACAAGGAACTGGATTCAGCCAACAACCTGGAAAAGCTTGGAAACTGATCTTTCCCAGGGTCTCCAGGGAAGAAGCAGTTAACACCTTGACTTTAGCCCTATTAGACCCCGAGCAGAGAATACAGCCGAGCCTGCTCGCTCTTGTGGTAATTTTTTAAGCAGCAATAGAAAACTAATACATCAACCTATGTATAACCTCATCATATCACAAACATGGTAATTATCTTTTCATCTAAGCTTCTTATTACCAAGGCCTAAAGATTTACTCACATACCCTGATGTGATCTGCCCAAGGCCAGGCACATTATATAAACACAGAGTTGACACTGAAGAGATGAATAAATTCACACACTAGTTCTTCAATAAAGGTTTAAAGTACTGACAGCAATGATAATGAAAATGAAGGGACCTGCACCTAACATGTGCCTTCAATTAATATTTTTGAGCTAAATCTTGCTTTTTTATATCCTGGCACACAGTCGAAAGAACACACATTTTCTAAGACCAGTTCCACAGCTATGTAAATATATGATATTTACTGGAGTACGCTCCATCTTTCTATAATCTATAGAGAAGTACACAAATTTTGATACAGAATCGCTTTAGCAGTATATCCTCCACAGATGTAATAGATAAAATATCTCCAGTGTCACCACGTACCTTACTTCTCTTCACTCCAATTGTCCTGTTTTCCAGTTTTTTCCTTTGCTGCTGGCATAACAACCAAAACCATCATCTCTGAAACTTCCACTAGACACTAATTCTATCTTCTACAATGGATATAGTCAAAGGCACGTCATTTACAGAAGAAATATAATGAAGTAAAATTAATCATCTAGACTGCCTGTTCATAACTAGTTCTTAGAAGGGAAGATTCCCCCACCCTCCCTACACACTCACAAAAGACTGAAATCACACTACAGGAATTAGCTGCTTAATGCTGACCACCTATAACCCTAAATTCTGCAAGAAAAAGGAGCTAGTGTGCATATTGTGTATTTATTTACCTTTGAATTCCAAACCTTTATCACAGATACCTGGTAACCTAGCAGGTACTCTATGCATGTTGCTGAACTGAAATAGCAGTAAAATCTGTAATGATTTTTGGTGTCCTTAAACACATACGCTACCCTCACCTCACAGCAATGAATTATTTATAACTGAGCTGGTTTAAAATATATGATGTTTTCCAATATTTAGCTTTGCTTAATTGCATCATTTCTATTATTCAACTTACCTTCTTAACTGTATTTACATATGCATAATGAGTAAAGGATTTCACAAATGAAACATTTTGAAAAAAATAAAGAGATCTTCCCTCTAAGAACAATAAAATCAGAAACCTTTAAAAAGATGTCTTATATAATAGTTAATGCCTATAATTGTTGTAATTATGTAAATATAGCCCACTAACATCCAACAATGAGGCTGGTATTAGTTTCTAAGCTTTGGAACTCCCTTACAATAAGGTCCTTTTAAGGCAATTAACCTTATTTGGATAGCATCCAAGAGAAATCAATGCTTTATCATACTCTAAGCTCCAGCTAACAGTGTTTTAGGTAGATGCCAGGATATTTCAAATTAGAACTATAAAATTACTTAATTGTGTGACCTACAGAAATATGGATTAAACCACACTTCCACACAGCTGGAAACCAAAATTAGTCCTCATTTGCCTTTCTACAGCTACCGTATTCAGTCATTCCTTTAGCCTTAAAGATGATGAGAACCAGCTGGGCACGGTGGCTTACACCTGTAATCCCAGCACTTTGGGAGGCCGAGGTGGGAGGATCACAAGGTCAGGAGATCTAGACCATCCTGGCTAACACAGAGAAACCCCGTCTCTACTAAAAACACAAAAAGTTAGCTCGGCGTGGTGGCGGGCGCCTCTAGTCCCAGCTACTCGGGAGGCTGAGGCAGGAGAATGGCGTGAACCCGGGAGGCGGAGCTTGCAGTGAGCCAAGATCATGCTACTGCACTCCAGCCTGGGCGATAGAGTGAGACTCCGTCTCAAAAAAAAAAAAAAAAAAAAAACAAAGATGATGAGAACCAAAATTCAAAAAAGTTATCCCATTCTTCAATAAAACAGTAGCCCGAGTAAAATAAGCCCCACTGAGACATTTACTCTGACAAGAATCTGTATAAAGATCAACCAACAAAGTATGATACAGAATTTTAAACTTCCAAAACTGGTATTACACGGCAGAAGTCAACTTGAATTTGGTAAAGAAGACAAAATAATTTTTAAATACGTAAGTACTTAATTCTGTTTGAAATATAACACCTGTAAAACATTTTAACAATTCTTAGTTTCCAAAAATGTTAGCCAAAATCTCCACCAAATAAATTCCCATCACTCTCCTGACCCCAATCCTTGTCTCGGCATCATCCCTTGTTAACAGGAAAATGAGCAAAGCCAGGAAAAGAGACAGTAAACAAGGAGAAAGAAAAGGGAGAGCCTTCATGACTTACAAATTATATAAACTTCCTATCAATCAAGAATTGGCTCTATATTGATTTTTCATATATTACCATGATCCAACAACTGAAGTCAGAGCCATTTAGTCATTTATCACACAAACCATTCCATGTAAAATTGAACCTTGTCAGCTAAACACTTACTTGGTTTACTAGTTGTTGATTACACAGCAATTTAATTGCAGTATACACACATAACTAGACTGTATATTGAGGACATTACTTTTGCTGTATCCCATATTTTTCTTCACTTTGCCTAAAATAAAGCCTTTTATAGTAATAGCCTAAAACTTTCAAAAAATTGATAAGTAAACTAATTACCAAGTATTTCTATGTCGGCTTTCTGATGCCTACGGTTTTGTTAAGAACAAACAGCTATAAATTCCTAGCCAAAACTTCCCACTGGTCTAAAATTTGTATATGGCCTACTAAATACTTCTCATAAATTATGTCATGACAGCATGTTATTTCTACTTACTGAAAATATTACTGTACTCACTAACATATAATTTTCTTTCTTTAAAAGATGAGAAAAAAGTCTGAATTCATACTTGCCAAATCTTACCACCACAGGGCCAGACACTCTGGAGCCCCACGTTGGCAACCTACGCAGAAACATTTGCTCAGTTCAGTGATAAGCCTGTTAGGTTACGCAACACAACCTTTTGTGCTACACATTACGCAGCAAATTTAAGTTGTGACAACTATCAAGTGGTATGCTTTGCAGACTCTGAGACAATGCACACTTATAAAGGTAGCAGCCAATATTAGATTTTTTTTTTTGCATTTGTTGAATGTATAAACACCGATAAGTCTGGCACTTGATTCTAAATTCTCCAACTGTAATTACAAACACATGTGCACATTACATAGCTACAGATGCATTTAAAATAATCACCTTATTGAAGATGTCTGCTTTCTACAAGCTACTAGAAATAGCTGCTAGCTACTCTGAATGCAATAGTTTTCCATGTGCAAACACATTAATCAAAACGACTTATATACTTGAAAAGGCAGAATAGTTATCCATATACCCCTGTTTGATTTTAGCTCTGTAGAAAATTGTATCTCACAATTTCCAAGTAGATCCTGCCTTGCTATGTGTCCACTGGAATTCGAAAGCACAGGAGCCCACAATAAGGTAAAGATTATTGATGTACACCCACAACTTTCTTTTCAAGATGGCTCCATCGAATCCATTTTCTCATTCCACTATCTCTGATTGGGAGCTTTCTTAACTACCTCACTCTTAAACTGGTGCCTTCAATAAAAAGAATATGTGATACGTGTGAGCTGAGATCTGGCCATTGCACTCCAGCCTGGGAGACAGAGCAAGACTCCGTCTCAAAAAAAAAAAAAAAAAAAAAAAGAATATGCGATACACAACTGTACAAAAAAATGTGCTAAAAGTGCTAATCTCTGCATGGATTCAAGAGAACGCTCAGTAGTCACAAAGCACTCACAATCTGTCTAACTAGAGTCAATGTTGTTTAAAGTGGACAGAGAAGCATGTGCACCTCCACTTCTTTTCGAAGGGCACATACTGATAAGTGGCAAAGCTGGAACTCAAGTCTGGGTGACCCCCAGACCATACTCTTACTATTATTCCAATAGCAGAAGAAAAGCCCAAGAGATAAAAGTGGTTGTTTTATATAAGATAGGGAGTGGATGAGGCAGGGTCTGCTGGTTTTTTTGTTTGTTTGTTTGTTTTTTGAGACACAGTCTTGCTCTGTTGCCCAGGCTGGAGTGCAGTGGCGCAATCTTGGCTCACTTCAACCTCTGCCTCCTGGGTTCAAGCGATTCTCCTGCCTCAGCCTCTTGAATACCTGGGACTATAGGCATGTGCCACCATGCCTGGCTAATTTCTGTATTTTTAGTAGAGACAAGATTTCACCATGTTGGCCACGTTGGTCTTGAACTCCTGACCTCAGGTAATCCGCCCACCTCGGCCTCCCAAAGTGCTGGGATTACAGGATTGAGCCACCACGCCCGGCCTGGGTCTGCTAAAAGCCTACTGGTACTTCCGATTTTTCAAATGAGAAAGATCAATTAAAAAAAGAAAAACTTAAATAATCCTAAATTAATTTTAAGTAACAGAGTTCCTCCTATTGTATACCAGGCTCTGGGGTACCAAAAATAAAAAAAACAGAATAGGACTCATCTCTATTACCAAAGCTCTCACAAGCAGAGGGCCAGCAGAGAACCAGGTACCCTACCCCAGCCAAGTAAGCAGTGGTTGGGGAACAGCAGTGGGGCTTGCCATTCCCAGCTATTCTAATGCGTGCAAATTCTAATGTGTACATTGCAAATGCTTGAGACTGCCGGGTACCACAGGAAGAACAGTGTAGGAGGAGAGGAAGACTGCATATTCAGCCATGGCTCTGCCACTATGTAAGGGACCTCATATCCTTGACTTACCCTCTCAAAACTATACCTCAAGAGTGTTAAAAGGAGACACCAAAATAACAGACATGAAAGTGCTTACCGGATATAACCTGTTCAGCTATCTAGTAATCTGCCATTTCCTTTTCTTTTTTTTTTTTTTTTTTTTTGGACTTTCTTAGACAATCCTTCAATTGGTAATACTTTCTAGTGGAGTTGTATAATGGAGTGGTCTCTTTCCCTGCACTCAGGTTTCCATGTGAAAGTTGGATTTAAAAAGAATTTTTTTTTTTTTTTTTTTTTGGAGACAGTCTCACTCTGTTGCCCACGCTGGAGTGCAATGGTGCAGTCTCAGCTCACCACACCCTCCGCCTCCCGGGTTCAAGTGATTCTCCTGGCTCAGCCTCCCAAGTAGCTGGGATTACAGGCCCATGCCACCATGCCTGGCTCATTTTTGTATTTTTAGTAGAGATGGGTTTTCACCATGTTGGCCAGACTGGTCTTAACTTCCTGAGCTCAGGTGATCCGCCCTCCACCATGAGCAACCACGCCCACCCTAAAAAAAAAAAAAAAAAAGAAAATTTTAAGTTATGAATCCTCTAGTCTTGGGAATGATCCCAACCTTTCAAGTCAGGGGTCAGGGTAGCTCTGGAAAAGATTCAGTCACACCAATAACAGAGAATCACATTGAAAATCCGAAGTCCAACAAGCAGAATACAAATGGTTATATATGTGAGGTAATTTTAATCTCAGTAAAATAAATATATCGATACATACACAGTAAAGGAAAAAAGACTAGAAGAAAGGTTAAGACTGATTCTACACTGAGGTGGCAGAATTACAGTTTCATCCTTCTCCTTTTCTCTTTTCTATAATGGGAGAAAGAATAAAATAAATGTCGTAAGTTTTCTGGTTTTTGTTTTTGTTTTCAATTATTTTTAAAGTTCCCACACAAAAGATCAGAATTAGAAGAGGAACAAAGAAAACATCTAGTTTTCCTTATTTAACGGGTCACTCCACTGCGGCTCAGGAAAGAAAAGGGGTTTTTCTAAGGATACACAGCAATTTAAGGGCAGTATAGTAGAATTGGTTAAGAGTACTCTATTTGGGCTCCAAACTTGGCTTTGCCACTTTCTAGCTATGTGACCAAAGGAAAATCCCTAACATCTCCAAGCTTCAATTTCCCTATCTGTAAAATATGCAAATAACATAACCTTCCTGCCAGCATCACTGAAACGTCTCTGGTGGAGAAAGTATATGTAAAGTGTCTAGCCGGATACCTGGCACATATGAAAAACACAAAGAATGTCTTTTTGTTAGGAAAAAGAACCACAAGTGTCATTACCATCTCATTATCATCTGGTAGGTATGCTTCATGCATACTATTCAGTCATCTATAATGTACCCTGTGTTTTTAATCTCAATCTGTGTTGAGAACTAAACTCTGATTTTTTTTTAGTTTGACCAAATTCCTATCTGAGAATCCAAATCATAAATTCTCATCAGATGGGTTTATTTAACCCTAAATATTACGACATACTTTCCAATCTGACTCTAGAATAACATTATGTGACAAAGAAAAAATCAAAGTATTTTACCCCGAAACATGTTTCTTTGTCTTATTTTGAAATGGTCCTGCAAAGCGGTCCTTTGTGGGGGAAAATGTGCATCTGGAAAGAATCTCTATTAACAGCTGGGTGCGGTGGCTCACATAATCCCAGCACTTTGGGAGGCTGAGGCAGGCGAATCACAAGGTCAGGAGTTTGAGATCAGCCTGGCCAACATGGTGAAACCCCGTCTCTATTAAAAACACAAAAAATTAGCCAGGCGTAGTGGCAAGTGCCTGTAATCTCAGCTGCTAGGGAGGCTGAGGCAGGAGAATAGCTTGAACCTGGGATGCGGAGGTTGCAATGAGCCGAGATCACTCTACTGCACTCCAGCCTGGGCAACAGAGAGAGACTCCATCTCAAAAAAAAGAAAAAAAAAAGTATCTCTATTAACATAGCTAGATCTTTTTCTTCCAAGCCTTCCCAATCCTGAAGAGATTAACTGAGAGTCTAGCATCTTTTAAAGGTGTGAAAGGGAAACATTTGTCATCTCTTATCTCTAAGGGCACCCACTATGAGGCTTCAAAATAACCTTGGTCTCCACAGTCTTTTATCCTAACCTGAACATTTCCTTTCTATTAATCCCAGGTCTTCAGACAAACCCAACCCATTGTAAACTAGAAAATGTTTAAATTTACTTATAACCTGGATGTCCCACCCACCCCTGGCTTCGAACTGTCCTGCCTTTCTGGACCAAAGCAATGTATTTGTCAAGTATATCTGATTGACGTCTCATGCCTCCCTAATATGTATAAAACCAAGCTGCACCCCAACCACCTTGGGCACATGTTTTCAGGAGTATGGGCTGTGTCACGGGCCATGGTCACTCATATTTGGCTCAGAATAAATCTCTTCAAATATTTTACAGTTTGACTCTTTGTTGATAGTGTGCACTATTAACAACTGAGATTTTATTTTTCTTTTTATGATATCAAAGTATTAATAGAAATAAGAATCTTATCAACTATCCATCCCAAAATGTGATTCATAAACTGTAATTTCAACTTTCTAAAGCAACCTGTCCAATAAAAAGTTAATACTTTGTAAAAATAAATTCATATGTAACAAAAACTCCTTTGGGTATTAGGAAGCTGACAGAAAATATAAAATAAGTCTAGAAAGGTGACTGAGTGAAAAGAAAACTTACTTTGATTATACAGATTAGCAAGGTCTTTTTGGAGGGGGAAAAAAAAAAAAGTGTCCCCTAACCCTCTACTTCCAAACCTGGGTATCTGGATGTCTTTTAAAAATATTCTCTGCTGATAGTTTTTGTTTTGTTTTGTTTTTAAGACTTTTTAAAAATCAACACTGCTGAAAAAGGAGAAAGGCCTCTTACTCTAATTCAAATATATAATTTCTTACCCTCATACCACTAGAAAAGAATGCTCAGAAATTTTGGATAATTAATAGGAAAAGCTCTCAAAAATTTGAGGTGATCAGCCTACAATTACCTTCACATCCCCTGATCGCCTGATGTCCTACAGTTTGTATGTATCACCCACCATAGCAGAAATGTGTTTATTTTGCAAACATAAAATTGTCACCAAGGTCATGAAGTCACACAATATTTTCTATAGAAAAGTATACTGATACTGCTACCTACAAGAAACAAAATATAAGACAATAACACTATTCAATAATGGCCATGTTTTCAGAGAATCACATCAACCTATTTTGAGAAGACGGAATGACGGAAAATAAACGTGACAACGGGTTTATAAGTCTCTTTCCACATTTCCAAGTTGTATTAGTCTGTTTTCACACATCTATAAAGAACTACCTGAGACTGGGTAATTTTTAAACAAAAAAGTTTAATTGACTCACAGTTCCTCAAGGATGGGGAGGCCTCAGGAAACTTACAACCATGGTGGAAGGCGAAGAAGCAGCAAGCACCTTCTTCACAAGCAGAAGGAGAGACAGAGTGCAGGGAAACTGCCACTTTTAAACCATCAGGTCTCATGAGAACTCACTCATTATCACTAGAACAGCATAGGGAAAAAAGCCCTCATGATCTATCATCTCCCACCAGGTTCCTCCCTCAATACATGGGGATTACAATTCAAGATGAGATTTGAGTGGGGACAGAGAGCCAAACCATATCACAAGTCTAACAAGCAGCATTAATTGTTATGTTCCTCTTATTTAAAACCAACATCTCCCTTCGTTCCTCATAATGTAATGAAGGATTCTTAATGCATGCAATGGTACTCACATCTAGGGCTCCAAAATTAATAAATGATTGTTTCTGAATTTCTAGTTTGCCTTGCACAGTCTCAATGACCTATCCTCAAACTTGAGTTGTGTACAAAAGAAACCAGACAAAATTTCTTTCCCCAGGGCATTTTGCATATATTATCACTAGCTCTTAAATCCAGAAGTTCTTTGTATCCCCATTTTACTGAGAACGAAATCAGAAGCCGGAAAAAGTAAGTGGTTTATCCAGAGTCACCCTGGATAAACGACAAAGTGGGGCTGGAACTCAGATGGTTCTTTCAACAAAGTGGGGCTGGAAGTCAGGTGGTTCTTTAGCTAGGGCCAATACTCTGCTCATACCAGCAGCCCTGTAGTTCACAGAGTAGGCTAGGTGTGTTTTCAGAAGTCCTAGATGCTTTGGAATGTACTCTAGCCTATGATTTGGTTTGGTAATGCAGGAAAGGTCATATAGATTGAGCATCCCAAATCTGAACATCTAAAATCCAATATGCTCCAAAATCTGAAATTTTTGAGTGCCAACATGATGCCACAAGGGGAAAATTCCACACCTGACCTCATGTGACAGGTCATAGTCAAAATGCAGGTACCAACAGTTTATTCAGCATCCCCAAGGCAAAAATAAAATTATTTTCAGTCTGTGTATATGAGGTGTACATGAAACATAAATGAATTTCATGTTTAGGCATAGGTACCATCCCCAGTATCTCATGATGCATGTGCAAATATTCCAAATCCAAAAAAATCCAAAATCAGAAATATTTCTAGTTCCAAGCATTTCAGATAAGGGAGAGATAATAAACCTTTATTAGATCTTAACTCTCAGGAGGCCTTGCATAACCATAACTAACAGGGCTCAGAAAGCTGTGGTTGGAACTCCTATATTAACAAGAAATAGAAACTGTTACACCTCAAGCTTTCCACCCACTAGGAGAGTCCCTCGTTTTGAGTAGGTTTATTGTACCACTCTCATGATCAAACCCTCTCTGGCACCGAACTATGAGTCTGAGGGCCAATAATTTCTATACTTAAAATTGTCTCTTTACTTGTGTGATTATGTTTCTCCTTTATGTCAAATGATGATCAACTGAATCATAATTTATTGATGTGGCATATATGTAATTAATGAGTGCCTACTATGTGACAGGCTCTGTGCTAGGTACTATGAAGCTATGGATAAACATTTTCCATGAAAAAAACCCACAGTTTTACAGAAAAGTTGGATGGAACATGTTAAATCCCAATGACAATAACCTGAGGCAGAAAGGTTGAAATCCACTTTGTTTCTTAAGGTGGATTTTACTGACACTGAGTAAAATCAAGGGGAAAGATCCAGAATTTTTTAATGTTAATGAAGCTACCTTTTCCTTACAACTATCTCTATTTCTCCATTTCGTAAATCAGATATTCTTGAAGTGGCAGCATTCTGAGGTTTCACATTTGTATTTACTTTGTGGTTGTTGAGAGGAAGTCTTGCTTCGTTGCCCAGGCCAAAATGCAGTGGCATGATCTCAACTCACTGCAGCCTCCGCCTCCCAGGTTCAAGTGATTCTCCTTTCTCAGCCTCCTGAGTAGCTGGGATCATAGGTGCTCACCACCATGCCCTGCTTTTTTTTTTTTTTTTTTTTTTTTTGAGACAGAGTCTCGCTCTATGGCCCAGGCTGGAGTGCAGTGGCGGGATGTCCGCTCACTGCAAGCTCCGCCTCCCGGATTCACGCCATTCTCCTGCCTCAGCCTCCTGAGTAGCTGGGACTACAGGCACCGGCCCCCACGCATGGCTAATTTTTTTTTTTTTTTTTTTGTATTTTAAGTAGAGATGGGGTTTCACCGTGTTAGCCAGGATGGTCTCGATCTCCTGACCTCATGATCCGCCTGCCTTGGCCTCCCAAAGTGCTGGGATTACAGGAGTGAGCCACCGCGCCCGACCTCACATTAGTATTTAAATCATTCTTTCACAAACAATTTTAGGGGAAAAGAAAGGCAAGTTAAGAAGTAGTATGTTTCTGTGAGAGAATACTACTTAAATCCAAGTCCTTTGATTTTTCTTTTTTAAGTCAAAAGCTGATGCATAATTCATTAGGAGTGTCTTTATAATGGCAAAAATGGGAGAGCTGGTGAACAATTTACAAAATACACACAGAAAAAAAACCCTACGGTTCTTCCAGAAGCAATGTAGCCAAAGTGAAACATCCACAGAGTACACAAGAAAAATCGCTGATGATGTCAGAAGACCCAGATTCTAATTCTTGCTAGAGGACAGACTCAGGTAGGTCACCGTCATCTCAGGATCTCAATGTCTTCATTTCTAAAATGAAGATAATACTGCTTGCCCTATTTATATCACATAGTTCTCATGAGGAGGCAAACACAATTGTGAATGGAAAATCACTTAAGGTTACATGCTACATAAATAGTCACAGATATTATTACAGAAATCTCAAAAATTTACTCGGGGCAAGACACTGACTTCTCCATAAATGTTTAAATAGCGTGCATATTTTAATCTCTATTTTTGCCTTCTCTCATCAAAATGAACTTGGAATTTTTGTCAAGGAGCTTGCTAAATTAGTCAGTTATGCTCTTACTCCATTATTTTTAGAAGTTATCTCAGTTAACTGTTGGATGTAGTGGGTCTTTTTCAGACAATAGGTTCACTTCATAATGGGAGACACAGTTCCTGTTCAGTAGGAACTATAATAAAGAAGTCTTATTTCTAGTTTTATTTTTTAATTTTAGTATTTCAAGTGACCAAAACATAATTTAATTCAGAAAGAAAAAAACAAAATTAAAAAACAATAATAATTTAAACTATTATGAGGGCAAAAGCAAGCAGAAAATCTTAACTTCTCCTTTGTCAATATTTTCTGGTCCATAGGAAAACTGCGTAAATGTGAGCTTCGTCCCTAACCAGGTAGCATCCCCTTATAAACTTACCCAGCAGCTGCCACCGACAGACAGCATGGGCAACATCGAAGTAAATAATCTTCTAGAAGAGTAACTTTTATTTACTAGAAACTGGATGGGGGGAGGAAGGATGATAGCTGTTTACTGGAAGGTGCACAGATTAAACCCAATGACTGTGTGTCCTTTCAAATTAACTTCATTTACAAAACCTATCATTAAATGTAATCTAATTTAAATGTGTATCAGAACCACTTATATTTGTAACTCCTTTCTTGATGAGCAATTAGTTCTAGTCTTGTTCTCCTTCCTTGATCTACTTACAGCTAAAACACAGCAGAGGCGAGAAACATCTGTGACATCATTCTTTGCTGAGTTTTCTAGAACCAAATAAAATGTTTTTTCAACCTGGCCATTCGGAGTTGGACAAGACAAGCCAAAATTTGGAGCATTTTGCTTTATTCAAGATTCATAACTATGTGACAAGAAAACATGTGAAAAGACATTCAAAAGTACTAATCATCAAGCAAACATCAAACAACAAGATACCATTTCATACCCACTAGAATAAAAAAGACAGATAATGACAAGTGTTGGTGACATCAAACACTGCTGGTGGGAATGTAAAATAAAGCAGTCACTTTGGAAAACAGTGCAGCAGTTCCTCAGATGCTTAAACAGATAATGATCATATTATCTGCAGTTCCACTGCTATATATAGACCCCAAAGAATTCAAAACAGTTATTCAAGCAAAAACTTGTACAATATTGTTCAAGGCAGTACTACTCATCCAGAATCACCAACAGGTGGAAACAACTCAAATGGCCATCAGCTGATGAATGGATAAACAAAATGTTTAATATCCATACAATGGAATTTTATTTGGCTATAAAAAGGTATGAAGTACTGATGCAGCATGCTACAACATGATAAATCTTAAAAATATTTTGCTAAAAGAGGCCAGTTATGAAAGACCATATATAATTCATTTACAAAAATATTCCAAAACATGTAAACTTATATAGACAGTATATTAGTGGTTGCAGAGGGCTGGGGTTGGGGGCTCATGCCTGTAATCCTAGCACTTTGGGAGGCCGAGGCAGGTGGATCATGAGGTCAGAAGTTCGAGACCAGCCTGGCCGAGAGGGTGAAACTCTGTCTCTACTAAAAATAAAAAAATTAGCTGGGTGTGGTGGCATGTGCCTGTAATCCTAGCTACTTGGGAGGCTGAGGCAAGAGAATCGCTTGAATCTGGGAGGCAGAGGTTGAAGTGAGCTGAGATTGTGCCACTGCACTCTTGCATGGGTGACAGAACGAGACTCTGTCTCAAAAAAAAAATATATATATATATATATACACACACACACACACACACAATCATCTAAAGCTGTAGAAGTGTATTAAGTTCTATATACTAACACCCAGTTTTCTGAATATATATGTTAAAAGGGAAAAGCACTGCTTCATTTTTATAATCAATAGGGTTAAACTCTACAGATTACAGAACGGGCATGAATGTGGTATCTGTAGGGCTAAATCCTAAGTCCATATGTTTAATCTGTTTATTTGGATCTACAATTTCTATATGAATCTTAATAAACTTGCCCAAAACTTCCTAGAATTTTACAGAACATACTAACAACTTCCATTTTCCTATGAGGAGTTAAATTTCCACAAACATAAAAGTAAAACATACCAGAATTATAGGGCATGGGTATGCTTTAGAAGTACCCATTGAACCGTATGAATTTTTGCTCATTCTTAGAAAGCAAAAATGGCCCTGTCATGTGGTTCATCCTATACATAAGAAAAACACATCTTCTGAATTCAGGCTTACTATTCAGATGGTGAGCCAACGCTTGATGTTCACAGTATCCCAAAAGCTCTAGCACCAGGGCATAGGGGCCCAGGGTTCAAATATGGACTCCGTCACTTTAATAGATTTGTGGCCGTGAATACATTACGTTCTGGGCTTCTGCAGCTTCCCTTTCTGAAATTTGGGGATTAAAATCCCTGCCTGGATTTACAACAGTGATATGAGGATCTACAGGTATAATTCAGGTTTAACTTATTTCTAGAATGTCCATATGTAGTTAGTATTAGTTCATGTCTTGCTTAGTTTTGCAACTCCCACAATACCCTGAAAAGTGAAAGAATAGCTGGAGCAGTTTTTTGGTTTTTGCTTTTTAATTGGAATAGATGACGTTTCAAATCAAGCTCCAATAATCAGTTTTGTGTCTTTGTGGATACTGCCTAACTCTGTTCCTTAAGCCATTTATGCCAGAGGCTGCAATTTTTGTGTGTGTGAAAAATCAGACCTTGGTGATGACCTTGAGCAGTAGGATATAAATAACTCCCACAAGCTTAGTGTTCCAATAATGCAACACCAGGCAAAAATGGGTTAAGTTCTCATCTATAAAACTGGTAATAAGAGGGTAGGCATTTCTTTGCTCCTGCTACTTGGTTTCATGCAAGAATATAAGACCACTGTTGCCAATTCCTTTTTAATTTTTTTAATTAAGAAAGCTGGAAATATGAATCAGGGAATACAATTTCCTAATTACAGGAAATTAGGCTACTAATTTGTTGGTGACTTTTATTTTGTTCTGCTTTGCTTTGGTTTTTTAACAACATAATTGAAGATAAAGAAAAAACTGAGCTAACAATTTGTAACTTCACACCTAGCAAAATTCCTGACCCATTCTCAGTGCTAAACAATTTACTAAATGAATGTCTTCTGGATAAATAATAGGGGTACCTTGAAAATTTAAAGTATATTGTGTAGTTGATTTCCTGCTTTGCATTTGTCAAATGTTTAGAATATTTTAAAGAGCTGGTTTTTATTTGTTCAAGTTACGTGCCTACAGTACACAAAAATTACTTTTTGCCGGGCTGGGTGTGGTGGCTCACACCTGTAGTCCCAGCGCTTTTGGAGACTGAGGTGGGTGGATCACCTGAGGTCAGGGGTTCAAGACCAGCCTGACTAACATGGTAAAACCCTGTCTCTACTAAAAAAATACAAAAAATAGCCGGGCATGGTGGTAAGCACCTGTAATTCCAGCTACTTGGGAGGTTAAGGCAGGAGAATCGCTTGAACCCAGGAGGCGAAGGTTGTAGTGAGAGAAGATCGTGCCACTGCACTCCAGCCTGGGCAACAAGAGCAAAATTCTGTCTCCGGAAAAAAAAAAAAAAGTACCTTTTGCCTGTAAAGTAAAATCAGCAAAAGGATAATACATTTGTCTTGGGAGCAGGTTCAGAATGTGAGAAAGAATTTTATCACAGAACTGCTTGAAGGACCTCAACTTCTAGTCACACAAAGGCAGAGGTTATATATATTCCTCAAACATCCCTAAACCACCCTATCAGCTTCCACCCTTAAGATCTGTGATGCTTTACATGTGGAGGTTTTTATTTCTGTTTGATTTCTCCAGGACCGGGTAAGTATTATCTCTTCTATATATACACCTTTCTTTCTCACTGCAGAGCCCTGTATCAACAAATTGCAGAAAGAGCAATACAGTACTGATATGTTAGAAGCAGAAGAAGCTTATAAGTATTTCATTAACCTTAAGTCTCGGCTTTGTGTGTCAATGTTATCATTTTCTATTAGTGAATGATGTCACACATGGTAGACTATAGTACAATCTTAAACACATATTACTTAGATTCTGTGATAAATCCGGGCACCTGACAATATGTCTGCCCCTACATTTAACTGGCACTCAGCAACAATGTACCAGACAAGCATACGAATGTGAATGTACCACTAACTCTTAACAAGTATCCTCTGACTGGTAATAGCATAATTATTTTTAATTTTGCTCCCAGCTAAGCTCTCTGATGGCATAAATAAGACTAGATGTCTAGAAATAAAAAGCTTGCTCCTTAGAACACAATATTTAAACTACATCGAAAAATTCCCTATGGCATTCAAAATTAGATTCATTTGACCCCAAAAAAGAAGAAACAATTTAGATACCAAGTTTTCCAAAAACAAGCAAAAGAATCAAAACACCTCTTATCCCTCTTCAATTTCACTTAACATTGGATGATCTAATACACTACTTCCTAATGAAAATAACGAAAGTAGATGATGAAAATATGAGCGGAGAGAAGAAGGAAGTAATTGCTTCTGTTGTCATTATCTGATTTCTACAGGACTCATAGCTGATACAGTCAAAGGGAACCTTTTACAGCAGCTACAGTAAAATGTGAAATATTCTAAATGTTAGGGCTCAGAAACCAATATCCCAAATGGTGCTTTGACACGCTGAACTGAAGAGGCAGCGCCAAGGTTAACATCCCTACCCCATCCCCACCATCCCACCCCACACCACCCTGTCTCTCAATTCTCTCTTCCAAGGCAGAAGATGAAGTCCTTCTCTGAAGTTTGCTTATCTGCCTAAAGTCCAGACTCAACAAAGAAAAGAACTACCTCTGGTTGCTTCTCTGAGTTTTCATTAACTGAATTCATATTGCAGGAAGAAAGTCGGAAGTCCGCCAATACACCTGGACAGAGTTGTCACAAACCACTGTGTGCTCTGCGGGGCCAACAGACTTTGTTCCAGACCACTGAATATTTTTGAAGCCCACTGAACTCCCCTAAAAATCATTTCCTATCCCCCTAAAATCATCCACACTTCCCCATCTCCCTTTCCCCTAAGAAAAAAGTGATATAAACATCTATACCTCATTGCATGGTGGTGTAATCACTCTGATTTTCCCCTCATGCATGTTAATAGATTTGTATGCCTTTTCTTTTTTTTTATTTATTTATTTTTTTTTTTTTTGAAATGGAGTCTCTATCATCCAGGCTGGAGTGCAGTGGCCTGATCTCGGCTCACTGCAACCTCCACCTCTCAGGTTCAAGCAATTCTCTGCTTCAGCCTCCTGAGTAGCTGGGATTACAGGCGCCCACCACCATGCCTGGCTAATTTTTTGTATATTTGGTAGATATGGGGCTTCCCCATCTTGGCCAGGCTGGTCTCGAACTCCTGACCTCTTGATCCACCCACCTCGGCCTCTTAAAGTGCTGGGATTAGAGGCGTGAGCCACTGCACCCGGCAGATTTGTATGCCTTTTCTATTAATCTGCCTTTTGTCAGCTGATTTTCAGCAAATCTATAGCAAGGGGAAGTTTTCTCTTGGCTCCTATGTAAATAAAGTTGTTCCCTACCTATGTTCAAGTCCCATGAGCCAAAAAACAAATCAAGACCAATAAACTGAGACACAATCTCAGTAAAAGTCCTCCCTTGCCCCACTGACTGTTTTTTAAATATCTAATTTTAGAACGTGAGTTATGTGACATTTTAATTATCCTTTTTAAAAAAATTCACAATCAAAAAAAAAAAAAAAAAACACAATTCCTGAATTCAGCAGGAACAGAGGAAGCAAAAGAAAATGAGGAAGGTGGAAGCCAGTTTAGCTATCTAACACATTATCCTGAAGGAGATCAGGAACAGCAGGTTATAGGAAGTAACAGGAAAATGCTTTATAGGTAGTAATCAACAAACATCCGAAAGACTGACATAAAAATAAAAGACCCAAATACCTTTTGTGTTTTAAAAAGGAAAAAAAAAAAAAAAAAAAAAAAAGACAGACACAATTTTCAGGGCACCTTTCTGATAAGGAAGCACTCTACTACATTTAAGGCATTTTTCTATTATAATCCACTGAAAACATCTAAAATTAAATATAACAATTCCAATTTGAAACCCTTTTATTTTTTTACAACTTTTTAAATATTTATTTTTCATATAAAATTTACCAGTTTCAAGTACACAATTCAATGATTTTTAGTAAATTTACCAAGTGGTGCAACTATCACCATAAATAGTTTTAGATCACCCTAATAAGATCCTAATGTTCATTTACAATAATCCCATTCTCAATGTCAGGCAACAACTAATCTACTTTCTGCCTCTACAGATTTGCCTTTTCTGAGCATTTCAAACAAATGGAATTATACAATATTCTACCACTTTCTAAATGTGTAACTTTAGTGAAATCATTTAACATTGCTCTGCTTAAGTTTCCTTGCAATAATGATTTCTACACCTCACAGGACTATTATAAGGAATAAATGAGATAGTCCGGGTGAAATGCTTAGGACACAGGCTGGCACCTATCAACTGCACCATAAATGAATTAACTATTTTGTTAAGACATTGATACTATTTGCTTGTAACTCTACAAAAGTTTCAGAGCCAGTAGAGCCTCAAATTCAGCATATCCAAAAACGAACTGTATATCCATCCTCTCAAAATTACTTTCCTCCTGTGTTCTTTCACACAGAAAATACTATGAGAATCCAGATAGTCATACACTATGACTGATATGGTTTGGCTGTGTCCCCACCCAAATCTCATCTTGATTCCCACGTGTTGTGGGAGGGACCCAGTGGGAGGTAATTGAATCATGGGCACAGGTCTTGCCAGTGTTCTTGTGATAGTGAGTAAGTCTCGCGAGATCTGATGATTTCAAAAACAGGGGTCTCCCTGCACAAGCTCTCTCTTTGCCTTCTGCCATCCATATTAGACATGACTTGTTCCTCCTTGCCTTCTGCCATGATTGTGAGGCTTCCACAGCCATATGGAACTGTAAGTCCATTAAACCTCTTTCTTCTGTAAATTGCCCAGTCTCTGGTATGTGTTTATCAGCAGCATGAAAACAGACTAATACAACGACAAATTCATAAACTCTTTCTCAATTTTTTTTTTTTTTTGAGACAGAGTTTTGTTCTTGTTGCCCAGGCTAGAGTGCAATGGCACTGTCTTGGCTCACTGCAACCTCTGCCTCCCAGACGATTCTCCTGTCTCAGCCTCCCAAGTAGCTGGGATTACAGGTGTGTGCCACCACGCCCGGCTAATTTTTTGTCTTTTTAGTAGAGACGGGGTTTCACTATGCTGGTCACACTCGTCTCGAATCCCTGACCTCAGATGATCTGCCCTCCTTGGCCTACCAAAGTGCTGGGATTACAGGTGTGAGCCACTGGGCCCGGCCTCCTAAACTCTTTCTTCCTCATTTTCACATCATCGCCAAGTTTTACAGAGTCAAGCTCTTCAGTTCCTTGAATTTGCCTCTCCTTCTCTTCCTTCCCTCAGCTTTTGTGGCAGCTCTATTTCCTTCCTGACGTGGTGCAAAAGATTCCTATCTGGTCTCCCCCTACTTTTTCCTTTAATCTGTTCATCCTACTTCTGTTAGAGGACTCTCTCTTAGATGATTTCTCTCTCATTCAATGGTTCGCCAGAGTTTTCCATTTAGCTCCTTAGTTTACCATCAATACCCCATCACAAATTGATTTTTGCCTATCTCAGTGTTTACCATATCTGGTTAATCTCCAGAACGAGTCCTTGGTACTGGTAGTCTGAGTAACCTACAAATGTTCTGAATGTGTGAGCCAGACTCCAGCCTAACAGCAAGCTAGTCAACTCACAGCATCCCTGAGACGGCCATAACTCAAGTATGGCTTCTTCCATCAGACTCCCTGGATCACATAGCATGATTTGGAGACCCCTCCTGTGTCCATAACTGAATGAGATAATGTACAAAAAGCAGCTCTCCCAAAGACATCAACTCAGTGAGGTGTTTTTTGTTTTGTTTTGTTTTTCCTGAGACAAAGCTTCACTCTTTTGCCGAGGCTAGAGTGCAGTGGCGCGATCTCGGCTCATTGCAACCTCCACCTTATGGTTTTGAGCGATTCTCCTACCTCAGCCTCCTGAGCAGCTGGGATTACAGGCACGTGCCACCATGCGCAGCAACTTTTTAAATTTTTAGTACAGACGGGGTTTTGCCATGTTGGCCGGGCTAGTCTCGAACTCCTGGCCTTGTGATTCACTTGCCTCGGCCTCCCAAAATGCTGGGATTACAGGTGTGAGCCACTGCACCTGGCAGAGGTGCCCCTTCTTAAACCCCAGTTCAGTGTCACCTACAGGGGAAAGGGAAGGAGGTTGAGTGCAGAAAGTAGGGGGAGCACAGAAAGGAAATGGGGAGAGAATGGAGAAGGAGGATAGGAAAACACAGGAAAGGAGGAGGGAAAAGGGAAGAAAATAAAGATAGAGCATGCTCTATGAGGGCAAAGGTGGAAGGAGAAACACAAGAAGGAGGAGAACTCACTTCTCTCTAAGAGGAGCTGTCTTTTCGGCATGAGCTGTCAATAAAAATGTGAACCTTTCCTTTTACTCCTATGTGTGACGATAATCAATTGAGCTTTCCATTCTTCTGATTCTGAAACGCTACCACTCAGTGATTCTAGCTCTAAAGTCAAGGAAAAATTTATACACTTTTATCTGCTGCAGACAACATTTCATTTCCTTTCTGAAGCATTCTCCACATTTACCATCAATCACTAGTTACTTCTCAGATTGTCCATCTGTTTTCATTTTTTTTCTTTTCTTTCATCAGAATCCTTGGAAAACTAGATTTATTTTAATATGCTGTAAATATCAAGGATATTCAGGTAAAAGAGAAAGAGTTAAAAGAGCTATTAGAGATTATCCAAATCAGTGGTTTCTAATATTTTCTCCCCAGACCTTTTGAAGTATATTCACTTCCAATTTAAAACTCGCCTGGCTAGTTTTTTGTATTTTTTAGTAGAGACGGGGTTTCACCCTGTCAGCCAGGATGGTCTCGATCTCCTGACCTCGTGATCCACCCGTCTCGGCCTCCCAAAGTGCTGGGATTACAGGCTTGAGCCACCGCGCCCGGCCTTCCCCCATTTTATTAATCAAAAAGTAAGGCTAACAATCATATTTTTGGACTTATATAAGCTACCCAGTACTAAGACCCCTGAATGTATATAATTATTTACCAAAACCCCAAACAAATGAAATCCCAACATTCTGTTAGCATAGGTGATCCTCTATTAAATAATTGTAAGCTTTGGGATTTAATGGAAGTTGATGGTGACTTCTGACCTTATTGCACTTCCAACTACTGACTTAGCCAAACTCCTCAAGTTTACAGAGGTGAAAGCCCAAGAAATCTTTTATTTCTATACTCCTAATGACTCTTAAATTTTCTGCCTTGTTTCTTACAGGATCTTAATAAATATCCATTTGTCCTACCAGAGGTTTGCATCCTGGGTTGTGTGGAAATAATTCAAAAGATTCATGAACTTGTATGTCATGTAGGAAACCAAAATACATAATATCTGTCCAGCAGGTTTGTGAGATCCTTGAGACCAGAGGCCATATGATTCATTATTTACATGACATTCCACTAACATGATGCCTGACAGATTACATGAAAAATAAAGATACATGAAGCCGAATTGGATTCCATTCCATGCTCTTAACAACCTATGAGATCAGAAATTACTGTCCTCTTCACAGATGTGTAAACTGAGCTTCAGTCAAGTCACTAACTTGCTTCCAGAATACTGCCAAAAGGTGAAAGATTTGAGAAAAAACCCAAGTACTCCCATTAGTCAATGATTCACCCATATTTGATTTCTCTTCAACAAGAAATATTTACCCCATTTTCTCAATGCGTTATTCCCTAGAGAGTTAAAATATGAAACTTTTAAATATTGCTTTTAATTCATTATTCATTTATCATGTTCATAATGATCATAATTCATTCAGATCTTCACATAAGTATCCAACAGGTAACTGGAAATGATCTAAGATGGAATTACTGGGCTGCCTAGAAGGGAAGACCGTACCCTTTGCCTGTTAACAGCAATCATCTTGGATGAAGCAAAGCAGATAAATTATGACAGCCAGATCTAAAGAGAAATAACTAAAATGGAGGTGGCAATATAGCTTAAATATTTGTTGGAGAAAACAAGGCATCTATGTTGGAAGTCATGTTTTTCTTAACAACAGCTCAAAATGATCACTGTGATTAGAGCACAGCCAACAAGATGTCTGGACACAGACGTGAACCCCCACCAGAGAGGAACTATGTCTCGATTGATTGAGTAGCACCAAGCACACAAAGCAAAACCTGTAAACCTCAAATGTGAGTTGGGAAATAAAATTCAACATAAACTCTGAATTTTCTGGATATGATTTCAACAGTACACATTTTCCTATTACTCCCATAAAGTATTTTACTGACATCAAAATACCTCCAAGCCTTACATAATGTAAGTGCTGCCTGGACACTTTCACATATCACCATATCTTTGGCTCCCAGCAACATTAGCAATTCACCACTTGCAGATTGAAAAAAAACTACAGAATTATGGACTTACAATAGGCCTAGCTAGCATCACCACCAACAAATTTACTGCCTCTGTGTTATTTGTAAATTGATTGTTTCTTCTTTGACTTGTGGCCGGTAGAGAATTGCATAGAAATGCATGAATATTACACATTTCCTCATAAACATTAGGATTGAACTTTCCCCAAGCTCAGAATATTATGATACCCTTTAAATAAGTATTATAATACACGTTGGATATAATATGTGTCTCTCCTAGCTTTTTTTGGTTTTGGTTTTTTTTTTTCATTGAATTCACTAGCTCCGGGTCAAAATGTCTCCACTTGAAAATCGGGTTTTACAGAAATTGTTTACTACCTGGTTTCTGATTTAAGAATTTTTAATAGATTCTTATTGAAAATCAAATTAGTAGGTTTTTGGGGTTTTGTTTTTAAGTACAGGTAGCTGTTGGCTAAAACATATTCCATTTACTTGTCAGGACTTACAATTTCATTTCACATGCATATAAAATTAGTCATTTTTCAAATTCATTATTAAAAATCATATCCAAGGCAGCATTTTCCACTCAATTAATCCATGTATTATTTTAAATCTGCAAACCAACATTTCAGCTACAGATTTTGAAAAGCCAATTGCTACTATTTTGTAAAATTCACATTTCTAGTCACATAAATTAACAACATTCCTGAAAAATATAAGTATCAGATATAATTCTGCAGTAGGCAATCCTGGGTCCTGACACTGACTTTCCTATCTGAGGACAACCACATTCAAACTGCAACCATTTGACAAATGGGGAGTCTCAAAAAGTACAGAAGATAGTAATCCAGATCACGGCAAAAACATAGCCTTTTTTCTTGCCAATGAGGGGAAAAAAAAAAAAAAACTCCTATCACAGCAGTATGTTACTGACATTTTATCAAAGGTGCCTCCTGGGTAGCCCAAAGAACAAAAAAGCATGAAGAGGAGACTGTCAACAATCAAGCAATGATGCAGAGTCACTTTGCAAGTGTCAAAACCTCAATCACAGAAAATCAGGACCAGTGGGCTGACCACATGAGAAAAATGGATAACAGAAGAATACCAAACAGCTGCTTAGCACTGAGCTAAAGCAAGGCAGATACCCATGGGGAGGTCAAGCAAAACACTTGGAGAGTACATTGAAGCACAGCCTGAAACAATGTAACAAAGCAACAGACAGCTGGGAAACAACTGCTCGGAAACACAGGCTTACAGCTACCGAGGCAGAGGGGGCCCAGGTTAACAAACAGCAACTTGAGCATCCTAGAGGCAGTCATTCTGAGATGAAACAGCAGGCACTTCCTGCAGGCCAAAGAGGACTGCCAGGACCACATGACAGGGGCTGATGGGACCAGCACACAAAGACTTACAGTTGCATTAAAATCGCTGCTCGCCAGCACACTCAGATAGAAGGATTAGTTGGGACAAAACCTGTAACGATTGTAATAGCATGGGGTCCATGCCATCTAGTCACTTACTGCTAGTATAGTCTCCTAGGCTGCATGCTTGCTAAGTTCTGCAAAAGTCACAGATAGTGCTCACTGTAGTGTGGTCTCAGGGAAAGGGAAGTCCGTAAAATTTTACATCTCTAAGTCTGACCTTGAGCTTTCACTCCTAACAATTACATCGTAGACCTGTGTTTCTCAACCGTGGTCGGAGAACCCCTGAGAATGTCCAGATGTGCTCTCAGGGATCAGTAAGTTTGCCAGAAGAGTTTTAAAATTATGTGTTTCCATTTAGATCAGGGGTTGGCAAACTTTTTCGGTTAAGGGCCAGATAGTAAATATTTTAGGCTTTGCAAGCCCCAAGGTCTCTGTCACAACTACTAAACCCTGACATTGTAGAGAGAAAGCAGACACAGACAGCACATAAATGAATGGGTGTGGCTGGTTTAAAAAAACAGACTGCAGAGTGGGTTTGCCCCACAAGATGCTCACCCTCGAGACAGATAATAATCCAACACAAACACACGCGTGCACACACATATCTATATGAATCATCTATCTCCTATAGGTGACCACCTCATAATTCTGTGGGCCTACATGATTTCAAAGATTGTATTTATGATGTAGTTGAAACAAAGAATACTACTCAAACTGCCAAGGGTAATGAGAGTAGAACAGAAGAGGACTTCATAGGTTTCACGGACCTCTATGATCCTCCCCTCTTCCAAGAATACCTTGCCCTTCCTTCTAACAGAGTGCATTTCCTGGTGGTGAACCTATTCCACATAGTGTCACACAGACAAACCTGCCTCCTTTCCACAAATATGCCAGACTTAAGTGCAGACACAAGGCCTTGGCCTAGACGAAGTACCCCCACCATTCCCCAAGTCAGGATAACTGAAGTCCTCCACAGAGCACTTCAAAGAGAACTAGGGAGAAAACTCCAGGTTGCCACCGGTCATGAAGATCACCATAGCCGGACCAAGAGATGAAGAAAGAAACGGAGTCCTCATGGCCTCACTGGAGCTCTTTGGTTCAGACAAGCAAGAGGCTCCACCTTTCCTGAATTGTGCTCATGTCACTGCTAATGACATGAGCACAATGTGTGTGTCCTCGAAAATTCCTATGTTAAATACTAACGCCCAATGTGGTGGTATTTGGCAGTGAGGCATTTGGGATGTGATTAGGTCATCCGAATGAAATCCTCATTAAAGGGATTCATGCTCATAGAAAATAAGGCCCCGAGAACTCCCTTGCCCCTACCTCCATGTAAGGACACAGCAAAAAGAAGGCTGCTATGAACCAGGAAGTGGGGCCTCTACAGGTACCAGATCTGCTAGCACCTTGATCTAGGACCTCCCTGCCTTCAGAACTGTGAGAAATCAATTTCTCTTGTTTATAAGTTGCCTAGTTTATGGTATTTTGTTACAGCAGCTCAAATGTATTGAGACAATCACTTATAACCTAAAGTCTTTATTATCAAAATAAATAATATGCTAGCAAAAATAAAGGTGCAATGACGAAGTTTTAGCACCAATTGAAAGTAGCAAATACCGGCATGCCAAACTCCGAAGCATCCACACAACACACATTTGTGAGCAGAGACGTTCTGACATCTCACCTCTCCTCTTACTCATTAAGGAAAGTAGGCATGTCTTTCCATCTCCCTTCACCCAAAAGTGATCTACATATGTGTTTCTTTTTCACTCACTTGTCCAACAGAAATCTGGGAATAGTCTTAAGCCTCTCTTTCCCCTTCACCCTCCACATTCAGTTAATTACCAAGTTAAGTCAAGTTTTCTCCACCTTTCCATTTCTACTATATCCAAATTTATTTTCATCTTTGTTCTTAACTTTTTAAAATACTAATCACCACTGGCAATACAAATTCTCCAATATAATCCTATACAGCCTATATAATCCTATATAGTCAATATAATCCTATAATAGCTACCTGTCTCTCTGTGTTGGATTTCATCCCACTTCAGGCAATTGTTTAAATGTTATCAGAGAACCCAAGGCCCTTGGTGACCTGGCTCCTATCAACTCGTCTCTCTTCCCTCTCTCCCTCCATCCTATCCTCCAGCTTTATTCCCTCTTCTTGGACACCAAGCTTTTCTCTCCCTACATATTTCTCCTCAAATATTCCTCTCTCTCTCTCTCATTTTTTTTTTTTTTTTTTTTTTTTTTTTTTTTTTTGAGATGAAGTCTTGCTCTGTTGTCTGTTGTCCAGGCTGGAGTGCAGTGGCACAATCTTGGCTAACCGCAACCTCCCAGGTTCAAGTGATTCTCCTGCCTCAGCCTCCCTAGTGGCTAGGATTATAGGCATGCACCACCAAGCCCAGCTATTTTTTATACTTTTAGTAGAGATAAGGTTTTGCCATGTTGGCCACACTGGTCTTGAACTCCTGACCTCAGGTGATCTACCTGCCTCGGCCTCCCAGGGTGCTGGGATTATGGGCATGAGCCACTGCACCCAGCCTTCTCTCTCATCTTTATTAATCTAATTCTTATTTGTTCTTCAGGAGTCAGTTCAAGCATAAGCATCTCACAAGTGCCTCCTTCCCTCCCAGTCTGGGTCAAGTGCCCCTCTTATGTACTCACTTAAGCCATAAGCATGTCTCTATTTTAGAGAAGCTATCTGTTTGCTTGGTTGTCTCCCCACCAGACCCTAAGCTCTTTGAGATTATGTCGCACATACTCTTCAGAGTCACTGCCCCCAATATCTAACATGATTCCTAACACAGCTAAGCATTTACAAATGCTTCCTAATGGAAGAGGGGATGACATGAGCTGAAGGCATCCCACACTGATGCTTTCTCGGGAGATAGCACATTTCTACCTAAGAATGACTTAACACTCTTAAATCAAAGGCCAATGCCTATTTGAGCTGATTTCCTAATTTAAAATAAACCAAGTTTGAATGTGTCTCCAAAATTTTGAATAGAATTATCATATTTTTATACTATAATTTGCAGAAATCAGACTACCCAAAATGATAAGCATACCCTTACTTTTCCTTTTCTTCCATTACTTCTGGTAACAAAAGCCATTTCTGGCCTCTGACATAAGTTCTCAGAATACACTACAAAACAATTTACAATGTTCTTACCAAATATAATTAAATCTTTTGGTTGACATGTATATAAGGACAATTTCCTTTTTTTTAATTTTTTTTTATCTCCATAGGTTATTGGGGAACAGATGGTGTTTGGTAACATGAGTGAGTTCTTTAGTGGTGATGTGTGAGATTTCGATGCACTCATCACCTGAGCAGTATACACTCCACCCAACATCTTTTATCCCTCACTCTCTACCCACCCTTTCCCCTTGAATCCCCAAAGTCCATTGTGTCATTCTTATGCCTTTACATACTCATGGTTTAGCTCCCACTTACGAGTGAGAACATATGATGTTTGCTTTTCCATTCCCAAGTTACTTTACTTAGAATAACAGTCTCCAATCTCATCCAGGTCGCTATGAATGCCATTAATTCATTCCTTTTTATGGCTGAGTAGTATCCCATCATACACATATTATTTCTCTATTAACTCGTTGACTGATGGGCATTTCGGTTGGTTCCACATTTTTGTCATTGCAAATTGTGCTGCTATAAACATGCATGTGCAAGTATCTTTTTCATATAATGACTTCTTTGTAAGGGCAATTGTCTTCTTATAATTTTTGTTGCTTTCTTAATTTCCATACATCTACTTTTTTTTCTAATACTAATCTTGATACAGAACAGAAATTTGTTAGTAAAGGGTTCCAATAAATTAGCTCCAACTGAAGTAATTTCCTGGAACAAAAATCCTTAAAGCACAAATAATTTTTGAAATTGGTAGAAACAGGCATAAGTAACTCTGCAGTGGAAGTTGCATTGAAAACTGGAATGGTAGTCTCTCTCAAAATCTTGAAGAGATGGAAACTAATGAATTTTTTTTTTTTTTTTGTAAAATACTATTTTTTTTTTGTTCACTTAAATAAAATTATTTGTACTTTAAGGATTTTTGTTCCAGGAAATTACTTCAGTTATCACCCAATTATCACCCTGCCCAATTTTTATTTTTTATAGAGACAGGGTCTCCCTCTGTTGCCCAGGCTAGTCTTGAACTCCTAGGTCCAAGTGATCCTCCTGCCTAAGCTATTTTATTTTTCTGTAGAGATGGAATCTTGCTATGTTGCCCAGGCCACTTTCAAACTGCTGTACTTATGCAATTCTGTCCCCTTAGCCTCCTGAAGTGAGGAGATTACATGTGTGAGCCACCACACCTGGCTGCTTCTGTTTAGTTCTAAAAGTCATCTGGTGCAAGCATGTTTAATAAAGTCTTGAATGATTGGTTTATTGCACCAATGTAAATTAATTCCATAGACTTGAGAGCCATCCTGCAAAATCTACTTGTTTTCCATTAACAACCTAAAAATAGTATGACTGATTTTTTTAACCCATCAGTAACAGAATTTGGTTTATTAAGATACTGGGTAAATTTTCACCTGAACAGTCTAAAAATATTCCAAAGAACAGATGTGGATTAGAGAAAACTAGGCTGCTATCCGACAAGAACCAAAAGTGTTCTTTTTAGGAGCTTTCCACTTGCCCTTAGAATTTAGTTATCAGTAGGAACAGAGTAAACATTCCGAGTGACAATAAGGTAACATACAAGAAATGAATAATGATAGTGCCTGAGGTGAAATATCTTTGGTTGATATGCTTTGTTGTACTAACTTGCTCACTTTCCACTGTAAGTGTGGCAATATCGCTAATGTTTTACTCCAAATGTTATTAATTACTCCAAACGGCCAATTTCAACTATATTTCTTAAGCAAATACACCCAAACCCATCGTTATAAAATTGTGACCTGTTTTAATCTAGAAGGGACTGGGGTGGGGGCAAGGGAAATCAGACCCACATTGACTTTAAAAAGAAAGCCTTATTGCCCCTGGTAATAGATCACCTTCAGCACGTTTAGTTTTTTGGGGGCGAGGGGTTAGAAATATTTCTCTTTCAAGGAAACGGGGGCGAAGAGGAAAGAAAAAATTGTTAATATTTTAAGGTAATACATATTTTCTTTATATAGGGAATCCCTAGAAAAATGTTAAGTAAATATGTAAAAGATCTGTTTTAATTAGGAGAGAGATTAATTTTCTTTTTGTCTTTTGAGACGAAGTTTTGCTCTTGTTGGCCAGGCTGTAGTGCAATGGCGCGATCTCGCCTCAACTGCAACCTCCGCCTCCGGGGTTCAAGCGATTCTCCTGCCTCAGACTTCCAAGTAGCTGGGATAACAGGTTTGCACCACCATACCCAGATAATTTTTTTTTCTTTTTTCTTTTTTTTTTTTTTAGTAAAGACAGGGTTTCTCCATGTTAGTCAGGCTGGTCTCAAACTCCTGACCTCAGCTGATCCGCCCGCCTCAGCTTCCCAAAGTGCTGGGATTATAGGCGTGAGCCAGGGTGCCCAGCCAAGAATAATATTCCTAAGTGCAGAGTTACTTATAAATAAAGTAATACAAGTTGTAGGTCCTGGTGAGAGTATGAAGGAATAAGTGAGAACAAGCTTCTCAGAAAAGGATTCAAACAGAGCTTTTATATTCAATGCTGCTCACTGTAAAACAAACGGTACATAAAAGTATTCCTGGCCGGGCGCGGTGGCTCACGCCTGTAATCCCAGCACTTTGGGAGGCCGAGGTGGGCGGATCATGAGGTCAGGAAATGGAGACCATCCTGGCTAATATAGTGAAACCCTGTCTCTACTGAAAATACAAAAAAAAAAAAATTAGCAGGGCGCGGTGGTCGACGCCGGTAGTCCCAGCTACTCGGGAGGCTGAGGCAGGAGAATGGCGTGAACTCGGGGGGCGGAGCTTGCAGTGAGCCGAGATCGTGCCACTGCACTCCAGCCTGGGCGACAGAGGGAGACTCTGTCTCAAAAAAAAAAAAAAATGTATTCCTGAGATTTGGGCTGTCAACTTAACACAAGCTTTTCCAATACAAACCAAGTCTGTAAACTAAGTCTGTATTTTCATTTTTTAAGATATGTCATTACCTAAGATATATACTGTAGAATAAAATCCTTCTTACAATATGGTAAAAAATCATAACTTTGCATATACTCTCATATGGTATGACTGTGTCCCCACACAAATTTCATCTTGAATTGTAGCTCCCATAATCCCCACGTATCATGGGAGAGACACAGTGGGAAATAATTGAATCATGGGGGCAGGTTTTTCCCCTGCTGTTCTCTTGACAGTGAAAAAGTCTCAGGAGATCTGATGGTTTTATAAAGCGCAGCTCCCCTGCACACACTCTCTTGCCTGTCTCCATGTAAGCCATGCCTTTGCTCCTCCTTCACCTTCTGCCATGATTGTGAGGCCTCCCTAGCAATGTTGAACTATGAGTCCATTAAACCTCTTTTTCTTTATAAAATACTCAGTTTCAGGTATTTCTGTATAGCAGCATGAAATGGACTAATACATACTCCTAGGTACGATATCATCTAATTTAAAAGAAGGAAGTCAATCATGGTAAAGAATATGGAAGTCATCTAATAATGTTTTTCATATGTACATTTAATTAACTATACACTGCAAATACTTTATTGGCAAAATTTGCATATATGTACATGTATGCTTGTATGGGTGCCTCTGTGTATGCATAATGGTAAAATCTCAACATAACTTCTCCTAACTTAAAATTCAGGATAAAATTTCAAATACAAAATCATTACCTAATTATTATAGTTCACTGAACATAGTTCAGTTACCCTAAATCTACTCAAAATACTAAGTTAACTATTATCAGAAGTAAGTTTAAGTTTTGCATGTTGGCTTTTATGAAAAATCTTAAATGCCCTATAATAGTTTTAGGTGTTATTATATAGTGATTTTTTTAGACTATTTAACAATACCACTACTGAATAATTTAAAAGAAATATTTAGTAAGTATCCTAGAACCCAGATATGCTTCCAAGTACTTTACATAACTTATTAAATTCTCCCAACAACTCTATAAAGTACGTATTGCTATTCTTATTCTATATAAGAGAGAACAGAGGATAAGGGAGTTTTAGTAACACAATCAAAATAACACCATTAGCACATACAGTCACCCCTCGGTATCAGTGGGGAGCTTGGTTCTAGGACCTCCCTCAGATACCAAAATCCACAATGCTCAAAGACCTTATATAAAATGGCATCACATTTGCATATAATCTATGCACATCCTCCCATAGACTTTAAATAATTTCTAGATTACACCACCTCATACAAGTGCTATATAAATATAGTCATCCTGTATTTAGAAAATTATGACAATAAAAAAATCTGTACATGTTCAGTACAGACACAATTTTTGTTTTTCAAATATTGTCACTCCATGGTTGTTGAATCCACAGATGCAGAACCCAGGTATATGGAGGGCTGGCTATATTAGCTCTGGGATTAGATCACTGGACCTCTGATTCCAAAATTCCGTGATCTTTACTCTTTGCCTCCTTGTTGTTTGAAAAACTCTGAAAGATATTTTTTATAATTGTTACCCAAAATGTACCACCAGGCTAACTCGTTAGATGTTGTCATCCTGCACCTGTGTTAAACAAAACTTACTGCAAATTATTGATATACAACTGATTGACACAAACACGTTGGTGCAGCAAAACTGCAGCTCATCTGACAAAACAGCTTTCTTAATCGCCACACTGCCAGAACTACTCTGAATATGAGCGTACTCCAAATAGAAAAAGGGTCGTCAATGAAGAGAGAGACCATGAGTACCCAGTAACAATATGCTCTGCCAAGCAGAACCAAAGTACCAAAGACTATTTATACCAGATGCACTGTAATTGGTTGGTTTTCTCTGCAGAAGGAAAGAAGTACTCAGATTGGCCAGAATGTCTATTCAAAATAAGCCTTCGTGTACAATGACTAGAAACATAGAAAAAGCAACAGAAAAGAAATAGAAGAGAACAAAAACTGCTTTTGTAATGAGACTGCAAACTGCTGGCCACAAGAGTGGATAGCGAGTAAAAGCAGAAACGGTGTATGGGGGGATGGAGCAGGCCATGCAATAGTAGCTCAGATAGCAGGGGCTCGACCACAGACTCCAAGTGAAAAAGTCAGCAAGAACATCAAAATAGGGCATAGCTCTGTTCTCAGGGGAGATGAGAGTGAGATACAGTAGTCCCCCCCTTATCCAAGGTTTCAGTTACCCATGGTCCACTATGGTCCAAAAATATTAAAAGGAAAATTCCAGAAATAAACAATTCGTAAGTTGTAAAGGGCACATTGTTCTGAGTAGCATGACGAAACTGCGTGCCGTCCTGCCCTATCCCACCCTGGATGTGAATCATCCTTTGGTCCAGTGTATCCAACAGTCTACACTACCCGCTCATTCATCACTTAATAGCTCTCGGTTAATCAGATCCATTGATGAGGTATCACAGTGCTTGTGTCCAAGTGACCTTTTTTTTATTTAATATGGACTCCAAGCACAAGAGTAGTGGTGCTTGCATATTATAACTGTTCTATTTTGTTATTAATTGTTATTATTAATCTCTTACTGTGCCTACTTTATATTATAAACTTTATCATAGGTATGTATGTATGGAGGAAAACATACTATACTATATACAGGGTTTGGTACTGTCCTCAGTTTCAGGCATCCACTGGGAGTTTTGGAATAAATCCCCCAAGGATAAGCGGGGACAGCTGTACTTAATGTACAGTGATCAACCAAGTCATTCAGCCCCCTGGTCCAAGCACTCTACGGCTAAGTATATAACCATGCAGCTTTTTAAAACCACAGAGAACGTTCATCATATTATTTAATTTGAGTCTCACTCTGTGGTTGGCAGTTACTATTATTATTTTCGTTTCCTGACCAATTAAAATACTGAGTTCACGAGAGCTGAGCAGTTCAAATACTTAGCTAGTACAGTGGTATTCCAAGATGAAAACTGTAATCTTTTATCTTGGTCCAGCATTCGTTCACAACCCTGCCTCTACTACACAGTACATACAGTATTTTAAAAAGAAAGGAAAAAGTATAACTCATTTTAGAACAAGTTCCTTTAAAAGGTTTTTATTAATCAGGATTTTAAAACTTCAGAGATAGTGCATTCACCTATTCAGAAATCCCCCAAGGTGCCTTAAGGCTAAGGTTTAAGTGTACCAGGTTAAGAAGTCATACAGGCCGAAGCATTTCCAATCCTATTTAGATACTTTCACTGAAGAGCATCACCTGGTGCCTGAATGTCACTAATAATAATCACTAACAAATTTTTAACTTTCCTAATTTCAGCTGCCTAGACCCTCATTTTTGCTGCTTCCCTAAAGTCTATAAAGTCTTCATGAAATGCAAACCAAATTTCCTCAAAATGGGTTGTTCAAAAAAAGCACAAACCAATAAAGACACTTGACTCTAGAGACTCCGTTTAGGCATCAGTACCTACTCGAGCATAAGCCCTAGGCAACTGCGTATCAGTTTATTTGTCAAAATGAGAATCCAATATCTGTCCCCACAGTCATATTACAAAGAAGATGACATTATTTTATATGATGGTGACAGATTATTTAAATAGAGATCATCTCCTAGAAGTTCAGCAAGCTCGCTACCTTTTCAAAATCTGAATACCTCAAACTCACAGAATCAACGTAAAGATGCCATGGTTGAACAAATAAGAAAAATGAAACATAGATTAAATAAACTGGCTAAAGTCATATCCATAACACACACACCTTATATTCAACCATTTTTAATCCAGGAATTTAGACAGCTTATCTGTAATACATTTAAGTGAACTACAGCCTTATTACCCTAAGTGTGGTCAGTGAATTTGCAGCATCTGCTGTACCTGGGAATAACAGTAATGAAAATCTGCATTCTTTTTGAGACAGACTGTCACCAGGCTGGAATGCAGTGGTGCGATCTTGGCTCACTGCAACCTCTGCCCTCTGGGTTCAAGTGATTCCCCTGACTCAGCCTCCTGAGTAGCTGGGACTACAGGGGTGTACCACCATGCCCGGCTAATTTTTTTGTGTTTTAGTAGAGACAAGGTTTCACCATGTTGACCAGGATGGTGTCAATCTCCTGACCTCATGATCCACCTGCTTCAGCCTCCCAAAGTACTGGGATTATAGGCATGAGCCACTGCACCTGGCCAAAATCTTCATTTTTAACAAGTCCATATGTGTTAATAGATCTATTAATAGAAACATATACATATAGATAGGTAGAAAGAGAGCCAGCAAGAAGCCATCTCAGCATCCCTTTAGGGAGATGCTTCTAGCTCCAAAAAACTGGGAATTTGAATTTGAACTGCACTTAAAAAGATTTTTAAAAAGTCAATTGTCCATATGAAAGCAGGGAGGCAAGTTATGAGAGGGCCGGGTCTAAAACCCCTTGCCAGTCACAGGCATCCTCAACATCATGCCAGGAGTGTACTGAAAAGTGGCCACTAATAATTCCCTCCTGAAAATAGCACATTATTTATCCTGATGACGTACAAGAGGTTTTGAAATATTGATTTCATCTTCTGTTCAATATGAAACAAAAGCCAAAAAACACCACTGTTTATAAAAGAAAAAAGTAACTTTAAATATAGAGGTGAAAGGATGCAATCTTAATGTGGTCATTTTAATTGGGTATTTCAAATAGATATTCATGGTACACTATAGTTGATTTCAAGCTGCACACTGGTGTCTTCAAAAGATTTTTATGAAATCTCAAATTCATTTTCTTTGGTTAAATCAGTATATATCCCTGTAAGAGTGGTTTAATGTATAAAACATTGTTTCTTTAATATAAATCTGTGATATAATTCAGTACCATATTTTTTTTCTTTCAATAAAATAACAAGAATAACCTTCCAATTTTAAATGAAATTTACCAAACGAATTCAGGTATACCGGTTTTTTCCATCAGCTATAAATAATTGCCTCCCTCTAAAGGGCCTATTTCTGCAAATAAAAATGTCTTTTTGCCTGATTAAACTTTTTCATCATCTGAGAACTTTTCTTCTGCAAATTTCTAGTTGGAAAATTTGTCATAAACAGCTTGCTTTGTCAAAATGAGATCTTTTCCATTTTTTGGGAGAACAGTCGTGTAGTTAATTGTTTGGGACAGGAGAGGAGGAACTTGTTCTAAAGGAAATATACTTGAAAAAACATTTGAACCCAACTATTCTACCTTGAGACATTTTACAATTGAAGGCAGCAGGCTTAGTTTCTTAAAGCTGAAGACAGGAAGACAGAAGTAGCCAAAAACCAATCTACAAAACCATGAGAAATGTCCCAGAGGAACCACTATAGCTAATTGCAGCTGCCAGCCTTACCTTGAGAACCCCTTCTTTAGAATGGTTTTGTAATGACAAGTGTCCTCCCCAAACAGAAAAGTAGTCAAGCCTATGAATGTAATCTCTATAGCCACCACCTAAAGCACCCCCCACAGAGGACACAATTTTCAGGGATGTCACTTCTACATGCACTGACAACCAGTAAATCCTTGTTCCCTCTGGAGCAGCCTTACTCTAGAGTTTACTGACTCACATTTAATCCAAGAGACACAACTAACAGAAAAGAAAATGGGACAGACATGCTTTCATTGTGGAACAAATTGGAAATTAACAAAAACAAGATGTTTACTTTTCACAAAGAATTTTGACTTATCTGCCTCTCTCAAAGACTAGTTTTATAATTTTGGGTTTACAACAGAAGCTCAATAACAATATGCTTTATAACAATGACCTTAACACAGATCTATGACCTAACAGGTTAATGTAAAAACAAAAAAAGCAAGACAATAGTTTGCATCCTTTCAGTGTCTTTACAGAATACATATAAGCAACCGAAAAAAGAAAACAAAATTTCATAAGATATAGCTGTAAAATTTCTATGAGCCTTATTCATCTTAAAAACTTACTATGTAAGAAATAAACTTGTGAACTGAACTTCAAATTAATAACCAAAGAATTCCAAGTATGCAGGGTTATATGGACTGCCATTCTTCCCACCGGATTTTTAAACAATGTTGAAACACGGCTGTTTGAAATACTTCAGTACCATCATTTAACACTGTTCAAAATGTCAAGAGCCATATTGCGCCCCAGTGGCCACTCTTCAGCAAATAACACATCCTTTGAAGTTAAAATACTTCTAAATGATGTCAAGTGAGAATTCCTAGGCTAGTACAGTCAAAATGTTCTACTTCTAAGGAAATCAATAATCTCTGGAATCACAATTAGGAAAAAGGCACTTTCATTTAAAAAAGTCATGAATTTTTCAGTTTCAAATCTCAATCAATTCCATTACCACAAGGCAATGTTTTTATACAGTTCCCTAATTAAAGAAAGTATGATCACATGGCTATAGTGAACCTGTTTTCTTTTTTTTTTTTTTAACTTAAACTTTCTGTGGAATAATTATACTTTTATAATAAATTTCATAAAAATGAAGATTAGTCATCAAATACAAAGACCTCACAGAAACACTTTATTTGACAATACCTAGCACACAGCTGCTATTCCAAGGGCACTAATGTGTGTTTCATTTCAGAAATCATGTAATTTAGCCAGTCATCTTGACTGTAACTACATGCTGTGCCACACTTCATACCATGTCTCACTGCAACATCACAAAATGCCCCAGCAAAGAAATTAAGAAACAAAAGTTTTTATCAAATCATCATAAGCAAATAGCATCTCCTCTGCCAAATACTAAGGTACTTCTAAAACAGGTACAATGGCACTGCCCTCAAGCAACGTGGTACAGGAATAACCTTCAAAGAGAGCAAATATATATTTAATTTCATTTAATTCCACAATAAAATGGAATCTAAATCCAGAGTTCATATTTTCAATTCTCATATTTTTTCCATATAATTTTTTAGACATGAATAAATCAAAACCTCTCTATCTCATCTTTAAAACAATTATCTCTAGTTTTTCAAATTAACAGAACTCATGAAATGTCCTTAAATAAACTACTCTAAAAAATGATATCAACTTTTAAAGTGGAATCTTGAAAACAATCATTTCAGTCTTCCCGCCTTTTTTGAAATTCTCTGGTTTACACAGATAGGTTTACTTGTTTCCCATTAACCTGTATAAAAAAAAAGTCAAAGTTGTAAACCCAAAAAACCAATCCCAAAATGCTTCTAAAAGACTTAAGCAAACATTTACACCTTTTTCTCTTTGAGATGGAGTTTCACTCTTATTGACCAGGCTGGAGTACAGTGGCGTGATCTTGGCTTGCTGTAACCTCCACCTTCCAGTTTCAAGAGATTCTCCTGCCTCAGCCTCCTGAGTAGCGGGGATTACAGGCACCTGCCACCACACCTGGCTAATTTTTGTATTTTTAGTAGAGACAAGGTTTCGCCATGTTGGCCAGGCTGGTCTCGAACTCCTGAACTCAGGATCCACCCGCCTCAGCCTCCCAAAGTGCTGGGATTACAGGTGTGGGCCACCGTGCCTGGCCACACCTTTAATTCTAGAAACCTTGAGTATCAAAAAAACTGACAAATGTAATTGGAAAGGTAAACAGAGAGGAGAAAAAGAGAGGAAGAGGGTGAGACAGAAATTTGGAAGAGCTGCATCTTTTTGGAATTAACTGCCTTGAATATATGGCCAAAAACCTCTGAGGCAAAAATCTTTAATCCCTATTGACAAGTTGAGGCAAATCTAGTCAACTCAAAGAGTTTAGACATCCAAGAAAAACAACTGACCTGAACAAGTAGGAAAGAGACATTTGGAAGACGCATTCCAAAGCTTTCGCATGTATGAATAAAGCACCAGTAAGTACAGACCCAAAATAAGGCCAGGCCAAAGTACCAATCATGAATCTTAAGAGTGAGTGTTTTGGAAAAGAAGCTAACAGAGTCCCAGTGAAAGTTTTTAAATATGAGTATCAATAAAAATAAACATGAGTAAAAAAATTAAAAGGTAACAATAAAGTGATAAATTCAACTGGAATTCCACCTGTCAAAGGTCAACCTATCAGCATTTGTATAGATCTATCATCAGACTCCCGAACGCAAACCCTTTACAGTACCTGCTAAAGTACAGGTAAGAAAGCACAATGTTTTGTGGGATGCTTGTTAACAACATAAGCAGTACTGTAGTCGTGCTATGCACTACATATACAAAGAAGCCCATATCTAGTAATATTAATAATTTGTATATTATTGAATGTAAGTTTATTCCTCAAATGCACATACAAATCATATCTTCAAAGAAACCATTTAACACTGTATGCAATTACACCTGCAACTATCCAAAATATTATGCCTTTTTCACCCAATGAAAAACAGAGGGTATGCAGTCCTGCTGAAATATCCCTCCACTTTTTTAAAAAACTGAGCTCCTAAATGAGGACAGCTATTTATAGAGGAGAGGTCTTTACATTCAATAACCCACTGTTCCTTTCCTTGGAGGCTGCCACACTTGTCACTTCTGTGAAGTCATTAAAATAAGTATCCAAAGCTGATACAATACTCTGCTCTTAAGAGAGAACCAGAAAGGTTAACAGATGAAAGTTACTGTGTTAAAAGCACTTTAGATGAGTATAATAAAGTTATAAGAAAGTAGATTTGTCAGCCACAGATTTTTCAAAGTGCCTTAAGGTTAAACTTCGTCCTTTCCTAATATTACCAAGGTGCCTGCTTTACAGACAATGCACCTTTAGCCTATGAAAAACAGTTGTACCACCAGAGGCATTTTTTTTTTAAGTGCTTTTTGTGTGCTGAGCAGCAACAAAATGATTAGAAAGACAAACTGTGCTCCTAACGCATGCTGGAATGCAAAAGCTTGCTATTTCAAAATTATAGCAGAAGAGAATTCAGTATTAACCATAGGGGCACTAAGTGCAGATGACAAAACAATAGCCCATAGAATCACCAATGTAAACGTTAATAATCATGCATGTATGTGTGTGTATGTATGTATGAAATAATACATGTGTATGTATGTGTGTGTATGTATGAAAACGACTAAGAAACAGATGGCAATTTTCCCTGTGGCATTTGCACATGTCCATTCAATGCCTGTATGTGGGTCAATTACTATGATAAACATCACGTGACAGGCTCCATTGAGGTAAAGCGGTTCATAATGACTTCACCTAATTTTAACTTACTGATGAGATATACTTATTCAAAAGAGCAAAATGAACTTTTTCCAAATAGGTCTGTTTAAACAATCCAAACATAGCTAGATAATAAAATGCCACCTAAAATAATTTATAAACTCTAACTTGTATTCCAGTGAAAACTGGGAAGGAAACTGAAGAGTAAGACCATATTTCTGTATACAGTGGCTTCTTATAATAATAACTTGATAACCATTGATATAAAGAGAGCTTCTCCCTTACTTAATTATATAGTAATTCTTTCTAAACATGCTTTTTACTAAATACCAGGCCTGCTTTCAGTAGTTACACATACTGGAATCTTAAGATAACAACCTCAGATTGGTGAAAGACAAGTCTCTTAGAGAGAACGTTTTAAAGATAACAGAGTGATTATTTCACGAGGGATTCCTATCATACCAGGTCAAAAAACCCAAACTAGAAATTACTGCACAGTGGAATAGCTAAGAGACCTACAGGTAACGTTAATGATTCTGGTTGGGTTTAACAAATGCAAAATGTCCAATAAGAAAATAAATTTTCAGAGGAGTCACAAATATATTTTCTACTTCCAAGCTTGCAAAGTGTCTTTCTTTGCAAACTAATAAATTATTTTACTCATATGAGAATTTAAAGCATGTAAAAGCTGCATTATCTTATTTGCTTGTCTATGTATAAAAAGGGCATGTCACCAATTAGAAGATATGTGCTAAGTGAAATCAGATTTCTAAAATTTAGAACAGTTATGGTTTGTTTACCTTCGTCTGCTTTGAAGTAAACTGACTCCTCTCATGGTGCTATCTCCATAAGAAACTCTAACAGTATTATTAAAAAGGATAAGAAAAAAATGATGCCACGTCATCCTCAACAAATGCGTAAGAAACCAGAGAATTTTGGGTCAGCAAGTTTTACCACTGACCTAAACACCAAATTTCTCCAGAAAATAAGAGAAAATCCTTTAAAGAATTACATACAACATAACTTAAAATTTGGCAAAGACTGCATATTTTTAATTTCAATCTTCCTCTAACCACAACTTAAGACTCAACACTAGATTGAAAGCAAGGGGAGGGAGGACGAAGCTGAAACCACATACCCTTTTTCATCAGATACTGTGAATTCTTCTCTTCCACTGTTTGTTTCATCACATCAAAGGCATATTCTTAAATTTAGCACAGACACACTTGTAAAATATTAAATTTTACCATAGAGAAATTAATTGTGCTATAAGAAAGTTTCATGTTACCATTTAATTTCAACCAAGCTACATCAAACATGGAAAGAAATTATATATAGTTTATAAAGCAAATGATCACTATATTCAAAAGAAATGATAACTTTGAGAAATACCACAGCAAAAATGATTTAGTTAAGCATGTCAGGAATAACAGCCATCTCCCTTGAGCGCTTCTCCCTTCACTTCCGGCACTGGCCTCTCCTTACAGAACTGTATTTCACAAAAGTTCCTGGGGGGCAGCAGAATCCACAGGTCTAGTTTAAGCCATGGTTTAAACATGAATCTTTGCATCTGAAATGGAGTAGTGGAAATAAACAAATTATCATCATCCTACAGTTTACACTGGGCTCCCCAGCTCTCCTCCCCCTTCACACACCAGTGAGTTACAGTAGTTAGACAGAAAATATGTCAGAAAAGAAACAATTTATAGTGTAACTTTGCAATGAATCATTTGAACAGCAAATAAGTTCAGTGCTCCTATTTATGTGTCTCATAATTTCTAGGATACATAAAACCTAAGTTTGCTACTCCTAAGATTTCACATTCTAAGAATATGTGATGGCATATGCAGTTATGCTAAGAAATCAGTGTAAAATACACTTTTCAAATTGTAGCAAAGCATAATTCACACTTATAGGGCCTCAACATTATATCAATATATACTATCCAGACGTCATATTGAGCATGCTATCAATAAAATGATATGGGCAAATAATCATACTAAATTCACCTATGTAGCTACAAGATAGAAGTCATGAATTTTAACACTCCATTAGACCTATTGCATCTGAATAACTTACAACTGTCAACCATCAAAGCACAACTAATTTATCATCACACTCACACCATTCTTCCAAGTTACAAAGTCCAGTGCTAACACGTCTGATGACTCAAGAGCACAGAACAATTATACCTACAGAAAAATGCATATCCAAATTTACCTTTAATTTTTAAAGAATGGTTACTTCTGATATGTACTTTCTTAAGGATTAGACAGCAGTTAACAAGGGCATACAATAGGAATATTTGATTTTATCACAGTGTTCTACAACAGGTTAGAGTATTATAGTAAGTTTCTTTTTTTAAATAAGCTCTATATTCTCGGTTTAAAAGCTTCCTATCCAAACCGCCCCCATCAGAGCCAGTAACTGCCCACACTGACCTAAGCTGGTTTTCGTAAAAGTCACCCATCTTTGGTAACAAGGGCTTTTTCCACGAATATGCTAGAAATAGCAGGTGCACCATTACACAAAATTGGAGAGAACAGAAATTTACCTCACTCCTACAGACCATTTCTCAGAGCATGCTGTGTAGTTGCTAAAATCAGTATGCTGCATAAAAGTTAAGAAAAAATGTATGTTTAACAGTGGCTCCCTATCAAGTAGCCTCTGATAGGCACTACATAAAATGCATTAAGACGGGTCTGCTGGATGTTCTAGCAGCTATTATCAGGTGATTTCTTAACAGAGATGTGAAGATGCTTTTAGCAAGAGAATGGGCACACCAGAGAATACAGTGGGCTAATTACGACCAGAAGAAGATTCTGCCTTCACCTCCCCTCACTGTCAACCACTTTGCTTAAGAGTTCACTCACTGCCTCGCCCTAACCCTGGGGATCCATTCACTTTCCACAGCCCAGAGAGGCTGCTGAAAAGCTGTCAAAGTAAATCTGTGCTCACTTTTTGGATGGTTTAATTTCAATGAAGCATGAAACACCCCAGGACGGTTAATAAGTTTAGCCAGGCGTGCTGTTATCCCTAATATATTTTAATTATGCATCTGTTTTAATTGTAGTCAGATCAAGGCACCGGAAGGACACAAATTGGAATTTTCCCTAATGGATATAGGGGCTTTTCATCACTTTCTAAACACAAATAACGTTTAAAAGATAGGCAGAGACACCAAAACAATGGTGACATTTTCCAGAAATCGATGCAGTATCTTTGACAACACAGTTCAGGTCTCATTAGCCACCCAAACTAACCTAAGTGCAGAAGACAACTTCAGTCTCTAGGGGCGTCTTCTTCTCCAATTAGTACAAAAGAACCACTAACGTCTAATGTACAACTCCCAAACAGAAATGAAAGCCGAGGCTCTTATAAAGTGCTGCCCAATGGATTGGTGAAGGAGGCTAGGGAGGTGGGAGAGACCATCAGCAGCACTATTTTGGCTCAAAGTAAAAGTCTGTACACGTTAAAAGGTAAAGTTAAAGCAGAGAACGATCTCTCTTTTCACAATTTTGGCAACTATCAAACGTGTGTTTTAACTTCGGGAAATAAAAGTGCCCCATCAAAAAAAAGAAACGGAACAGGGAGGATCTATCAGGGATCCAGGAGCGGCTTCCTCCCAACCCAGATGTAAAATCACTTAATGTGCTTTTGTTGCATCAAGGAATACCTAAGACTTTTTAATTTAATACGCTCATTAAACAGTTTCCCAAATTGCCGGGATTTCCGCTAAGAAACTCAAGCGTCTGCCAACAGCCGAGAAGCAAGGGCGAGAACCTGCTGCAAACTAGGAGCGGAAACTCCCTCGGCCCGCCCAGCGCGCTCACGTCCCGGGTGTTTGATTTAGGTGTTAATGTTTACGTGTTGCCTAAACCATCAGGTGCTGAACCAATTCCTCCAAGAGGCACTTGGAGCCTTAAAGCGGGAAGCTTCAGAACCACCGCGGAGTATGCCCCCTGCAGCCCGTCGCCCCTTCCTCTCGACCCCTTACCTGTCATCATAGCAGAAATCCGCACTCAGGGTGTTGAGATACAAGGCGAGCCCCAGAGCGCTGCTCACCAACTCTGCAATCATCTCTCCACCGCCTTCCCTCCGGCTCGGCTCCCAGCGCGAGGGCAGCAGCGGCAACAAAAAACAGAAGCATCAATCCCCACCTTCCGCCGCCTTCTCCTCCCAGCTTCACTTTTCCGTCGCTTCTCCACCCTCCCTCCCTCGGGTCCTTCCAATCCACGACTCCTCTCCTCCTCCTCGCGCCCGGCTCCGCAGCTCCTGCGTCCTCCCCGGGTGCGGGCTCACACCACACTCCCCATGCCCGGCGCCCGCAAGCGGTGAGCGGTGTTTGGGCTCCGCGTTCCCCGGCGGAAGCGCAGGGCTGGTCTTTTCGCGCGGGTCGCGGTTCGCACCCTAACCCATGGCAGTTTGGGGCGTCCTAGGTGAGGAGTGGGACTCGGAGGAGGTGGAAGGGTGCGGGATGGGGGCAGAGGGACCGGACCGAGCCGGGCTCTGGGACCAGCTGGAGGAAGAGAGAGAAAGAGGCGCGGGTGGGAGGGACAAGGCGAACCGCCTCCCCTCGCCGCCTCCCGGGTGCACTGCTCCGGTGTCGCTCGGGCGGACTCCGGCCGCCAAGGCGGCTGCTGCACATTCACTGTTTATTAGCTCCCTCCCGGCCCCAGCCCCAGCTCCCTTCTCCAATGAAGTGAGAAGCGGTGGCTGGAGACTCCACAAGCTCCCGCGTGGGGTTCTCGACGCGGCCCCCCGCGCCTGCGTGACCAACCCTCCATCCCGGCTTGGCCCAGCCCCTTTCTCCACCCAAATCCTCCCGGAAGGCTCCTCCCACCCTGCTCCGCGGGCTGGAGGCTCCACCCACACCCCCTAGCCTGGAGGCTCCTCCTACCAGCCTCCCGCCCTCTTGTTTCCTTCACCTTCGATTTCACTCTGGAAAGCCCCCGGGACCCAAGGGCGACGGCTGGAAGACAGCCCAAAGGAGTAGCTACAGTGCGCCTTGGGAGGGGAAGCCGGGAGAAAGGAGGCCGAGGAGGAGGTGGTCGCTCGCCCCGCTGCTGCCTGGCAGCGCCTGGCACTACTGAATCTCAGCCACAGCGCTGTGTGTGCCAAGAGCTGCCAGGCGTAAGTCCGGTCAGCTGGAGAGACTTCTGAGACCAGGAGAGGAAGAACAGGTTTGGCGACTGCTGCAGCTTCGGTTGTCACAAACACACGGGCGATCTCTCACGCACACGGTGTGTGAGACTAAATGGGGCGGAAGCAGGTAGTAGTGGAGAGCTTGGAGGCAACTTAGGAAGGAGAGATTTCAGCTCTTAGCCCACGGTTGGCCCCAATGTCAATGGAAAGACTTGTAGGGAGAGAAATGTTCCCTCCTTCAGTAAGGTTAAAAAGAAAGGACCCCAAAAAGGGAAAGAAAGACACACACACACACCCCGCAGCAACTGCCCAGGGACTCCTTCGTGGTTTCAGGGAGACTGTAGGGTTGACCCTTCGAACACAGGAGACAAACCTCTAGTGCAAGCCGGTACAGTACTATGCTTAAATCTAGTAAGGCGGGAAGCTAATGCCCTTTCCTTTCCGCTCGGAGGCAGGACTGGATGGAAAACATCCAACATGATGAAATATGGTGTAGAATGGTCTGTGTAGAACAAGCTCTGGGTACTAAAGTTGCAAGACCTAAGAGGACCCAGGGCTGCCTGACACGCCTCCTCCCGGCTGGTCGCCTTTCTGGCCTGGCGAGTGGCTCCGGTGGACCGCGATGAACACTACTGCAGCGCCCCCTGCTGCATAGTAACCACAAGGTGTGGAAGAGAGGTCTGTTTTCCATGCGGGCCGACTGGTTCCAACCAAGAGCAGCACCTAACCAGCAAACTCTCTGAAACTGTGGCAAGAAATTGAGCCCCCTGGGTGTTTAGCAGTGGCCTGAAAAGAAAATGCCGTGGTTTGGGTATCTGTAGACCAAAGCTACGTATTTTCCTGATTTCACAAGGAAATCTGAGAAATCTGTATTGGATACACACAGATAAAATGATGAGTATTTATTAATATTATGCCATCCACAGTAACACATTTTTTTGTGCCCTCGACAAATATATGTAAACAAAAATAAAAGGAATTATATCTTTACAGGTAGGGACTGATCTTTTACCCTTTTCCTACATAACCTTTGCTCACTTGAAAATTTTGAAAATCATATCAGTCCATCATGATGCTCTGTGTCTCTCCAATGCACTTACATGCTGAGATATATATAGTATACATAAAATATGTATATGGTGTCCTAGAACACTGAAGGAAGAACACATACTGTGGAATCAGATGTTTAAGTTTGAGTGCATACTCTGCTATTACTATTCGGGCAATCTTTGGCCAGTCACTCAACCTCTTTGTGACTCTGTTTTCTAATCTACAAAATAGTGATAATAATAGTACTTATGAGTACTGTTATTATGAGTGTTAAAGTAGTTAACATATGTAAAACACCTAAAAGGGACCAGGAAAATGCAATCTAAGTGTTAGCTAGTATATCATTATTACTATGCTTTCTAGCTTCCTCATTTCATTTCACTTGTTAACAAAAACCTGGACACTTACCTCCAAAACACATCCTACCACATCTTTACTACTTGAGTCCACCCAGCTACCCTCATGTCCTGCATGGACAAATGCAGTAGCCCTCTAAGTATTCCCCATACCTCTACCCCTGCAATGCCTCCCTTCCCCAATTTTAACTTTAGGCAGAAGTTTCCTTTGAAAAACCTATACATTCCCAATTTTTAAATGTTCCACAACTTCCTGTTGTATTTTTAAATGTCCAACAACTTCCTGTTGTACAGCTAATAAAACTAATTCTTACCATGGCCAGCCAAGCCTTCATTTAGCCCAGACTAGCCCTCTTGCTTCACGTTGTGTTCATATGTGTACAACATAGACATCCTTCTCAGGAACTAACCATTTTCTCTTTCTCCTGCATGAGGTGCTTCTCCTCAAACCTTCTCTAGCTCCTTCTCACCATTCAGGTCTTAGCTCAAATGCCATAACCTCAGAAATAAAGTAGGCTCTCCCCCATCAATCTCTATCCAACTACCATGTATTCGTTTCTTCATAGTATGTATTAGTATCTGGAAGCACCACTGAATGGAGGCTCCACGAGGTCAGGGATCCTGTCAGTCTTGTTTTCCACATAAAACCCAGAGCCTATAACATCTGGACAAGGAGAAGAAACTTTAAAAAGATTGTTAATAAATGAACAAAATAAATGTGCTTAGGAGAAACTATGTAACAGCTGAAAAATCTACAAATTTTCATTGCTGATTTATTGTTCGTTGTTAGTGTTAAAGATCATGAAGTAGTAACCAAGGAGAGAAGAAGGGAGCAGGTTCACAATTTTTTCAGAATGCATCAAGTCTGCAGGATTACCCGTCATGGGGAGTCACATGGACAGCTCTCTTCAGTTATCAAGAGGACTCAGAGATGTAAAAATATTAGAGAGCTTTAGGTTCCACATGCTAAAAGCTTGTAAGCCTTTTCCAGAGCTGTGTTCATTTTTAAGCCTCCAATAGTTTTATTTTAATTTTAATTTTGTTTTGTTTTGTTTTGTTTTTGAGATAGAATCTCGCTCTGTCACCCAGGCTGGAGTGCAGTCGCCCGATCTTGGCTCACTGCAACCTCTGCCTCCCGGGCTCAAGCGATTCTCCTGCCTCAGCATCCCCAGTAGCTGGGATTGTAGGTTTGTGCCACCAAGTCTGACTAATTTTTGTATTTTTAATAGAAATGAGGTTTCACCATATGGCCCACGCTGGTCTTGAACTCCTGACCTCAAGTGATCCACTTGCCTTGACCTCCCAAAGTGCTGGGATTACAGGCATGAGCCACCATGCCCAGCCATGGCTCCAATAGTTTTAAATAAATGTTATACACTCCTCCATCTCCTTTTCTCCTCTCCCCACCTCCCAATACCTCTGAATTGGAAGCCTAGGTGACTGGGAGATGTGCCGTAAAGTGGCACATCTTGCCTTCCCTGATAAATAGAAGGCTGGAAACCCACCTGTGTTCGAGAAATCCAATTGCTTTTAACAAATTTTTCTATTATAATTTAATGTAGGTTTCAATATCCTTCCAGAGCATTAAGCCATGGTCTCTTTCGGACTGCTCTCCAAGGGCTGAGAAGCAGCCAATTCCTGCATTTTCTACCTTCCTGGAACAACTTTAGGAGGAAAATCAGATTAAAGATGTCATAACTATTGTTGGAGATCATTTAAAATCTGGGGACATAGCTTTTTAGTTTATCAAGGTGTACTTATTCGATGTGAGATTGCAGCATCAGTTCTGAATATGTGTATGTTCTATTTAAAGCTACTGTTGCTCTCCACAGATGAAGGAAATTAGGATGGCTGGCTTGAATTTTCTACCTTAGACACAATACTGGCCAAAAACGCGCTAAGCCCTTATTTTCCTGAAGTAGGTTCCACACATCTGCTACCTCACCACTTCCTCAATGAATTCCTTTTTATAGTAGCCCCGACCTACCCTGCATTTGTTCTGCAGTCCCAGTCCTTTGTTGTATAATTCATACCTTTGCAGTGCCAGTTCCTCAGGGTAAAGTTTTCCTTATTTGCCTGAGACATTTTTAGTTTATTGTGCAATACTATCTTCCCTTTGGGTGTTGCATAAATATTAACTAAAAATCCACATCTGGTCCTGGTCGTCATTTCTATTTGTCCTAATATAACTTCTCTTTGAACAATTCATTTGGAAAGCGTGCCAAGGGTGAAATGTGGCACGTCAATTCTCTTGCTGCACAGAACGCTTCTTAAAGTGCCTACAGATTTGGTTATTTATGAGCAGGAGATTTGCGCCTCTTCCTTGCTCTCTCAATTCTAAAATTGTACTGGGCCAAAATAATTACAATCTTCCATATGTTTTCTGAAAAGGTATCCAAGTATCTCCTTCTAAAATCTTAACAGATTGACTAAGAAGCAGAAAAACACTAGCCCAGCAGGTGAAACTGCCTGTTTAGGGAGGTCAGAACAGAGCTGTCTGCGGGGGGGACTCATAAGCTCTGGGATTTACTCAGGAAATAACCCTGCAGGAGAAAAACAACAGAGCATGGATGAAATGTGGGTCAGGGAGCTGAAACAGGCATATGGGCGGCTTGGTTAACTAATGACTGTAAGTGCATTGGCTACACATGTTACATTTAGATGCTTCCCAGCATACCATAAAGTGCTGTCCTGCAGACACTACAATGTATAACATCACTTTATCCCAAGACTTGTGATCCATTAGGAATATAAGTAGAACAGGGCAGGCACGGAAACAGATCTTGTCACCTATATCTTAAAACTGGGACTGTTAAGAGAACCAGCTGCTAGAAAAATAATGATCACTTTAAGAATCTCACAGTCTCCCCAGCTTCCAATTCTGAGAATGTGGGGGTGAGGGAGGAGACAAGGAGGAGGAGGAGTGTAGAAATAACATGTTAATAACAAGATATGAATAATTGCAGAGATGTTGAGGCTAATGATAGAAATCAAAAACTCAATCAAGAAAAGCAAGGACAGCCTCCTTTATAGAATCTCTCTGAATGCATTCACATGCACTGATATAAACAGTGATCAAGAATGCTCTAACAGCTTGAAAAATTGCACTGAATATCAGGAAACCGAGTTTTGATAAGCCTCAGATTTTTTAAGGAAGATTAATTTTGATGTGGACATTGGTTAAATTCACCAGCTATTCATGAATGTTGCCTTGATGTTCAACCCACACGAAACTTTTAAGCCAGTGTTGTCCAGCAGAACTTGCTGCAGAGGTGATTTTGTGTTGCACTGTTCTTTAGTTACATGTGGCCATTGAGCAATTGAAATGTGGCTACTGTGACTGAGGAACTGCATTTTTAATTTTGTTTAATTTCAATTAATTTAGTGACATGTGGCTAATTTATTAGACAGGATAGCGTAAGCTGTCAGCTGACAAACACCACTTGTGTTTTCTGGTAGATTTCATGTAAAAGCCAGTTAGTTGTCAACATCCTCCCATAGCTCAAAGCTTTAGCCCTGAATCATTTGATATGAACTTCTGTGCTCCCCATGGGTGACCTGCTTTTATTTATAAAACGGCTACCAGCTATTGAGCATTTGTCTAGATATTAGGCATCGTACTAAGCCCCTTACATTTATTATCTCATTTAATCCTTATAACAGCCCAGGGAGGTAGGTACCGTAACTATCTGTATTTTACAGATAAGGAAAAGGAGACACAGAGAAGTTTAGTAAATTGCTCATGGTCTGAACAGCCTCTCAGTGGTGGTGCTAATATTTGAACTTCTGTCTTTTATTCCAAAAGTCTGTGCTTCAACCACTACTCAGTAGTCTCGTTCCTTATTTTTCCATTCAAAAGGCCTCATCCCGGCCGGGCGCGGTGGCTCAAGCCTGTAATCCCAGCACTTTGGGAGGTCGAGGCAGACGGATCATGAGGTCAGGAGATCGAGACCATCCTGGCTAACCCGGTGAAACACCGTCTCTACTAAAAAATACAAAAAAACTAGCCGGGCGTGGTGGCGGGCACCTGTAGTCCCAGCTACTCGGGAGGCTGAGGCAGGAGAACGGCGTGAACCCGGGAGGCGGAGCTTGCAGTGAGCGGAGATCCGACCACTGCACTCCAGCCTGGGCGACAGAGCGAGACTCCGTCTCAAAAAAAAAAAAAAAAAAAAAAAAGAAAAAAAAAAAGGCCTCATCCCACTTAGGATCTACCTCAGGAGAGGGAATTCCTGGGCACAGCCACGATGCTTTGGTTAAATTAATCTTTCTTCTCTACACGCCCTCAGATCATTTTGGATAGAATACTGTGGAAGCCTTTTTGGTCTACCACTTTTGCCTGATTTTTCCCCAATATGGTGTAGAAACCTGCAAAGAGTATACACTTATGTATAACAGAAACCCTCCCCCATAAAATATACACACACACACACTTTTAATAACAAATATATTCAACTCATGCATATACATTTTTTCTAATACAATACACTGTATCCATTAGAAAAATAGGATAGGCCAGGCACAATCCCAGCACTTTGGGAAGCCAAGGCAGGCGGGTCATGAGGTCAGGAGTTTGAGATCAACCTGACCAACATGGTGAAACCCCATTTCTACTAAATTAAAAATTAGCCTGGCCTGGTGGCCCACGCCTGTAATCCCAGCTACTCGGGAGGCTGAGACAGGAGAATCATTTGAACCTGTGGGGCAGAGGTTGCAGTGAACCGAGATCGCCCCACTGCACTCCAGCCTGGGAGACAGAGGGAGACTCCATCTCAAAAAAAAAAAAAAAAAAAAAAAAAAGGTAGGATAAATAACCTAACCCACACTGCAACACAATAATGAAAGTATTAATGTAAATTATAATTTGAAAAACCAAATACAAGATTTGCAGAAGTCAATATTATCATGTTAAAAACCCCACTACAAATTCACACCTTACATGTTTAATCCACTTATTATTCCTCTGAAATGACTAGAAAGTCTGTTTGCAATTCGACCTATTAATCTAATAATAGGTGACAAAATCAATGTATTTAAAACTTTTGCAATAGATTTAATGAAGTTCCTCATTAAAAATTATAATTCATAATATTATTACTTTAGTAATTATAAGTGAATTGCATATTTATAGCCTTACATATAGACTTCCACTATCTTGTGTTTCTCTTTCCAAATGTCCTTCCTTTCATCTTTTTTGGTCCTTTCTGACCTATTCTTTCAGTTTTCCATATTTTGCTCCTACAAAAGCATTTAAAAGTTAATGCACAAAACCACAAAGTCACCTTCATAAGTGTTGTAAAGATCTGTCCTGAGATATACAAACTAATAAAATAGATTGTCTGCAATGATTGATTTGAAGCAAAGACATTTATTTCTTGGCAGTCAGCTCCACAGAGTCAGTCCTTGGATTGAAGTGGACAAATGATGAAGACAACATTGAATTCATCAGTCCCAAGCTGAGCACAAATGGGAACCTATGTCAGAAGCGCTCATCCTCTACAACCCGCTCCCTGCATTAATCACATGCCACTGCTAGGCTCAAAGGCTCGTCCATTTTTGTCCTTGGATATTCATCTGTTCCAGCACAATTTGTTTAAAAAGTCTATTTTCTCCACTGAATTGCCTTTGCATCTTTGTCAATTGACATATATATATATGTGTGTGTGTGTGTAGGTCCATTTCTGTGCATATATACTGTCTATTGATTATTTTGTCTATTTTTATGCCAATATCACACTGTCTTGATTACTGCACCTTTATAAGTGTTGAAGTTGGGTAGTATAATTTCTACAATTTTGTTCTTCTTTTTGAAAATCGTTTCCAAACCCTGTTTAATTATAACACTTAAAATTTTATTTCCGTTTGCTATTATAAGTCCCTATAATTTGGCTCTTGTTTTTTTCCACCTCTTTTAAATTTATTTATATCTTGAGTATATTTATATGTAGGTATGTGATTATGCGTATGTAGGTATTTAGGTATATGAATGTGATTATGTCTGTTCTCTGAGTTTCTTTGTACGAAAAGTAGAATAAATATCTATGGCCTAAAATATCCATAGCAAAACAGGCTGGATAGGATTAAAATATGTGAGTGTCATCCCTTCTCATCGATATTCTTAAAATATTTGTTCCACATGTATTTATATTCAGAATGAGGAATTTATGATATGCATTAAAAGCAATATAACATTTTAATTTATCTGAAATTATCACTCACATCTGTACTGTCACGTGGACAGCACTAGTCACCAGCATTCACAAGTGATAAGTGATTTTAATGGATATAGTTACAAGCTTCTAGTACTTAAATTTTTTTCTTCTCTGTCTTTCTCTATCTCTTGCATATTAATGCCTACAAAACATTTTTCATTTTTCTGTCGTTTATGTTCTATCTTCAGTTTTACTGTTGTGATGTTTCAGAACCAGACAGTATCTTTGGAAACATATCAGTGTTTAAACTTTGGATATAAATCACTGATTCTCAACAAATATCATATACCATGTGTTCTAGTCAGTTTTAACATTTCAGCTGACAGCAACTACAGACTTTTTGTCTCAGGGTTGGTGGCAGGGCCAGTACTTACAGGGCCATGTACTTACTGGGGCATACTTCAGAATAGCCAGTGGAGATAGGCTGATTCTGACCCAGAGTAGTTTTGAGTTGCAATTCAAGGGATCGATCATTTTTACACTTTGCCACTCATAAAAGGATTTACATATGCACCATATATCTAATTAATTCCAGTGGTGACTTGGTGTCTCCAATAGATCAGTTCACCCATCCTTTAACCTGGCTTTGGATACACGTGTCAATATCTGCCCAAATAATTCTACTTAAAGCTAAGCGCTCAGGCTGCCCACATGTAGACCTTGTTTGAACGCAATGTCTTTTCTAATCTCTTCATCTCCTTCACAGTCTCTCCTACCCACTGCTGAAACAAGTCAGAGTTCTGAAGTAAGAACGCAAAAGGAAAGGTCTTTGTATGTGTTCAGCATTTACTCTGCACAGGCACCATGTCAGGTACTTTAAATATGCATATAACTTAATTTTCACAATAGAGAATTGATAGTATTGCGCAGATTGATATTATTATTGTTTTTTCAAAAATGACAAAATTGAAAGTCAAGAATATTATGTAACTTGACTGCACAATGACCAAACGATGACCCAGGATTCTATATTATGTCTGCCTGTTCCAAAAGCCTTTTAGGTCTTTATATTACACTGTCCATCTTATTAACGGTATTGAGAACCATTTTTATGATAGGGCAATTTAAGACTTGATATGGTAGCTTTCTCCTTCTTTAAGCCCTTTGTAATATGGTGAGGGAACAGCTTTTGGGAGAATGTCAACAGTCGTCGTCTTTGCTCTGGTGAGCTTTTTGTGAGCAAATGGAATGGAAGTAGATAGACCTGTGTGCCATACAAACACAATCATGTTTAAATTTTGCATAAACAAAAATGAAGGCAAAGTCTAGAGTTTAGGCAGGATATAAAAAATTTGGAATAGAAAAGATAGACATACTAGTGGTAGAAAATTCCTGTAGAGAACACTAAGAAGCTAAGATTCAGCTAGGGAATGGACTACTACTGTTAGAAGTCTTATCTCACAAACTAATATTCAGAGCCAACTGAGGGATGACACCATTACGTGCAGAGAGGCATCAAGGAATACCTTATCAAACTATTTTGTAGACAGAATAAAATTAGCCTTTTACCTTGAGGTCAGATGCAGAGATTAAAGAATGCAATGTATACACAAAGATGTACCAATTACATTTTCTGTCACTTCATCTTATTAAAATTTCTAATTAAGAATTATGTTTTATAACAGAAACACCAGATAACAGAGAAGTAAAAAAAAAAAAAAAAAAAAAAAAAAAAAAAAAGGCTAGTCATTCCTGGAAAGCTTTTGAAGATTCTGGAAACAATTATTTAGTAAAAACAACTTAAACCAAAAATTCATAACAATGGGAATAGGTACGTATGCAGAATTCTAGAAATACAGACTATTAAAGGATCATTCATTAAAAGTGGCAACTGGAAGTGTTGCCAGGGGTCTGAAAGGAGGTGAAAAGAGGGGGTGCTATCAATGAGTATAGAATTTCAGTCATACAGGAAGGAAAAACTCCTAGAGATCTGCTGTGTAACAATGTGTATATTAGTTAACAATTCTATATAGTATGCTTTAAACTTTGTTAAGAAGGTAGATTTCATGTTACGTGTTATTTTTGCTACTGCAATAAAACAAGTGATTCTAGGAAATCACTTTATGTGACTATGAATAAGTACTGGCAGAGCACACACTCATGTCATTTCATTATCAGTAAGTCATTGGACTTAAGTATCAATATTTTTGTGTATTTTTTAGTTATGCTACTAAATATATTTTAAAAATACACACTACAGCTTATGTCTGTAATGCCAACCCTTATTTCAATAAGCTGACTATTGGGAGAATAATTTAAATGAAGTAGGAACATTTTTTTTTTTTTTTTTTTTTGAGACGGAGTCTTGCTCTGTCGCCCAGGCTGGAGTGCAGTGGCGCGATCTCGGCTCACTGCAAGCTCCGCCTCCCGGGTTCACGCCATTCTCCTGCCTCAGCCTCCCGAGTAGCTGGGACTACAGGCGCCCGCCACCTCGCCCGGCTAATTTTCTTGTATTTTTAGTAGAGACGGGGTTTCACCGTGTTAGCCAGGATGGTCTCGATCTCCTGACCTCGTGATCCGCCCATCTCGGCCTCCCAAAGTGCTGGGATTACAGGCTTGAGCCACCGCGCCCGGCCGGAACATGTTTTTAAAGGGAGACTGATACGTTGGCTCTTATCTAAAAGATATAAGCAGGAAATAATATTAAACTACAGTTAAAAATCAAAGTGTTTTCCTGAATATCAGCAAAATAAATTCTTTCACCTAAATGATTTCCTAGGAGAGGTCATTTCCTAGTTTAGATCAGTCAGGGGAGCTAAAATATTCTTTAAAATAGGATCTTTTTTAGGTAAAACATCAATACAAATTATTTTGATTTCCTATGATTCATTTGTTACCACTTATAAAGTGCAGACCCCCAAGTCTAAATGACTGCATGGCTCCTTCATTATGAGTCTGTCGTGTCGAATAAAGACAAAGTTGTTGATCTGGAATTTTAAAAGCCAGTAAGAACAAGCAAATGCTGCATTTTGCTTGCCTGCCGCTTGAAGTTCATACTCCAAATCTAATACTTTCTTTGAAATCCTGTACAATGTCAGTAAAAATATATCTCATATTGGAGATATATTTTATACTGGATACTAAAAGTGATAAACGATTTCAGTCATTCTGCACTGACACAAAAACTATCCATATTAATGTAATTGCAGAGTCACAGGGCCCCATTTTGACTCATAGGAAATAGCAGTTTCAAGAGTCTTAATAGGTATGATAAATATTTTCCAAAAGTGATTTTATATATCCTTTCACCTGATATTAACAATGAAAACTTGTATAATGTTTTAGTGCCAAATTTACCCATATACATTGCATCAAAATGTCATCATAGTAAAAGTTAAAATTAGCTTTCACCAATATGTTGGACCTATGGATTAAACCAATAATAAATAATTTCCCTATCAATCCCATATGAACACTTAAAAAATATTTGCCCTCTCATGGAACTGTTTTAGTATTGTTCAGCCAATGTCTTCCTGAGCTTCACTCACCTACAATAATTAATTCCCTTTCTATATAGAGTCAACCTCAACCGAAACCAGAAACAGTTTGCACCAGAGCCTAAAATCTGCACCATCAGCAAGTGGAGGGGACCAGGGGTGCATATGCTTCCTGTTTCACCCCCATCATTTGCCTACTGAATCATTGCTTTCCTCTCACCCTAGTTGTATGGAGCGAGTCTATGTATACATCCAGACATCTGCTTTGGTTTTCTCTAATTATTTCAAAGCCATCTGGATATAGAGCTTTTCCCTGCACCCAAGCCCACTTGACTGGGACCCTGACATTCTGCCTAGCTTTGACAGGCTTGTCTATGGAGGTAGAGCTCTGTTACCTGGACCCTCCCACTACTCAAGGAGGTTCTGCTGTATATCACTTCAAACCACAGTTCCATCCATCTCTTTACTTCTAGTACAGCCTGATGCCTATGGGCTCCTTTGGCTGTATTCCCACCCAGCAGACTGAATCTCTTTGGATAGCCATACCTGCTGGTATCAGCCCAACTTCATCACACATCTTTGGACTCTGTATGCTGGACTGCAAGAGAGTTCCCTCGTGAAGTCACCCAACAGCTGGGGTAGGTTTTCCTTCCACAGTAACTATTTTTTCAGCACCTTCAACCACATTGTACTGCTTAGGTCCCAATGTGCCTTTCTTCTTTATATGTTCCCCATTTGTGATTCTGTCTGTACTTGCAAATTTAGTATGCTATTCTCAACTGTTGCACATGGCAGCTGAAAGACATTCTTTTAACTTTGTATTTGTACGTCTAGTAATAAAATGTGTGATACTGATTCTTTATATTGGCAACCACATGGACCTTGAATAGTAGAGCTATAAATTGATTCATTTTAATAAAATTATTTAATGAGATTTAAGTAATTTTTTAAGTACTTATGTTTAATAATTATAATTTGAATTGTACCTTTTAATGAATGTTTTAGAAGACATAATTTTGTTTGATAACAAAATAATTAAAATGTTTACATTTTACATTTGTTATTGAAAATATATTCAAATTCTGTAGACTTTGAATATAATTACATATTTAGTTCTTTAGATCATTAATGTTATAAGAAAACAAATCACATATGTAAAAGTCTTGATTTCAAAAACCTATTTAATGAGTTTGCTGAAATGGATGAAGAAAATAAATTTTATAGAAAACATCTAATAATATATTTATTATGGTTGTTAATTGTATAAGTTATCAAGACATCATTAGCCCATAACATACAATAATATGGTTGTTATTATGGTTGTTAATTGTATGATTAATCAAGACATCATTTGCCCATCAACTAAATACCCAACACAAACAATAGTCAATAGTCGTTAAAGTCATTCAGATTTGGTATTTTGCCACATTTAAGTCATGTAAAACACACAGATTTACACATATTTTCTGATTTTGTTTGATTTTCTGTGAAAGTATATTTGTCACAGTAAACAGAAAGATCTGTTTACTTGATTTAAAAGGTATGTGGTAATATATAGACCTCCTTTTATATTGTTGCCTTGGCCTCCACAAATGTTAGGAGCAGGCATAAGTTCCATTTTGTATCACAAGAGCTGAAAAATATGTTTGGTTAAATTAGAGTAAAATGTGTATTTAATTCGAGTAACTATAACTTTGCCTTTAATTTCTCCTAGCTTTGGTTGTTGCTGTCTGTGTTGTGATGGTGTTGTTGTTTGAAAGTGGGATTCCACCTTCTATGCTAGTGTTTACGTGAAGCCCTGATTACAGATGTTAAGAGGTATTTTAAACTGATTACTAAAGAATGTCACAGAAATACTCCTTTGTTTTGCTTTATTCCTTTGTGGAATACAATATTTCATATGAGAAGATAATTTCTCTTCATAAGTAGGTCTCCTACACTTGAATTAAAGAAATGCTGTGACTTGTCAGGATGTAATACAGGTGGAGGGGTTATTTCTGTGTCATAATCTGTGTATCCTCATTTCTTGGCAGCTTTGTCATCCAGTAGAGGAAAAATTTAAGGAACAGCTGAAATCTGTTTCTTATCATGATATTTTCCAGAGAATGGGAGCAACCCCGCTTGTCATCTGTTCGCTCAGTATCCATCTATGCTGTTGGTTCTGTAAGATTTCCCTTGAGATTACAATGTTGAAAGACAGCTTCATTCCTTTCGTGCTCCAGTCCTTTTCATAACACCTGCTCCATAAATGCACATCACTTGAGTGGAATTGTAAGTCGTCCAGTTCTCAAGTGATCTGTTTTAGAATTTTAATTTGTAAAATAAAAAGTTTATTTAATCCTTTCACCGTACCATTACCCAACTACCTTACCTATTCTGTTATTTATTTTTCCCTAGGTATTTTGTATAATTCTGGTTTGATAAACTGCAAAAATGGCAAAACATACATTTAAAGAAGTTGGCATTCATATATCTTGCTGGGTATTTCTTTAAAAAATAATCCTAAACTATGGCATATCATTAAGAGGAGAGGGATAGAACTGCCAGAGAGAAAAGACCTTCAGTCCAGATGAAGTTATGACTTTGTAAAGTCAGTTCCTTTCTCTGGAAAGAAGTATTAGCTGCAATAATCTGGCCACATTCCGGGTTGGTCAATGGTATGTTGCCTCCCAAAATTCTGCAGCTTCGATTACATTCATTGTCCTAATGCACTTCCTGTCAGGAATGGTCATGTTGATGTGCCAGTTAAAACAGCTGTTGCTTCTCATGCATGAGAAACTACGAAAGTCACTCTCTTATCCATCACCAATGTGGGAGTTAGAATTGAAAGCCCAGTGACCAGGAGAGAGAGACAGAGAGGGAAGGAGGGAGGGAAGGAGGGGAGAGAGAGAGAGATAGAGGGAGGGAGAAAGAGAGAGAGAGAAAAGAAGAAGAAGAAGAAGAGGAGGAAGAGGAAGAGGAGGAAGAAGAGGAAAGAAGGAAGAAGAGGAGGAGGAGGAAGGGAGGGAGGGAGGGACGGGAGAGGAGAAAAGAAAAGAGGAGAGGAGAGAAATCACATCATTTTGAAGTATTTCAACTGCTCTTCATTTATTTTAATATATTCATATTCCCTCAATTTGTCTATTAATTGGCAAAAAACAAGTTGATTACACTTATTCTGAGTTTTTAAGATTTCCCAGACATTCCAATTAGAATAGACTGACCTACTTTTCTTGGTGATAATACAAAAGAGATTACTTTTGTCAGTTCTACTGTGTGTCTAAAAATCAGCACCACAAAAGCCACATATTGAACACTTTTTTTAGCATGATGCTATTTTGCCTAATACACATTCCTGCCTTTTTAAACACTCCAAATTTTGCTTCCAAATAAGTATGCTGATCACAAAATAATCTTTACCTTTTTTAAAATAATAAGATGATCTCTGTCTATTTTCCCATTCCCAGGCAGAGAAGAAATAAGAACTGCATTTTGCCCCCCCGTTAAGCTACACATATTGCTTGACATTTTTCTCCACTTCCACATTGAACATCAAGATTTTTAAAACTTCCAACAGCCAGAAAATGTTCAAATAGATTGAATGAGAGGAAAAAAAACAAAATTTTTCCTTTTATGGTTAAAGACAAATTCCCCAAATAGTGCAGGCACACAGTGGTTGCATAGTTAGTGCTTACTGTACTGAATTATTGCATCCTTTTTCTGCATTTATTTCTAGGAGTCAGTTTAAAATACAAAATATATTAAAATATTGATTTTTTTAAGAAAAACTTGGCTTCTATGATAAAGTCCAACTTAACAGCATATGTTAAATCGTTAACTCTATTAGAAAGTGATGAGTACCAACAGTGAGAGAAATATGCTACAGTTACTTATTTATACACACAGTCTTCCTATTTTTATATATATTTTTTTAGTTACTAAAATGGAACCATAAGCCAGAGGGCAATGCATTCTTTCTCTCTACTGCCAGATGCACACAATAGAACTATTGCTTACAAGGAGGATCCTTGTTATTTCATATGCGATCAGCAAGAAACAGATGGAGAGTGATTATGTGTTCTATGTCCTGCTGACTGTTTTAAAGCAAATAAAAGTTCATCTGTATTTTCTGAGTTTTGATATGTAAACAATGATCACTTAGAATGAGTAAGATGCAATTTCAGAAAGGTCTGATTATTACAGATATAAAATGATATTGGGAGGTTAGGCCCATTTGGTTCTCTTAGACAAACCTTGGTGGAAGTAACTGGACCTCTGTTTAGTGAATAGTGCAATATCTATAGGAGATGTTCCAAAGGTTTTATAAAGCAGAATTCATTCAATTATTCAGTCTAACATATGTTCAGGGAAGGTTTATTGAGTACTTTCTATTTGCAAGATGCTGGGGGTGTAACGGTAAGTAAGTAACAAGGTTCCTATCACTAAGGAACACAGGAATGAGGTTAATATCATTTTCCCTCTGGTATTCTGCCATGGATGGATGGCACCACTTAAGTCAAGCTTCTAAGAACAAAGGTACTTTGTCAATAGTTGTCCAGCAGGTGACTATTACGCAGAGAGTTATAATGCCACTCTTCAGGAGAGTTAACAAGTGTCTTAGTTTGTTTGGGCTGCTATAACAAATTTTAGACCGAGTGACTTATCAACGACAAAAATTTATTCCTCTCAGTTCTGGAGGCTGGGAAGTCCAAGACTAAGGCTCTGGAAGATTCGGTGTTTTGTGAAGGCCTTCTTCCAGGTTCATAGATCCCAGGTCCTCACATGATGGAAGGGGCAAGGCAGCCCCCTTGGGCCTCTTTTATAAGGGCACTAATCATATTCATGAGTGCTCTGCCCTCATGACCTAATTGCTTTCCAAGAGCCCTACCTCCTAATACTCTTAACCTTGGGGTTAGGACTTCAAATGAATCTGGGGGAGACACAAATATTCAGTTCATAGCAACAAGATTAATGGAAATTTATAAATTTTTTCTCATTGGCATTTAACTGTTTGTTCCTTTTACCCTAGAGCCATATTTTGGCATTGTTCCCTTCTCTCATATGCAGATTTCTCCCCTTTTCTTATGATTTATCACACTGGCATTAATCTCTCTTCCCTTTCTCCTCTCTCACTCCAGTGCCATTTTAATGGATGTGAATCTTAGTATGCCAAAGATGGTGTGTAAGGAACATCACATTGTTTTACATTAATTAATTTAAAAAAAGCTAACTTCAGCAGTTACTGTCACACTGTAAAGTATAGAGATTAAAACTCAAGTATATGGTGGGTACCTGCTCTCTTTTCTGCTATCATATAGGACGAGAACTTCTGAGTTACCACCCAAGCTCCTACAAAGTGGAGGATCTTGAAGAAGTTGCTTAACTTCTTAAATTCCTACTTAGCTTATTTTGAAACTGAGTTAATTGCTCACAGAGCTTATTTGGATATTAAATGAGATAATGGATGATGAACTATTTTGTGAAGTTGGAAGCACTGTATAATGTAAGATATTTAGATCATTCTTTTAACATATGGCTCCACAAGTTACACATCCATGGTGATTATATTAGTCTGTTTTCATACTGCTATAAAAAACTGTCTGATACTGGGTAATTTATAAAGGAAAGAAGTTTCATTGACTCGCAGTTCAGCATGGCTGGGGAGGCCTCAGGAAACTTACAATCATGTTGAAGGGTGAGGGAGAAGCAAGGCACCTTCATCATAAGGGGCAGGAAGGAGAAGTGTCAAGCCTTATAAGACCATTAGACCTTGTGAGAACTCACTCACTATCATGAGAACAGCATGGGGTTGGGGGCTGCCCCCATGATCCAATTGCCTCTACCTTGTCAGTCTTTTGACACTTGGGGATTATGGGGATTATAATTCAAGCTGAGATTTGGGTGGGGACACAAAGCTAACCGTATCAGTGACCAATGTTTGGTGGTGATTAATTAAGCCGATGAGCTGGTTGAGATATCCTCAGGAAATTAGCAGAAGAATCTGTGTGCAGAATAATCGGGATTTGATTTCAAATGGGGAGGATATCAGGCAGGACAGCCAGAGCATCAGAAGTATTGACACAGAAGACAGTCATATGTTTCCCTGGATGATTTAAAAATATGGTGATTTTCAGCAAAATGAATAGAACTTTAAAAATATTTGTCAGTGTTTCCATGCTACTAAAGATACAAGAGGTAGTCTCTAAGCGAAGCTGATTATCAATTAAGAAACAAATGGAACTCCTGTATTCCCAACACTTTTTGAGGCAGAGTCAGGCAGATTGCTTGAGCCCAGGAATTCAAAACCATCCTGGGCAACATAGTGAAACCCTGTCTCTACAAAAAATACAAAAATTAGCCAGGCATGGTGGGTGCACCTGTGGTCCAAGCTACTCAGGAGTTTGGAGGCTGCAGTGAGCCATTAATGCACCACTGCACTGTAGCCTGGGTGGCAGGGCAGCCTGGGTGACAGAGTAAGCCCCTGTCACAAAAGAGAGAGAGAGAGAGAGAGAAGAGAGAGAAAGAAAGAATGAAAGAGGCAGTGGGGGGAAGGAGAGGAGGAGGGAGGGAGGGAGGGAGGAAGAAGGAAGGAAGGAAGGAAGGAAGGAAGGAAGGAAGGAAGGAAGGAAGGAAGGAAGGAAGGAAGGAAGGAAGGAGAAAGAAAGAAAAAAAGGGAGGGAGAGAGAAAGAAGAAAGAGAAAGAAAAAGAAAGAAGAAAGGAAGAAAGAAACAAAGAAAAAAGAAAGAAAGAAAGAAAGAAAGAAAGAAAGAAAGAAAGAAAGAAAGAAAGAGAAAGAAAAAGAAAGAAAGAAAGAAAGAAAGAAAGAAAAGAAAGAAAGAAAGAAAGAAAGAAAGAAAGAAAGAAAGAAAGAAAGAAAGAAAGAAAGAAAGAAAGAAAGAAAGAGAAAAAAGAAATGGAGGCCAAGTGAGGAATCATCTATGAACAATCTGTGATGTTAAATTCAAATTTAAAAATTAAGCATCCTGATGGAACATGTTGTAGACCTATAAATGAGACTAGAATGGCAGTGTGTTATGGTTAAAGACAAAACAAAATGCAAAAAAACAAGGCACCAAGTTGAGGATAATAACTAGAAAACCTAATATATTTGGTTCTTTAATCCTGTTTCTAGCATGTACCAGGCACAATGCCAGGTACTATTTGAATGTAGGAATATATAAATTGCTATCATCCTGTGGGGACAAGCCAGTAAGAAGGGGGAAAAATAGAACTGAAAGGTTTAATCTAAAATCTCTAAGAGGGAGAAGGGTCTATTTTGAGGCAGAAAAGTGAGGAGAGTGAAAAAAATGGGAGAAAATTGTTTTCTCCCTTCTCTAGGTATTATTGTCCTTGTTTGAGAGATGAGGAAATTGAGGCACAAAAAGTTTAAGTAACTTGTCTAAATTTGCTCCTATTATATTTATACTTTTATTTGTAAGACATAATTGCATTACATGACAGCAAAACAAAAGGTCTGAAAAGCAAAATGCATCAAATGTGAACATAATTATGGTGATGTGAACACACCTTCATTTAGTAGCAACGAAAATGCCTTTGATAGTAAAAGTATGAACCAAAATATCATACATTTTTCCATTATGCTTTCCTACTGTAAACATTAATCACTGTTAGTTGTTAAACTATGAACTGCTTTTCTCTCAAAAAGAGCATCTAGAAAGCATAAGAAATTAAGGTTTGACTACCTGGTTTTGAGGAAGAAAGTTGTGTAACAGTGCAGTTCAGGTTTTCTATAAATTCAGAATCTCTACCTTAAATTGGGTCTTTACTGCCAATTATTAATTCACACCACGTTGATTCCCTAGAACACCACATAATGCCTCTTTCCAAAAATTCCCATCCTCCTCAAAGTCCCAGTCTCTTTAGAACCCCTTGATAGCAGAAAACCTCTTGCTTTTACTTTCACGGAGATTGAAAGTTGAAAAATGCAAATAACTAAATTGCATGGAGGCTAAACGTGGTGTCTGTAGGAGGGAGAGTCAGACTAGATATGGCGCCCTGAAAGAGAAAAAAAAGAAACCAAGACTGTCCTGTGTAGGTCTGAGAGACTGACTCACTGTACCTGAAATGCATGAAAGTGAGACAGCAGCAGAATGCCAATCTATTCCTTTGAAACACCAAATGTAACTGTCTCATTTACATGATCCACACACTCTCTCCTCATGTGAACCTGTACATAAGAATCTACATCATTATCAGAAATAACTTGTGAAACTCGTTTGTGAGTGGGTTGTCACAGGAACAAGGACACCTGATGTCTGCAGGATATGTACTTTCTCTCCCTGCAATCAGATCGCCCTGGAACCTGAAGGTGCTTGGAAAGCAGGAATCAAAGAGAGCAGGGTTGAAATAGATGAATCTCCAGATTTCCTCCTGGGCCCTCTTCTCCTTGCTCTGTATCTTTTCCCAGGCTATTTCACCCACACACTTAATTTACCTCACTGAATAGAGGCAGATGACTCACAAATTTGAATCCCCCAGCCCCAACCCCTGCCTCGGGTTTCATCCCATACATCCACCTATTTGACTTTTCCACTTGAATGTCTCAAAGGCATCTCAAAATAAATATTTCCCCCAAAGCAAATCAGTAACTTTCCCCTCAAAGCCATCTCTCCTAGTGTTCTCGGTCTCAGTAAATGGCACTGCATTCATATGGCTAAAGAAGATAGACTCCCATAGGCCATCTTTGATGTCTTCTCCCATTTACCGTTTTAGCTGATTCTTCTCCAAGTTCTGTTGATTCTAGCTTTTAAAACCTCTCATCAACCTCTACACTTCCATCCATCACCATCAACATAACCATGTTCAAATCACCCTCATCTCTCACCTGGTGAGAAACGCCTCTAAATGATCTCCAAGCTTTCATTTTCCAATTCTTTCTTCATATTTTAACCATAATGTTTCACTTCACATTTAATACACCCAGAACCCACCAGCAATGATTTCCCACTGCTATTAGGATAAATGAATTCAAATCTTCTAAATGCCATTTGAGGTTCTGCATATTCTGAGTACCCCTCTCCAGCTTTATCTTCCTCTGCAGCCCTGTACCCCCACAACTGCAGCCACCTGGTGTTTTAGCCTCTCTTATCTGCTGTACCCGCAGAGGGACAGAACTTGGCACATAATGTTCCTCCTGTCTATCATACTCTCATACTCATCTCCTCTTCAAACAATTAGCTGCTGCACATCTTTCAGATCTGGTTCAAATAGTGCTTCTCCAATGAACCCTTTGCTGGCCACGCTGACTTGAACAAATTGCCCTGTCTAGGTTCTTACGTCCTCATTTATCTATCCTTCACAACATGAGTCACCATTGCCATTTTATATTTGTAAGTTCCATGACAGAAAAAAATTGTATCATTGTTACTTATCATTATTGCATCCTAATGCTTTGCACAGCTTTGCCCATAATAGGTATGCAACCATATTTGTCAAAACAGTACACAAAACGTAATGAGTGAAATATATACTGTGATACCATGGCACCAGGATAAGATTGCCTGAAGCATATCTCTCCTTGTAACAATAGGCAGGCATTAGGAACTGAATGCTGGAAGTCAGATGTCTGTTCCTGGTCCCACAGTGCAGTGTCAACATCTGAATGGACCCTGTAGCCAGGCAGTCTGGATTAAAACTCATACTTTATTACTTGTGTGAACAGAGCAAGTTATTTATTTGCTCCAAGTCTCAATCTTTTCATGCGTAAAATAGGAAAAATGCTGATACTTAGAAAATTAGGTAAGTATGAGGATTGAATAGTACTGAGGCTCCATACATTAAGTTCTCAATAAATATAAGCTATTGTTAATATTATAGGCCTCTTTCTTTGTTTTTATCTTTTCTTTTTTTTTAGACAGAGTCTTGCTCTGTCTCCCAGGCTGAAGTGCAGTGGCATGATCTCAGCTCACTGCAACACCCCTCTCCTGGGTTCAAGTGATTCTCTTGCCTCAGCCTCCTGAGTAGATGGGATTACAGGTGCCTACCAGGAGGCCCAGCTAATTTTTGTATTTTTAGTAGAGACGGGATTTCGTCATGTTGGCCGGGCTGGTCTTGAACTCCTGACCTCAGGTGACCTGCCCGCCTTGGCCTCCCAAAGTGTTGGGATTATAGGCACGAGCCACTGTGCCTGACCATGTTTCTTTCTTTATTGCTGTTCTTGTAAGTCTGATCACTGGCTCCCTGGTCTGATTGACTTGTCTCTGTAGTATTGCAGAAATATTAGTATTTAGTGTCAGCATCCCCAGAGGGAATCCCCCCCTCCCTACTCACTATCTATACCTTTGAGCAATAGACTGCTTTAGGCAACTTTGCGTATCTATGCCTAGATGTGCTATGTGTTGGTCTCAAAATTCCCTAATATTAAAATTCGCAGGAACCACTAGCTTGCGATAATCCCTCAGAACTAACCACAAAGGAAAATGTTTTTGGATCTGTATTTGATCCTTGCCACAGTCATGTGCGTGAAAACTGCAGTTGTCTTGCTGACAATTCTAAAGATGTAAAAAATGAAATAACATTGTGCATGTTCCTCTCATAGGATTCCAAAAACACATATTTGAGAAAAACTTAAAATATAAACCTATTTAACAATCTTATGCCTAGTCCTTCCTTTTGGGTGATCATATCTAGGAGGTAAATTTAGAATTTGACACATCCTTGGCATGTCATCAGGAGCATTGTGTCCTGTTAATTGTGTTTTCTCTTTCACACTGTGAACCACTACCTTTATTGCTATCATCATCAGCTCTTGGCTTGGCAACTCTGTGATAGCCTCTCCCATCCTTTTCGCCCAGCTTTTGAGTTGGAAATATTGCTGTCTTCATTTTTTTAATTTTTCTCTAAGGAAATGTTTACAAAGCAGGCCGGTCTCACCAACCTGATGCTTCTAGGACTGCTGCCCTTGACACTGGTTGAGAGCAGGGGTGCTGCTGCAATTCGGAGTTAGATTTTCTACCAGCACTAAGTCGTGCTTGGCTTGCTTCATGGCAGCAGTTACTTATGAGGGCCTGCAATGTGCCAGGCATGGGTCACAACAATCAATTTCTCCTTTCTCAGGGGCCTGGGATCAGTGGCCAGAACAGCCAAATGACTGACTTTAAATAAAACACATCTGACTACATGCACATTTTGAAGAATCTTTTATATATACAACAACGTTCCAGCTAGAAAGCCAGCATACATTGAGTATATTGCTATAAAATGGGATGCCAAAAACGAAAACCCACAATAAAAAACAGTGGCTTCGCAGTTTCAGTAAGGGACTGTCAGAAGGAAGAATTGTTGCTATTAAAAAATTATGGGAAAAGTAAAGACATTAATTTTGCATGTCTTACATTACTGTGTTTACAATCTGTTATGTTTTAGATAAAGATCTAGAAAATATTTCTCATACTTCCTATGCAGCTTAGTTTCAGTGTATTCCTCCAGGGGAAAATAATAAGGGGAAATCAAATAAATGTGTTTGTGCACAAGGAAAAAATAATTTGGTTGCCAAAGGAAAAATTTATCAGGTTGAAAGTTAGTCTCTAGAGATAGTTACTGTGAAATCAAGGTTTGCTTTTTTCCTCTCTTCAAAACTTCTTTGATCTTCCATTGTGTCGTTTGTGGAGAAGCTCAATGCCATGAAAAGTATCAAAATATATAACCATTAAAAGCCATGAGTTCTAAAACAAAACATATGTAAAATATCAGGAATTCAAGTCTTTAAAAAAATACCTAATGCATCCAAAATCAAAGCCGTCTGCTGTATCACTAAAATTAAGATAAAAATAGCAAACACGTTTTCTGTGATCCTTTAAAGTAAGAGGATTTACTTTCCCATCTCTAGGGATTCTTTGGATAGATGATGGACTTCAAGGGGGTCTCTGGCTTCATGACTTTGATTCCAAAATTTTGTGTATGGGCATATTTACCTTCTTCTGAGACAAGAGTCCATTATTTCATCTGATTCTCAAAGATCCATGACATCTCAAAATGAAGAGCCTCCACAAAACAAAAAACAAAAAACTCTATTCAAAAAATTTATAAATAAAATCTATCATTTGTATAACTAAATTCATAACTAATTACTAGAAAATGGAAATGTATTTTATTTGGAATATGAGAAAAATATTAAGATTTTTTTGGCTTAATTTCTTTCAACAAGATAGGAACAGAAAAAGAGAAGTAGAATATTTCCTTTTAGAAAAGGTAGTATAGGTCGGGTGTGGTGGCTCATGCCTGTTATCCCAGCACTTTGGGAGACTGAGGCGGGCGGATCACAAGGTCAGGAGTTCAAGACCAGCCTGGCCAATATGGTGAAACCCCGTCTCTACTAAAAATACAAAAATTAGCTGAGCATGGTGGTGGGCACCTGTAGTCCCAGCTGCTTGGGAGGCTGAGGCAGAAGAATCACTTGAATCCAGGAGGTGGAGCTTGCAGTGAGCCGAGATCATGCCACTGCACTCCAGCCTGGGCAACAGAGCGATACTTTGTCTCAAAAAAAAAAAAAAAAAAAAAAAAAAAAGTAGTATAACTACAATTTAGGTGAAGGAATGGGCTGCAGAGCAGAGATTGAAGGGCTCTTAAAACCTTTGATAAATGTTTCTAAAACGCATGACGTATTTCATCCAAAGCCCCCCAGATTAATCACAATGCCCACTTCGGTTACACTCTAAAATTCTTAAAACTCCTCTTTCAATCTCATCATTTTCTCCCTCCTTGTCACTCAAGATGTCAGCCAGAAACTTTCTGCCTCTGTCTATGAGATTCAGCTACTTGGATGTCCAGCCTAAAAGTCATTTCAATACTGCACATCTTACAGTAAACATGTGCCCTGTCTCAGTAAAGGCCTCATCCAGTTGCCCAAGCTGGAAGTTTAGAACCCATTCTTGTATTTCCCTATTTCTTATCCTATTTTTCATAACGTCCTGGCAATTTTAAACATCTCCCAAATTTGTCCCCTTTTGTCTATCTCCACTATGTCCATCCTGGTCCAGGCTACCCTCATCTCTTGCCTGAATGAGAAATCTTCCACCCTGTTAGATTCATATCTTGCTGCTTTCTTACAAACCATCCTTTTCCATGGCAGCCAGCTATTATTTAAAAACACAAGTTTTTTTTTTTTTTAAGTCAATCATATGCTTAAAATCATTCAATGACCTCCAGTAGCTCTTCATACAATGACCAAAATATTTATTGCATTTGACATGGATGCAAAATCTTTAGTTACTTGGCCCCTGACTTGTTCTCCATAGTACCTTTTACCATTCTCCTTGCTCTCAGCCATCTAGCTTCACTGGTTTCTAGATTTCTCAAGCACGTTAAGTTCTATGCCTGCTTAAGGCCTTGCACATTGTGTGCAGTGCTTGAATCTTCCTTCTAACCACACTAACTGCTTTGTCTTTTCCCACTCCACTCTGTTCTCAGCTCATATATCACCTCAGGAGGAAGTTTCCATCACCCTCTCCCCAAAGTCAGTTAGTCACCCTCTTTTCATGCTCACAGCCCCCTCTACTTTTAAAAGTTATTACTTTGATTGACACATGATAATACATATTTATAGAATAGAGGAAGAATGGGAGGGGGGATAGTTAGATATCGGTTAATGGATACAAAATTACAGCTAGATAGGAGGAATATGTTCTACTTTATACATATACATATATGTCAAATAGGACAGATTGTAATTTCATAGTTTTTTTATTATTTGAGGACTCCCCCTCTACCTCCATTGCTTGGCAATAGCTCCAATATTGTTTGTTTTGTACATCAATATAATAAAATCTCTGTTTTATTCCAAATAAATATTGAGTAATGAATGAATGAACTAACAATTCTGATCTCTATGAGGAATCTACAAAATATAAGAGGAAGAGAAAAAAAAACATGAAAATACAGAAAGACCCTATACTGGAGATCTGTTTATCACAAACAAAACATAAAAATTCCTTTTTTGAGAAATTTATTTCCTGATAGTTTGTCAGAATTCCAGCAGAAAATAGGATTTGTTTCAAATGAAGAGACTTGTTGAAAAACTTCAATAGAAGTATGGAGCAAATGAGGAGAACAAACAAGGGATGATGAAAGACCAGAGACCAGTAACAGTGGAAAGTTATTACTGTTACAGTAGGTAATTAGCCAGGCAAGAGCAGGGCTGGAGAGGGTCCTTCCCACCCACGAGGAATGTCAGGTTACCATCAGGTGGTGGTCAGGCAGTTGTTAACTGTCTCTCTAAAATAATAATTGGTAGCAGCCAGCACCAGAGAAAGCCAGTCTTTCAGTAGACAGGAAAGAATCTGAAACTGGTGATCAGCAGCTTCCTGATAAGATCTCAGGAGTTGGGCAAGTGAGCTCAAGCATGTGCAGTAAGAGGCAAAATGGTGGAGTTTAACTGATATACTTCCTAGGGACACTCAACTGGTAGGGGAAGAATGCCTCAAATACACCTCTGTACAACTTCAAGAAACACTGCACACGTTTGCCTTCCAAATGCTGGCAGGCCACTGTGCATGTGGACAGCCCACTCCAAGGGAAAAAAAAATCAAGGGAGAAGTAATGCAGATCCCAGAAGAATGCCAACATGTAAAACCCCAAGTCAAAAGGTCAAACCATCTATCTGATCTCTTCAGTTTCCTGCTTGGCCCTCTTCCAAGTGTACTTTACTTCCTTTTGTTCTTGCTTTAAAGCTTTTTAATAAACTTTCACTCCTGCTCTAAAACTTGCCTCAGTCTCCCACTCTGCCTTATGCCCCTCAGTTGAATTCTTTCTTCTGAGGAAGCAGGAATTGAGGTTGCTGCAGACCCATATAGATTCACCGCCGGTAACATACTTTGGTGCCATATGACTCAGATAACTTCCAACACTAACACACTTTGGTGCTGTATGACTAGGATACGTGCTCCAGTGGTAAGACACCTCTACATCTCACTTTCTTGGCTGGAGGCATTTAACCCCCCATACACGGTTTTCTTCTCCCCTTTTACTATCCTGCTTACTGAACAACTCCCAGAATGATTCATCTCTGCCACAGTAGCTCTGCTCTCTCAAGCTAATCTCACAGATCACCCTGATGGATGGCTCGTGGGGGTGGAAAGGACCTTGGGGTCCTCACCAAGTAAAACTGAGGCACTAATGGCCCTCCTAAACAGAAGGCTTGTGAGAATGGTAAGGCTAAAGCTTAAAACTGTGCAATGCCTGGGGTTTCCTCTGCTTTTTCAACTAAAATTGGTTCTTTCCCAAGAACACACACTGCCTATTTTCCTGTTTTTCTGTGTGTATTCTGAAATGGCCTTGCACACCTGCTGGACTGTCTACCTCAGGGGCAAGTCTGCCTCTTTGTTTTTACTTTGCATGCCACATGACTTTTAAACACAAACTCCCTGTTCTTTGTGTGCCCATGGCTCTTACTGCCTTTGTGTGGCAGCAAAGACATGGGCTCTCTTGCAGATATCCCCTGAGAGTTACACTTATTTTTACCCTACCAGCTCAGATGACCTCCACCATTTCCCATGTCTGCTGACACATTGCCAAGACAGACACTAATTAGAACTCCAGCTCTGACAGCTCCTTATGACTTATCATATACTTTTCAATACTTATCAATACTTTTCTGTTAATGCCCCAGGGCTGAGTTTTCTGGTTGTTTTTGAAACAGTTTGTCTGTCTGCCTAGGGTCTCACTCTGTGGTCCTTTAAGGACCCCATTTATGTGCTTTTCTTGAGGTAGCACTCCTTTGGGAGGAGGGAAATTCTTCTTTTGCCATTTATACATTCTCACCCCAAGCCCTAAGTCCTCTGGAGGGCAAATAAATGTTGCCCTATTGAATCTAAGGGCTGCTGTTTTTGCAAGCATATGAAGCCTTTCCAGGGGTATCCCTCTTGCTTTCTCCCACTTCTTCCTGTACCGTCCATTTCTCTAACCACTTCCACATGTTTCCCAACATGCATCAAGACCTTGAAGGTGATATTGAAAGGGAGGGAAGTCCAGCCTTCTTGCAGCAGTTAGCTGAAAAATAGGCTTCTCTTCTACTTAAAGAATGTAGAAAATGGGAATCTAAGAAAAGAGACAACCATTTTGTTTCTAAAATGCTCTGAATGACAGTCACTATAAGGTCATGGAGACAAGGATATAGGCTGACCAAGGCCGCAGGCACAAGAGACCTATAGGTTGGGTTGGTCCCAGACTAACAGATTACTATTAGAACAAAGATGAAGGTAAGGTTAGGGGTACACAGTAAGACCAGTTTATTCCAGAACCCAAATGATGAACAAGTGGCCGACTGTTCACTCCAGTATCTCCTCTGTTCTCAAGTGGGTAACTGTGATGAGACGGGACCAAGGTTAAGGGCCCATGGTAACACTAGTTTATTCCAGAACCCTAAGGGCAACGTAAGGATGAACAGGGAATGCCCCATTCAGGATAACAGGAAAGTAAAAGCAGATGCCTTATTTTTCCTTTTTTTCCTCCTCTGTTCTCTCTTTGCAAATGGGTAATTGCATCTCCATATCACAGGACATGCCCCTTGGATACTTCCTCAAGAACTGAGAAAAGTTTCATTCCCCCAAATGTTAAACAAACAAACAAACAAAAAATTGGCTGTGATTAGCCTATAAAATGAACTGGAAAAAAATTATGAAAGTCAGCCTTAGAACCCAGTGCCCTTATGCAAGAAATCCTCAAATTAACCTCCTCAGTCTTTTATAACTGAGAGCAGAATAAGGAGGACAGGGCTGGGACAAAGGAGAAATGCAGGGACAAAAGACAGGCTAAACTGTTGGCTGCTTTAAAAGCTCTCCAGCCCCATCCAGGTTACCCTCAGAATACCCTCATGTGTAACTGCCATCAGTATAGGAAGTCAAGCCACTGGAAGGCAAACTGCCCCAATGGGAAAAATGGGAAAAAGCCCCACATGGTTGCCCCCTCTGCCACAAGCTCAGCTGCTGAAAATGAGACTGCCCTTAGGGCCAAAGAGCTCCTGGGAAAGAATCCCAACCCCCGATGGACTTGAGCTGAAGGGGCTCTCTGCTCTGGCTGGCTCCCAAATCAGACATTGTTATCAACAAGACAAAGTCATGGGTGATTCTGGAGGCAGCAAGTAAAATTATAAATGTCCCTTTTGGGTTCAAGAGCTACTTTGAGCTAGTCTCGTTCTCTGAGCAACTGTCTTTTAAATCCTGTTGAGTAATGGGGCAAATGGTTCCCTATCCTTCCAAAAGAAAAGATTCCCACCTCTTTGGGGCAAAAATATACTTTCCAAGATGGGTGCCTGCTTAATATTTACCCAGTCTCTGAATTCATCTTTCTCTCTGATAGCTCTATTTCTAACCAATAACTTTAACCTGGTCAGTCCTAACTCAGGGGTTTACAAATAGCCCACAGTTACACAGACAAGCCATAGCAAAAATCTAACTGAAAAATCTCTTGAGGGGGGATAACTTACAAAGTATCTAGATAACCTCTTTATTTACTACTGCTTCACAGGACTTACATAGTAATATGCAGTACAAACCAAAACTTCCTAATGGAAGGATAATGACTTCTGTCTAATTCAAAGGTTATAAATGTAAAAATGTATTTTTGGTAAGGAAGGTTATAAATTTAAAAGATTTTATATGAGAAAGAATCTCATATGGTAAATTCTTGCCCTAAAGTAAAATGATTGGTTGTGTAAAAATACAGATATTTAGGATAACTCAGAACGCCTAAGCATGTCATAGGTGGTCTGTGTAAGTCATAAAAAGATTCATGAAAGGGAACTTATGAAAGAAATGTTATATAATTTTAAAGTTTATTAGACCTACTAAATGCTTCATAAACTGCTACTATGACTCTTAACTATAACATTATTACTCTTAGCACTGAGTAGGAAAGGGGAGAAAATAGCATCATTAATGCTCAGTGGGATCTGGGAATATAGCCTGTGGCCTCCCAATGGAAAGAAGCAATGGTTAAGGAAAAAGGTGGAATTGGGCCTAGGAAAATATGGTGCCAAAGGAGGAAGAGTGAAGGGGAGAAATACTCTATGCCCTCTCACTTTCCATTCTGATCTCCTGCCCTTGTCTTCCATTGGTTGAACCCAATTAGAAGCTAGCTGGTCACTAAGCCTGGGATTTGTAGTTCACATGGGGTCAGCCTGCTGCATAAACAGTGCATGACAGAAAAGAGTAGGCAATGAATCTGCAGCAGAAGGTGGACACAGGCATGTATTTTCTATTTATGCCATGGGAGAAAAAGTGTCTCTGATAAACTACTCTGTTAAAATGGAGACTTATTTTACTACAAGAAAAAGATGCTTAGAATGTCACCTGTTATGAAAGCCTAGACAAATGTGGTTGGCAATATCTGTGTGCTAAACAAAACTGGGTCACAAAGATGGTTTAGCCACATAGGTAAATTATAATCGAAACTCAAATTCTTCTAATATGCAGAAGTCCTGGCCAAAAAACCAAAAAGATTTATTTTAGTTAAAAGAGATAGAAGAATGAATTTAATCTGTGATGAAGAACCAAAGGATAGTTAGCAAGGATACAAATATAAAATACTGCAACGACTCTAACACAGGGAATGCTAATTTGATATCTGTTTGCCTCAGTTTCTTTGATAGGTTAAATAATGCCCACCCACCACCCCAAAAATGTCCAAGTCCAATCCCTGGAACCCATGAATATATTTTAAGTTACATGGTAAAAGAAAATTAAGTTTGCAGATAGAATTAAATTTGCTAATCAGTTGGCCTTAAAATAGGGAGATTATCCTTGCTTCTCAGGGTAGGGCCAATATAATCATTAGAGTCCTTAAAAGTAGAAAGGAAGGAGGAAGAGAAGGTTAGAGTCATGCTATATAAGGAGGACTTCAAAGCTGCTCTTACAGGCTTTGAAGATGGAGAAAGAGAGTATGAACCAAGGAATGTGGGCAGCCTCTAGAAGCTGGAAAAGCAAAGGAAATGGATTATCCAATAGAGCCTTTAGAAAGGAAGGGAGGCCTACAGACACATTGATTTAGCTCAGTGAGACTCAGGTCAGACTTCTGACCTACACAACTGTGAGATCATACATTTCTGTAATGTTAAGACACTCAGTGAATGGCAATTTTTTACAGTGGCAACAGAAAACAAACACAGTCTCCTTGTGCATAAAATAGAGGCTAAAAATCCTACTGTTGAGAAGAAAACTAAGATATGACTGAGCTCCCCCTACAAAAACAAATATTTTAAGTCTAAGATTTGTGTTTTATGATGTGCGAGTCTGATTCTTAAAGACTATTCATTGCAGAAAACTTCCCTAAAAATTTAACTAGATGAATTATAGAGAAGTCATTTAAAACATTTATCCCCTGCTTGTAGAGCACGACTACTAGAAATCAGCTGGACAATATCCTATTTTAAAATTGATCAATTTATTTATTATTACTTATTTATTGCTTGCAACAAGAATAACAACTGCATATATTTATACAATTAATTATAAATTATAAAGTAAATCTCCAATATCTTCCATTACTTAGACTGTAGTAGCAAATAGATATTGAAGTTTCATGGTATTGTCCAGGAAGGCTGCTCAAGTAGCCAAAATAACTCTCCTCTGGACTCTCTGGGTCCCCTCCCCTTGTCATTGTATACATCAGGCCAGTAGAGGGGAAAGAGCTTGGAGCAGCACATGGAGAGATTTGTGGGCAAGGTGTGAACGATGCATGTATCCTTTATGATGAATTAAATCTTGGTCACTTCAGTACACCTTACAACTAAGATATTTAGAAATGCAATATAGCTACATGTATAAATATATGCACCTTGAATGAACTGTCTCAAGTTAAATTTTATTATTTGCAACCAAAAAGTCCAAACTAATCCAATATAGAAACAAGTTTTTTTGAAGTCCTGGTAAAATATTTAGAATTAATACCGAAAAAGCTTTGCTACAAAAGAATGAAAGTCTGCTCGCTTGAAAGAGGAAAATGCAAGAGAAATACCTAAATAAGCATATCTACAGAGAAGAGAGTTACTTCTAAAGAACCAGAAAATTGAAAATTGCCTCAAGACAATTCTAAACTGTTGTGTTGTTTATCAGTGTTCAGATAGCTCTTGATGTGGAGGCATTGCAGGGAAAAATCTTACTTTAGCCATTGTCCTCAGTAGCAACTTTTATCGCAATTCCTAATAAACAGCAGAATTGATTTCATTTTCTCCCCGCTTCCCTCTAGATCTTTGCAAACATTAATCAATTACTGGAATGGCAAAGGGCACAAAGCAGAAGAGAAGAATAAAAAGAACGGATAATCTGCAAATTAGAAAATCCATCTTCGGTAACAGAGAAATGACCTCTTATGAATAGTGAGTTATTTAGGTTTCATGAGGTAGTTGTCTGGAGAGAAAAGAAGAAAAGCAAAAGTTTAGGCTAACAATTTGGGCATAATTGGGTAGTGGAATAAGTAATTAAGATAACAACAGTGAAGAATATTCTAGAACATTTAGAAATTTTCATGTAGGTTTATGTAATGTTTAAAATACTACACACTTGCAGAAACCACCAACATAATTTGTTGCCAGCCTAAGGCATTTTGAAGTTGACTTTAGAATAAAGCTTCTCCTTGCATCATTGCAAATGTGTCATGACTAGAGAGGTGAGGGCAGCATTCAGTACATGTACTTAGGGATCTGTGAAGTGCCAGGTCGAGTGACTCACATCAAATTAGGTGCATCTGTTCACCTACCTTTTCTCCTGTGATAATATTCAGCTATGTAATTTACAATGAATCTTCCTCATGGTCTTAAATGTATCAGAAATATATTCCAATATTTATTTTAGATTTGGGCTATTTCAAAGGAAGGGGCAATTGTTATTCATAGCAAGTTATAAAATTCTGAAATAGACTGTGTATATTGAATTACAAATTAAAATGACTGATTGAAACAGGACTAGCATTTTTCTAAACTGTGAGTATGACTTGGAAAAAAAAGTAAATGGTGTTACACATTTTTTGTTGTCTAAATTTTAGACACTTATATTTACTTTTAAGCTAGACCACCCATTTATTTTTTGAGGAAAAACATACACCATAATGAGTCTTTAAGGGATGAAATTGTAAAACTAGGTCCCCACATTATGCTGAAGAAAGACAGGGACATTACTTGCATGCAGATGTTTCCGGTCTAAGAAGTTATTTGTTCTATTGGGAAATGTTAATTGAGTCCCTTTTAATAGAACCTGGCCTCTGTGGATTTGGTTGTCTTTGGGAGAAACGTTCCTTTTTCAAAACTGCCCAGTGCTATAGATTACTGCTTATTCTCAGAGTTGTAGGTGTAAAACCCTCAGGCAACTGATTGCAGGAAATCTGAAAGGAAGATCATCAAGAATGCTGGAAACACTGGTAGGCATAAAGCTCTCTGGAGGAAGCCTGATGAGAGGAACCTGATGCTCCATGTGTGGCATTATCTAAGATTGAATAACTTCACTGGAGGCACAGTGGATTACTTTGTTCTGATGAGTCATAGGACTGCACCCTGATAGGTGGGGTTTCCTTGATGATTCTCTAATGTTTCCGCTGTCAGTCATACAGAGAAAGGTCAGATTGAGGACAGGAAATGAGGTAAGCCGTAGTGTGAAAGGTGGCTGAGAAAGGCATTTCCTGCTGGGACCTGTTGACAATTTGGTCTAGGTTCATAAAATGTACAAAGAAGCCTTGCTGATTAAAAGTGCAGAACAAAACTTTGCAGTCAAAAGAATGTTGATCTGCTACCTGAGTAACAAGTTGCTGAACAGTGGTACTCAAAGTATAGTTCCCGTATAAGAGCAGGTGAAAGAAGTATGCCAAGAGCTGATAAAAGAAGTCTGCCACCAGTCAGTGATGACAAAGTACAGAAATGAAGAGCTAGAAACTTTTAGAGCAGAGTGATTAATTTTTGTTTATTTAATCTAACAATAAATAAATTGAAGTTTGTGTTTTTATAGCTTTTTAAATTTCATGATTTTAGCTATTTATTTTTATTACATTTTAGAAAATTTCAGTCAGTGACAGATTAAAAATAAAAATAATGGTCCTGTATCATAAATAGCTTGAAAGCACTTGTGTTAACCTCTTTATTGAAGTTTCATATCTAGAAAATGTCACAGATTTATTGCAAATAATAAATGAGATGATGTTTGGAAAGTGCTTAGCCTAATACCTGGCACTTAGTAGCTACTCGATAGATAGAAACTAATTGTAATATATAGAAATTGTTACTATTTAAGTTGGGACATAGAGAATGAAGAGGAATTCCCTACATGAAGGAGTTAAGAGTGTAGGCTAGAGAGAAGGACCAGGATATGCAAAAATATAAATTTATGAAAGGGCATGCCAATTGTTATTTGTCCATTCTCACACTGCTATAAATATACTACCTGAGACTGGGTAATTTATAAACAAGAGAGGTGTAATTGATTCACATTTCTGCATGGCTGAGGAGGCCTCAGGAAACTTACAATCATGGCAGAAGGGGAAGGGGAAGCAAGCACCTTCACAAGGTGGCAGGAGAGAGAGTGAGCGGGAGGAAGTGCCACACTTTAAAACCATCAGCTCTTCTGAGAACTCACTCACTATCATGAGAACAGCATGGGGGAACCCCATGATCCAATCACCTCCCACCAGGTCCCTCCTTCAACACATGGGGATTATAATTTGAGACGAGATTTGGGTGGAGACACAGAGTCAAACCGTATCACCAATATGGCTGAAATTTGAATGTGTAGGTCAAAGCCATAACAACTAAAATATAAGTGTGGTCATCATGTGTCCTGGGATGTGCTGGAAAGTCTTGTTCAATAGTCGAGCCTACTAAGGAGATAATTAAGGAGAACTAAGTGCCATTAAGAAGATTACTCCTTAAGAATTATTTTAAAACCCTCGAAATTCCAATATTTATAACTCTCATATTCTTTCTAATTTTAGTTCTGAAAATATAGCCATTCTAAATGTTGATGGTGTTTGACATTTTTAAATTGGTGAGATCAAAAATGATAAAATATGGGCATTGGGGTTTATTTTTGTATGATGCTAAATGTATCCAAATGCAAAACCAAATGTGGTAAAGGATTATAAAGGAAACTCTGAATGCATTTAAAAAATTAAATGTTTATAATTACTCTATAGTACTTTTCACATATGCAATGGTCTTAATTACAAACACTCCTTAATTATAGACCCTTGCATGACCTCTGCTGGGAAGAACTTTGTTTTTCATTATAATAAGGGAAAGTATCCTCTTTAAAATAATAAATCTATGTCTTTATATAGATATCCCTTAATTACCTTTTAATTGAGCCATTCAGAAATATCGAGGTATGCAGATGCTCTCCTGTTTTAGGAAGGACTCAGTCACATTTTACTATTCATTATTTATGTGCCACAACACATCTATTGTCTAGGAAATATGCTATAATCTCTGCATTTATATTACTATCTAAAAGAAGCACAAACATTAATGAGTAAACAGCAGAAATCGTGCTAAAACTTTTGATCTTAGCTCTTGGTTGTTTTCCATTTTCCTGCTGAGACAGCCCGCCTACTATTTTTGAAGGCAGGTTTCAGTTGTTATTTGCATTTTCCCCCTTCTAATTTAGACTTTTAAGTCTTCAAAACACATTCTCATCTCATTTTTAACCAAAACCAAATGAGTCTCTTATTTTGTTAATGAGTTATGGTCTCCAGCTCTAATGTTAGAAAGTGATCTTTCTTAAGAAAAATTCTAACAGCAGCACAAAAGCTCTATTAGTAATTGTTGGGGATATGGCCTCCCTTCCATGACTGTCACGGTTATGTTGTTTGATGTTGTGGAATTGGCATTGTTTTCATGACAAAATGCGTACTACAGATGGTGGGCAGCCAAATCTTGTTGAAATGGGCAATTGTAAGATGGACTCAATCCTGAAAAGCCCTCAGCCGGTGCAGTGAAGTGGTTATATTATTTTATTGGGAGGGGAGGAGATTGTGATTTGGACCTTGAATGACTTGAATGATAAATCAGAAGCTTTTCCTTATCTGTATACTACTTTTCATGGGGAGATTTTGCCAGACACAAAATTGCAAATTGTCTGCTGAATTAAAATGTATGAAAATTAAAGTGGCCAAATAAATGCAAATCGTCACTGTTCTCAGGACAGGTACTGACAGATTTAGTCAGTAAGTCATGCTTTGATGATTACAGCAGTAATTTCCTTTTTTAATTCAAAAAGGCATTCAAACAGACATCATAAACAATAATTTGTGTTGTGAACCAGCCAGTCCCCTGCTGGCTTTCACATTCGCTGTTCCTCTGCTTGAAGCAAGCTTCTTTTGCATCAAGTTTTACATGGCCAGCTCCTTGTCAACATTCTAGTTTCTGCCCTACATGCCAGCCCGTTGAAAAAGACTTCACATTTTATCTAAAATAGCATTCCTTTGCCCAACACTCTGTGCTTTTAAACTCCTACCACCATGCAATATTACCTCATTTATAAATTGATTACTTGTCTATTTTCTGCTTCCTTCAGATAGAACATATATTTATGAAAGCAGAGACCTTATTTGTGTTTTGACTGTCTCCAATCCCTGGCTCAATAAGTACTCAATAAATTTCTGTGGATACATTAAGCAAAATAAAATATGGGATGTGTATGATACTGTCTTTAAAAGAAAAATTAGTCTATGTTATTGTCTAGGCACAAGAAAATCCATTGATTTTGTTATAAGTTTTTTCATAGAACCACAAAAGTTCTAAAGTCATGCCTTTTTTTATCCATTATTGAAATACAAAACATTTTTTTTTTTTTTAGAAATCCAGTTTAGAAGGATTAGTCTCAGAAAAAAATGAGTTTTCCTTAAACAGGTATACAAAATAATCCTTTTAACCATAATGCACAAAGAGTTTTTCATCTGTTGTTTTCCTTTAGTTGAGACTTTATGCTTTCTATAATAGTATCATTATTGCCAAAATATGGAGGGATTTGGGGATACCTTTATTACATTAGACAACTCTCTATATCATATTCATTTTCTCAGTAGTTAGTATTTGTTCTGAGTCAAATATCATTATTCAATCTATTTAGCCTGAGTTTAATCTTTATTGATCTTTTTTTCATTAAAAAGAGAACAATCTATTTTCTATTATGTTTGTTAAACAGGTCGAGTGAGATTTTGATAGGCATAGCAAATAAAGTAATTGATAATTATTTGCCAAGAGGTTCAATTTAATATATTAAAGGGAAACTACAAATAAGATAATAAATCACTGCTTGATCTCTATCAGTACCTCTATTTATTCTGAGCATCCCAAAACATGTGGGTGGAATGAAATGTAAAAAAATGAAAGGTAAGAATTTTTTAGAGAGCAAACAGACATCATTAGAAATATTTATAACTTAAATTCCTAATTCTAATACATATGCAATGTACACAAATTGGAAAACAAAATGAATATAGGCAATACAAGATATTAAATTAGCCCAAGGAATCTGGCATACAAGCCAAGGTTAACTACCTTTGCCCACCATGTAAATATAGCACTCTCAAGACAGCTACATTTAAATTTCTGTCATTCTCATGCTTTTGACTTATTTAGAAGCTGAAGCTTATATAATTTTAATGTTCAAGGAGTTTTACTGTTCATTACTCCTGAGTTCTGTAAAATGACACAGTATCTAAAAGGATCTGTTGTATAGTCTTGCCATTATATATCCAGACTTTCTTTTTTCCAGCTTAGAGGAATACTGCCCATTTACAGGGGGAAATTATGCAGAGGACATTTGCAGGCATTTATTTTGTGCACCTGTGAAACATCCATTATGAGCAGATTACTGTAATGGCCATTTGAATACAGAGAGTTATGAAAAACAGATCACTACTTTCAGAACTTCAAGTCAAACGGCCTGATGACATAGATCTGTGAACACTTTGATGACTTATGTGATGATTAGGAAAAGGCCTAAAGCCTTTCTCACAGGAGAGGAAACTTTATGAGAATATGGAATTTCTATAAGAAAGTGATCTATATAGGCATGTAAGTGGCAGGATTAAGTAAGTAGGATAGAGCAAGAGCATGCACATGGGAACCATTTAAAAGCAACAATGAACTTCGTTTATAATGATATCCTGCCTATTATTAAAACATGGGCAGCATTAAAGACAATTACTTCTAAAATGTGGCTACAGCTAACATAGGGTAGGGCTATTATCATCATTGCATTCAGCCTGTTAAGTAAGACATACTGTGTTTGCTGGGTAATTTTACCCTCAAGACCTGAGGAAAACGAAGGCAAATAGAGTCAGGAAAATTTGTACAGTGTCCTAACATTTAAGATCAAGATTCCTTAGGGCCAGATAGAAAATGTAAGCTTATGTCTTGCTTGGTACTGACCCGACCATGAAGCATACATAGGAGGCTGACCTGGTCATCTCCAACTATAGTGCTTTTACTGTCAGAGGCACATCATGATTAGAAAGCAAGCTGGTGAAGGAAAATGAGGAATCTCTGTCATTTTCAAGCAACCCCAAAACCATACCTTAGACTTGTCCTCCCTATTCTAGCTGTATCTTGAAATTACCTGAAGAACTGTTTGAAAATCTTAATGCCATCCCAGAGATACTGAATTAATTTCATTGCTCTGAAGTGAACCCCAGGACATTAGTTGGTGCTTGTAGAATGATTCTAATATGCAGGTAAGGAGGTGAATCACTGTTATAGACAAAAAAAAAAAAAAAAAGAGACAGAGACTGACTCTCCCAAGTAAAGGGGTTGGGCCAAGGCTTGCTCTCTTGCTCTTTGTAAAAACCGTTTCAAGCTATCATTTCATGACTTTTCCCTCTCCAATGCTAGCCTCGATATTTATTCCTGTCATTAAAGAGTTCAGGGTCTTAGAGGAAGAGGCAATGGAATAGGAGTGTGTTGTTTACACTGGACTTCACAACTTAATGGGAAATCCAAAGTGTTCAACTTGGAACAAATCAGGACATAAGTTGGAGAGTGATAGAGGACACGAACATAAATGTATTGAAGAGATTGCAAATGTCCATTTTTGCAAAATAAGTGAATAGCCAACAAAAAATATTGGTGTGCACATTTATTTTGGCCTGTCAGAGAAAAAGAATGTCTTTATTATCAAATAGGACTTGGTGTTTAGTGTCTTGGAGTCTGTGGGACTGTTCTAGATATTAGGAGTCTTCAGTGAAATCACAAATGAAAAACACATTATAACACACAGAATTAGGACGTTCCAAGCACATGTGTCTATAATCTTGACCAAATCCTTGGAAAGGAAAAGCTGCAGCTGGATTTTCAAGATGCCTAAATTTTGGAGTCTGGAAAGTATTAGTAGACAGAGAAATGAACAAAAGCAGTTGTATGTAGTATTCTGTTTTTATAGTAACCACCTTAGCTCACTCCTGCTTGGTTATCCACCACAGGTCTGCTTCAATAGCTGCACCTTGTGTTGTCTCATTTGATCCTTTACTTGAAACTGTGGATTATCCAGGCACACACATGCTACACTTTGAGGATCAACAGAATGCTCTGACCCCAAGTCTCTATTGTTGCCTTGATGTAGTGCTGAAAATTCCCGGCGATATGCAGCAGGAGGGATGGCACTGGAAGACATAGGTTTTGATCCCGGATTTGCTGCTATCCAACCAAGGAAAATTGGGCTCGTTGTTTAAACTCTAAGCATTAATTTCCTCAAATTTAAGAAAAAATTCATTTAAAAAGCCCTTCCATGCCCACCTCTCAAGTATATAATAAGAAAGAATGTAATTTGTTTGAAATAAATTTAGTGTGCAACTTACAAAGTACTTTGAGTTGGAGGTTATGAGCATTATTAAGACATCAACTTCACAAACTCCTCTTTTAAGTACTATCATGAGAGTAGTAATCAAGTCACTAGTTATGTAATGTTGCATAATCATTGCCCCCAAATGTTATTATGCTTATGAAATTGGAGGATCGGGAAGGGATCAGCCAGGTTCTTCTCACTAATGATTTCTCCTGGTTACAGTCAGTTTTTTGCTGGCGCTTCAGTCACCCTGAGGCTTGATTGGTGCTGGAGGATTCATTGTCAAGGTTATTCATTTTCATGGTTAGCAAGTCAGTGTTGGCTGTCGGCCCAGGGCTTCAGCCTTTCCATATGGGTCCTGGGGCTTCTTGACTGTCATTATAGTGTATGACAGTTAGTACCTTCATAACAAATAGTCCAAGAGACTATGGTGAAGTTGTGTCACTATTTATGGTCTGCCCTTGGAAGAAAGACCCAGCCATGTGTTTGGGTCATGGGGGCAGATTGCTCATGAGTGGCTTGGTGCCCCTCCCATGGTAATGAGTGAGTTCTCACTCTATTAGTTCACACAAGAGCTGGTTGTTTAAAACAGTCTGGCACCTCCTCTTCTCTCTCTTTCCTCATCTCTTTTTTTTCTTCTTTCTTCCTGCTCTTCTCTCTCTCCTTTGCCTTTGACCAATGATGTAAACTTCCTGAGGCCCTCACCAGAAGCAGATGCAGATGCCGGCAGTATGCTTCTCATACAGACTGTAGAATCTTCAGCCAAATAAATCTCTTTCGTTTATAAATTATCTAGCCTCAGGGATTCCTTCATAGCAATGCAAAGCAGACTAACACAATTGCTTTGGCTATTTGGTGTATTTCGTGGTTTCATATAAATTTTAGGACTGTTGTTTCTATTTCTATGCAGGATGCCATTAGTATTTTGATAGGGATTGCATTGAATCTGTCGATTGCTTTGAGCATGATATGATTTGGCTGTGTCCCCACCCAAATCTCATCTTGAATTGTAGCTGCCATAATTCCCATGTATCATGGGAGGCACCCAATGGGAAGTAATTGAATCATGGGGGTGGGTCTTTCCCGTGCTGTTCTTGTAATAGTGAATAAGTCTCATGAAATCTGATGGTTTTATAAATGGGAGTTCCCTTGCACATGCCCTCTTGTCTGCTACCATATAAGACGTGCTTTTGCTTTGCCTTCTACCATGGTTGTGAGGTCTCCCCAGCCATATGGAACTGTGAGTCCATTAAACCTCTTTCCTTTATAAATTACCCAGTCTCAGGTATGTCTTTATTAACAGCACAAGAACAGACCAGACTAATACAGAGCACTATTGTCATTTTGACAGTATTAATTCTTCCACTCCATAATCATACAATATCTCTCATTTTTTTGTGTGTCTATTTCAATTTCTTTCTTTAATGCTTTTTCCCTTACATAGATTTTTTTCACTTCTTTTGTTAAATTGATTCTTAGGTATTTTATATTTTGTATAGCTATTTTAAATGCGATTACTTTCTTGATTTCTTGATTTCTTTGTTTTCTTTGTTTGCCACACTGTCTTCCACAGTGGTTGAACTAATTTATATCCCCACCAACAGTGTAAAAGTGTTCCTTTTTCTCCATAGCCTCGCCTGCATCTGTTTTTTCTTGACTTTTTGTAATGGTCATTCTGACAGGCATGAGATAGTATTTCACTGTGGTTTTGATTTGCATTTCTCTAATGATCAGTGGCCTTGAGCTTTTTTTCAAATGTTTATTGGCCACATAAATATCTTCTTTTGAGAAGTGTCTGTTCATGTCCTTTTCCGACTTTTCAATGAAGTTGTTTTTTTCTTGTAAATTTAAGTTCCTTGTCGATTTTGGATATTAGACCTTTGTCTGATGGATAGATTGCAAAAATTCTCTCCCATTCTGTAGGTAGTCTGTTCACTCTAATGATAATTTATTTTGCTGTGCAGAAGCTCTTTAGTTTAATTAGATTTCACTTGTCAATTTTTGCTTTTGTTGCAATTGCTTTTGACGTTTTCGTCATGAAATCTTCGCTCACTTCTGTGTCTTAAATGGTATTGCCTAGGTTTTCTTCTGGGGTTTTTATAGTTTTGTGTTTTACATTTAAGTCTTTAATCCATCTTGAGCTGATTTTTGTATATGGCATAAGGAAGGGGTCCAATTTTATTGTAATTTTTTTAAAGTAGAGATGGCATCTTGCTATGCTGCAGAGCCTGGTCTCAAACTCCTCCCACCTCAGTCTCTCAAAGTTTTGGGATTACAGGTGAAAGCCACTGTTCCTGGCCCCTTTCTTGATTTTTTTCAGATAGTTCTTTATTGGTATATCTAATGCTTCTGATTTTTACATGTTGATTTTGTATGCTGAAAATTTACTGAAATTGTTTATCAGTTTTAAAAGATTTTTGGTGAAGTCTTTAGGTTTTTCTGAATATAAGATCATGTCATCTATGATAAATGCTAGTTTGAATTTTTCCTTTCCAACTTAGATATACTTTATTTCTTTCTTTTGCCTAATTTCTGTGGCCAATATTTCTAGTATTATTTTGAATAAAAATGATGAAAGTGGACATCTTTGTCTTGTGGGTTTATCATATAAGGCATTTATTATTTTGAGGTATGTTCCTTATATATCCAGTATGTTGAGGGTTTTTATCATAAAGGTTGTTGAATTTTATTGAATACTTTGTTAGCATCTATTGAGATGATCATATGGTTTTTGTCCTTCATTCTGCTCATGTTATGTACTACATTTATTGATTTATGTATGTTCTGCCATCCTTGCACCTCTGACATGAATCCCATTTAATCATGGTGAAATATCTTTTTAATGTATTGTTGAATTCAGTTTGCCAATATTTTGCTGAGAATTTTTGCATCTATGTTCATCAGTGATATTGGCCTAATTTTTGTTGTTGCTGTTTGTTTGTCTGGTTTTGGTATCATGGTAATGTTGGCCTCATAGAATGTGTTTGTTTTATTTTTTTTAATTTTTAAATTAAAAAATATTTACTATCATTATTATTTTTAGTGACAGAGTCTTGCTTTGTCTCCCAGACTGGAGGGCAGTAGTACGATTATAGCTCACTGCAGCCTCAGACTCCTGAGCTCAAGCAATCCTCTTGCCTCAGTCTTCTGAGGGTAAAAATATATACATATATATACACACACAAACATTCTACTAAAATATATATATACACACTATACTGAAAAATATACATTGTATATTATATATTTAATATATTATATATATTTAATATATAGTAAATATATATATATATGTATATATTTGAGACCAGCCTGGGCAACATAGTGAGAACCATTCTCTACTAAAATACGCATATAAAATATATCTATTTTAAATAAATATATAAAATATATAAATATTTTTAAAACTGTGTGTGTGTGTGTGTGTGTGTGTGTGTGTGTGTGTGTGTGTGTGTATATATAAAATCATTCTCACTACGTTGCCCAGGCTGGTCTCAAATTTCTAGCTTCAAGCACTCCTCCTGCCTCAGCCTCCAAAAGTGCTCAGATTATAGATATGAGCCACAGTGTAGAATGAGTTTGAAAGTACTGCCTCCTCTTCAATATTTTTGAAGACTTTGTGAATTGTTAATAGTTCATCTTTAAATATTTGGTAGAGTTCAATAGTGAAACTATCAGGTTCTGGTTTTCTCTTTGATGGGAGAGTTTTTATTACAACTTCTATGTCGTTACTTGTTATTGGTTTGTGAAGAGTTCTATTTCTTCATGGTTCAATCTTGGTAGGTTTCATGTGTTCAGGAATTTATCAGTTTCTTTCAGGTTTTCCCATTTGTTAGTGTATTATTGTTCATAATAGTCTCTAATGGTTATCTGTATTTCTGAGTTCTCAGTTGTTATGTTTCCTTTTTTTGTTTCTGATTTTATTTGAATCTTCTCTCTCTTTTTCTTAGTCTAGCTAAAAGTTTGTCAATTTTGTTTATCTTTACATAAAAAAAAAGTCTTCATTGAATTGGCTTTCTCAATTGTTTTTACGATCTCAATTTCATTTATTTCTGCTCTGCTCTTTTTTATTTCCTGCCTTCTACTAATTTGGGTTTGGTCTGTTCTTGCTTTTCTAGTTCCTTGGTGTGCATTGTTAGGTCATTTATTTGAAATGTTTCTACTTTTTTCATGAAGTCTATTGCTATAAATTTCTGTCTTAGTACTCCTTATTCTTTATCCCATAGGTTTTGGTATATTGTGTTTCCATCTTCATTTGTTTCAAGAATTTAAAAAAATTTCTTCTTGATTTCTATGTTGACCCATTGATCATTTAGGAGCATGCTATTTAATTTCTAGGTAATTGTGTAGTTTCTGAGATTCCTCTTGTTATTGGTTTCTACTTTTATTTTATTGTGGTCAGAAAAGATACTGGATATGATTTTTGTTTTTGAACTTCACTTGTTTTGTGGCCTAAGATATGGTCTGTGCTCAAGAGTGTCCCATGTGTTGATTAATAAAATATGTATTCTGCGGCAGTTGGGTGATATGTTCTGTAAATGTCAGTTAGGCCTATTTGGTCTAGTGTGTAGTGTGTAGTTTATGTACTATGATTCTTTGTTAATTTTTCTGTCTGAATGATCTCCATTATTAAGAGTAGGGCATTGAACTCCCCTACTATTGCTTTATTGCAGTCTGTCTTTCTCTTTAGATCTATTAATGTTTGCTTCACATACTTGGGAGCTCTGGCGTTGGGTGCATACATATTTATAATTGTTATATTCTCTTGCTAAATTGATCCCTTTATCATTATATAGTAAACTTCTTTATTACTTTTTATAGTCTTTGATTTGTAGTCTATTTATCTGATGTAAGTACAGCTACTCTTGCTGTTTTTTGATTTTCAGTTGTATGGGAACCTTTTGCCACCCTTTCACTTTTGGTACATGTGTATCTTTATAAGTAAAGTGGGTTTCTTGTAAGCAACTTAGAGGTGGGTTTTGTTGCTTTGTCCTTTCAGCTACACTTTGTCTTTTAATTGGAGAATTGAATTGAATTACATTCATTGTTATTATTGATAAATAAGGACTCACTCCTGCCAGTTTGGTGCTCATTTTTGGATTTTATTTTTAAACTCTTCTCCTCCTTTCTTTCCTTATTACTGCCTTCCTTTGTAGCTAAGTGATTTGTCTCTGGTAATTTTTTTTGTCATTGCGTTTAATTTGTCATGAATATATCACAGGCTTTTGCAGTGTGATTCTTACTACGAGGCTTACAAAAATAGATATAACAAGTTATTTCAAAAAGAGGACATGCTGAGATCCGGCCACTGCACTCCAGCCTGGGTGACAGAGCAAGACTCCGTCTCAAAAAAAAAAAAAAAAAAGAGGACATGTATGACAAAGAAAAGAATAAACAAAGAAAAATTTTTTTAAAAAAACCTCTACACTGTAACTCCATTCCTCTTCCATTTTCTTGTTATGTTGTTTCAATTTACACAGCTTTATATTACTTTTAACAGGTTGCTATATCTGTTATGGCTTTTGATAGATTTGCCTTTTGGGCTTCATATTAGCATTATAAGTGGATTGCACATCACAATTACAATGTAAAAATATTCTGGGTTTGTCCTTATATTTAATTTTACCTGTGGGTTTCATGCCTTCATTTTTTTTGTTTTCATGTTAGTATTTTCTTTTTACAGATTGAAGAACTCTCATTGATATTTATTGTAAGATGGGTCTTGTGGCAGTGAATTGTCTCAGCTTTTGCTTTTCTTGTCTGAGAAAGACTTTCTTAGTTGAAGAATAGCTTCACTGAAAACAGTAAAGCTATTCTTTATTTTTTACTGTATTCTTTATTTTTTACTTTATTCTTTAAAAAGGTATTTACTTTATAATATGTTTTTATTTATTCTTTATTTTTTACTTTATTCTTTACTGTACCCAGTAAAGAATGGAAGGTTTTTTTGTTTTTTTGTTTTTTTGTTTTTTTCTTTGAGTGCTTTAAAAATGTCCTCCTACTGCCTCCTGACTTGTTTGGTTTGCATTGAGAACTTTGTTGCCAGACAAATAGGAGTTTCTTTATATATGATTTGCTTCTTTCCTCTTGCTGCTTTTAGAAACCTCTCTTTGTACTTGACTATTGAGTGTTTGGTTATTACATTCCTTGTGCTAGTCTTATTTGAGTTAAATTTGTTTAATATTCTCTAACCTTCCTATACCTAAATATTTATATATTTTTCAAATTTTGGAGATTTTTCTGTTATTATTTCTTTGAATAAACTTTCTACCCCCTTTTCTTGCTCAACTTCCTCTGAAACAGCAATAATTCTTAGATTTGGTCTTTGAGGTAACTTTGTGTATCTTGTAGGGAATCTTCATTCTTTTACATTCTTTTTTCCTTTTTCTCTTTTGACTGTATTTACAGAGAGCCTGTCTTTGAGCTCACTAATTCTTTCCTATGCTTGATCTATTCTGTTGTTGAGAGCCTCTAATAAGTTTTTCAGTTCAGCAAATGTATTTCTCAGTTCCAAGATTTCTGTTTGGCTTATTTTTATTTCAACCTCTTTGTTAAATTTATCTGATAAATTTCTGAATTGCTTTTCTCTGTTACCTTGGAGATCACTGAGTTTCTTTAAAACTGCTATTTTGGGAGGATGGCTGGCAAGATGGCCGAATAGGAGTAGCTCTGATCTGCAGCTCCTAGTGAGATTGATGCAGAAGGCGGGTGATTTCTGCATTTCCAACTGAGGTACCTGGTTCATCTCATTGGGACTAGTTGGACTGTGGATGCAGCCCATGGAGGGTGTGCCGAAAAAGGGTGGGGCATCGCCTCACCCAGGAAGGGCAAGGGAAGCTGTGAGGGACTGAGCCTGAGGAACCGTGAAATCCAGCCCAGAAAAAAAAAAAAGAAAAAGAAATGCGCTTTTCCCACACTCTTCACAACCCACAGACTAGGAGATTCCCTCCGGTGCCTACCCCACCAGGAACCTAGGTTTCAAGCACAAAACTGGGCAGCTGTTTGGGTGGACACTGAACTAGCTGCAGGAGTTTTTTCGTTTTTCTTTTTTTACCCATACTCCAGTCGTGCCTGGAAAAGGGGTGCTGAAGGCAGGGAGCCAAGTGGTCTGGCTTGGTGGGTCCCACCCCCATGGAGCCCAGCAAACTAAGATGTACTGGCTTGAAATTCTCCTTGCCAGCACAGCAGCAGTCTGAGATTGACCGGGGACGCTGGAGCTTCATGTAGGGACAGGCGTCTGCCATTGCTGAGGCTTGAGTAGGCGGTTTTACCCTCACAGTGTAAACAAAGCTGCCAGGAAGTCTGAACTGGGTGGAGCCCATTGCAGCTCAGTAAGGCTGCTGTGGCCAGACTGCCAGATTTCTCCTCTCTGGGCAGGGCATCTCTGAAGAAAAGTCATCAGCCACAGCGAGGAACATATAGATAAAATCCCCAACTCCCTGAGACAGAGCACCTGCAGGAAGGGGCAGCTGTGGGCACAGCTTCAGCAGACTTAAACTTCCCTGCCTGACACCTCTGAAGAGAGCAGTGGACCTCCTACACAGCATTCGAGCTCTGTTAAGGGTCAGACTGCCTCTTCAAGTGGGTCCCTGACCCTTGTGTATCCTGACTGGGAGACACCGCCCAGTAGGGGCCAAAAGACACCTCATGCAGGGGAGCTCTGGCTGGCATCTAACAGGTGCTGCTCTGGGACAAATCTACTAGAGGAAAGAACAGGCAGCAATCTTTGGTGTTCTGCAGCCTCCACTGGTGATACCCAGGCAAACAGGGTCTAGAGTTGACCTCCAGCAAACTCCAGCTGACCTGCAGCAGAGGGGCCTGACTGTTAGAAGGAAAACTAACAAACAGAAAGGAACAGCATGTCCACTCAAAGACCCCACTGAAGGTCACCAACATTAAAGACCAAAGGTAGATAAATCCACAAAGATGGGGAGAAACCCGTGCAAAAGGCTGAAAATTCCAAAACCCAGAATGCAGCTTCTCCTCCAAAGGATCACAACTCCTGCCAAGCAAGGGAACAAAACTGGATGGAGAATGAGTTTGACGAATTGACAGAAGTAGGCTTCAGAAGGTGGGTAATAATGAACTCCTCTGAGCTAAAGGGGCATGTTCTAACCCAATGCAAGGAGGCTAAGAACCTTGAAGAAAGGTCAGATGAATTGCTAGCTCGGATAACCAGTTTAGAGAAGAACATAAATGACCTGATGGAGCTGAAAAACATAGCACAAGAACTTCGTGGAGCATACACAAGTATCAATAGTCAAATTGGTCAAGTGGAAGAATGATATCAGAGATTGAAGATCAACTTAATGAAATAAAGTAAGAAGACAAGATTAGAGAAATAAGAATAAAAAGAAATGAAAAAAAAAAGCCTCCAAGAAATATAGGACTATGCGAAACGACCAAATCTATGTTTGATTGACTTACCTGAAAGTGATGGGGAGAATGGAATCAAGTTGGAAAACACTCTTCAGGATATTATCCAGGAGAACTTCCCCAACTTAGCCAGGCAGAACAACATTCAAATTCAGAAAATACAGAGAACATCACAAAGATATTCCTCAAGAAGAGCAACCCCAAAACACATAATTGTCAGATTCACCAAGGTTGAAATGAAGGAAAAAATGTTTAAGGGTAGCCAGAGAAAGGTCAGGTTACTCACAAAGGGAAGCCCATCAGACTAACAGTGAATCTCGCAGCAGAAACTCTACGAGCCAAAAAAGAGTGGGGGCCAATATTCAACATTCTTAAAGAAAAGAATTTTCAACCCAGAATTTCATATCCAGTCAAACTAAGCTTCATAAGTTAAGGAGAAATAAAATCCTTTACAGACAAGCAAATGCTGAGAGATTTTGTCACCACCAGGCCTGCATTGTAGGAGCTTCTGAAGGAAGCACTAAACATGGAAGGAACAACCAGTACCAGCCAGTTCAAAAACATACCAAATTATAAAGATCACTGACACTACGAAGAAACTGCATTAACTAACGGGAAAAATAACCAGCTATCATCATAATGACATGATCAAATTCGCACATAACAATATTAACTTTAAATGTAAATAGGCTAAATGCCCCAATTAAAAGACACAGACTGGCAAATTGGATAAAGAGTCAAGACCCATCAGTGGGCTGTATTCAGGAGTCCCATCATACGTGCAAAGGCACATAGGCTCAAAAATAAAGGGATGGAGCAATATGTACCAAGCAAATGGAAAGCAAAAAAAAGCAGGAGTTGCAATCCTAATCTCTGATAAAACAGATATTAAACCAACAAAGATCAAAACAGACAAAGAAAGGCATTACATAATGGTAAAACGATCAATGCAACAAGAAAAGCTAACTATCCTAAATATATACACACCCAATACAGGAGCACCCAGATTCATAATATAAGTTCTTAGAGACCGACAAATAGACTTAGAGTCCCACACAATAATACTGGGAGACTTTAACACCCCACTGTCAATATTAGACAGATCAACAAGACAGAAAATTAACAAGGATATCCAGGACTTGAATTCAGCTCTGGACCAAGCGGAACTAACAGACATTTACAGAACTCTCCACCCCAAATCAACAGAATATGCATTCTTCTCAGCAGCTTATCACACTTATTCTAAAATTGACCACATAATTGGAAGTAAAACACTCCTCAGGAAATGCAAACGAACGGTATCATAACAAACAGTCTTTCAAACTACAGTGCAATCAAATTAAATCTCAGGATTAAGAAACTCACTCAAAACCACACAACTGCATGGAAACTGAACAACCTGCTCCTGAATGACTACTGGGTAAATAATGAAATGAAGGCAGAAATAAAGATGCTCTTTGAAACCAATGAAACAAAGACACAATGTACCAGAATCTCTGGGACACATTTAAAGCAGTATGTAGAGGGAAATTTATACCACTAAATGCCAATGAGGGAAAGCAGGAAAGATACACAATTGACAACCTAACATCATAATTAAAAGAACTAGAGAAGCAACAGCAAATAAATTCAAAAGCTAGCAGAAGACAAGAAATAGCTAAGATCAGAGCAGAACTGAAGGAGATAGAGACAGAAAAGGTCCTTCAAAAAAATCAATGAATCTAGGAGCTGGTTTTTTGAAAAGTTCAACAACACAGATAGACCTCTAGCCTGACTATTAAAGAAGAAAAGAGAGAAGAATCAAATCGACGCAATTAAAAATGATAAAGGGGATATCACCACCTACCCCATAGAAATACAAACTACCATCAGAGAATACTATAAACACCTCCACGCAAATAAACTAGAAAATCTAGAAGAAATGGATAAATTCCTGGCCACATACACCCTTCCAAGTCTAAATCAGGAAGAAGTCGAATCCCTGAATAGAGCAATAACTTCTGAAATTGAGGCAGTAATTAATAGCCTACCAACCAAAAAATGTCCAGGACCAGACAGATTCACAGCCGAATTCTACCAGAAGTACAAAAAGGAGCTGGTATCATTCCTTCTGAAACTATTCCAATCAATAGAAAAAGAGGGAATCCTCCCTAACTCATTTTATAAAGTCAGCATCATCCTGATACCAAAGCCTGGCAGAGACACAACAAAAAAGAGAAAAATTTAGGACAGTATCCCTGATGAACATCGAAGCGAAAATCTTCAATGAAACACTGGCAAACTGAATCCAGTAGCACACCAAATAGCTTATTCACCATGATGAAGTTGGCTTCATCCCTGGGATGCACGGCTGGTTCAACATATGCAAATCAATAAACATAATCCATCACATAAACAGAACCAATGACAAAAACCACACGATTATCTCAGTAGATGCAGAAAAGACCTTTGACAAAATTCAACACTGCTTCATGCTAAAAACTCTCAATAAACTAAGTATTGATGGAATGTATCTCAAAATAATAAGAGCTATTTATGACAAACCCACAGCCAATATCATACTGAATGAACAAAATCTGGAAGCATTCCCTTTGAACACTGGCACAAGACAAGGATGCCCTCTTTGACCACTCCTATTCAACATAGTATTGGAGGTTCCGGCCAGGGCGATGAGGCAATAGAAAGAAATAAAGCGTATTCAAATAGGAAGAGTGAAGACAAATTGTCTCTGTTTGCAGATGACATGATTGTATATTTAGAAAACCCCATCATCTCAGTCCAAAATCTCCTTAGGCTGATAAGCAACTTCAGGAAAGTGTCAGGATACAAAATCGTTGTGCACAAATCACAAGCATTCCTATCCATCAATAACAGAGAGAGAGAGAGAGCCAAATAATGAGTGAATTCCCATTCACAATTGCTACAAGGAGAATAAAATACCTAGGAATACAACTTACAGAGAATGGGAAGGACCTCTTCAAGGAGAACTACAAACCACTGCTTAAGGAAATAAGAGAGGACACAAACAAATGGAAAAACATTCCATGCTCATGGATAGGAGGAATCAATATCATGAAAATGGCCATACTCCCTAAAGTAATTTATAGAATCAATGTTATCCCCATCGAGCTACCATTGACTTTCTTCACAGAATTGGAAAATACTACTTTAAACTTCATATGGAACCAAAAAAGAGCCTGCATAGCTAAGACAGCCCTAAGCAAAAAGAACAAAGCTGTAGGCATCACGCTACCTGACTTCAAACTATACTACAAGGCTACAGTAACCAAAACAGCATGGTACTGGTACCAAAGCAGAGATATAGACCAATGGAACAGAACAGAGGCCTCAGAAATAACACCACACATCTACAACCATCTGATCTTTGACAAGCCTGACACAAACAAGCAATGGAGAAAAGATTCCCTATTTAATAAATGATATTGGGAAAGCTGGCTAGCCGTATGCAGAAATCTGAAACTGGACCACTTCCTTGAACCTTATACAAAAATCAACTCAAGATAAATTAAAGACTTGAATGTAAGACCTAAAACCATAAAAATTTTAGAAGAAAACCTATGCAATATCATTCAGGACACAGGCATGGGCAAAGACTTCATGTTTAAAACACCAAAAGCAATGGTATCAAAAGCTGAAATTGACAAATGGGATCAAATTAAACTAAAGAGCTTCTGCATGGCAAAAGAAACTATCATCAGAGTGAACAGGCAACCTACAGAATGGGAGAAAATTTTTACAGTCTATCCATATGACAAAGGGCTAATATCCAGAATCTACAAAGAACTCAAACAAATTTACAAGAAAAAAACAAACAACCCCATCAAAAAGTGGGCAAAGGATATGAGCAGACACTTCTCAAAAGAAGGCATTTATGCAGTCAACAGTCATATGAAAAAAATTCTCATCATCACTGGTCATCAGAGAAATGCAAATCAAAACCACAATTAGATACCATCTAATGCCAGTTAGAATGGCAATCATTAAAACGTCAGGAAACAACAGATGCTGGAGAGGATGTGGAGAGATAGGAATGCTTTTATACTGTTGGTGGAAGTCTAAATTAGTTCAACCATTGTGGAAGACAGTGTGGCGATTCCTCACTGATCTAGATCTAGATCTAGATCTAGAACTAGAAATACCATTTGACCCAGCAATCTCATTACTGGGTATAGACCCAAAAGATTATAAATTGTTCTACTATAAAGACACATGCGGCAGGGCGCAGTGGCTCACGCCTGTAATCTCAGCACTTTGGGAGGCCAAGGCAGGCGGATCACGAGTTCAAGAGATCGAAACCATCCCGGTGAACACGGTGAAACCCCGTCTCTACTAAAAATACAAAAAAGAATTAGCCAGGCGTGGTGGCGGGCACCTGTAGTCCCAGCTTCTCCCGAGGCTGAGGCAGGAGAATGGCGTGAACCCGGGAGGCGGCAGAGCTTGCAGTGAGTGGAGATTGTGCCACTGCACTCCAGCCTGGGCAACAGAGCAAGACTCCGTCTCACCAGAAAAAAAAAAAAAAAAAGAAAGAAAAAAAAGAAAAAAAAAGACACATGCACAGATATATTTATAGTGGCACTATTCACAGTAGCAAAGACTTGGAACCTGTCCAGATGTCCATCAATGATAGATTGGATAAAGCAAATGCGGCACATGTACACCATGGAATACTATGGAGTCATAAAAATGGATGAGTTCATGTCCTTTGCAGAGATATGGATGAAGCTGGAAACCATCATTCTCAGCAAACTATCAGAAGAACAGTAAACCAAACACTGCATGTTCTCACCCATAAGTGGGACAATGAGAGCACATGGACACAAGGAGGGGAACATCACACACCAGGACCTGCTCGGGGTTGTGGGACTAGGGGAGGGATAGCATTAGGAGAAATACCTAATGTAGATGACGGGTTGATGGGTGCAGCAAACCACCATGGCATGTGCATACGTCTTTAACAAAACTGCACATTCTGCACATGTACCCAAGACCTTAAAGTATAATAAAAACAAACAAAAACAAAAACAAAATCACTGCTATTTCGAATTCTTAGATAGTTCACACACTGCTACCTCATTAGATTCAGAGGATTGTTTCTTGCTTTGCCCATTTGGGGAGTCATGGTTCCCTGTTTGTTGTTTCCTGTGGATGTATATCTATATTTTTGTATTGAAGGATTATTTATTCCAGTCTTCTCTATCTGGCTTGTATTGATTTTTATTTGATGTTTGCTTTTAGTTTACCCGTTGATTTTTTTCTTTTTCTTTTTTTCCACTAGGTTGCTGTCTCCTTTTGATCACTAGATGGCACCTTAAGCCCAGGTTTGCCCAGTTCTAGTAAACAATCATAGCCTATCTGGAATGGAGAAGATAGCAATGAGAACATCCCAGTAGTATGAAAGGCTGCTAGGGGTTCGTGCCCTGGGGACCTGTGTAACAAACCATCTACAGTGTGGTGCTGCTGAACAGCTACTCTGATTTGGCATCTGCTTTGGCCAAGTGACAGAGCAGAGCTTTCGGGCTGGAAATGGTACTCCCACCACCCACCTTTGTCTCTTGTTGTTCTCAGGGATCTTTCTCCCTTCAGGCATTCCTGATGCATCTCATGAGTGGAGGTAGAAGCAGGTCTCCTACCAAGGAAACCAAGATGCTGGGGAAGCTAGTTGTCTGCCTTGATCTTACTTTTCCCAGTGTAGAAATGGTGAGTCAGACGAGTTTTCCACATGCTTGGTGCCAGGCAGATTGGCATCATGGATATGGAGATCTGTTTCTCTTATCATTTCCTCCAAGTTTGTTCACTTCTCTGTGGCCCCGGGAACTGCCTCCTCCTCATATTTGAGTTCTGGGATATTGCTGGTGACAATCTCAGAACTGTGTTTGTTTCTGGTTTTCTGTGAAGTTAAGTGAAGCCAGCTTGCTTCTTCCCTGTCATTTAGGAACCACTTCAGTCAACTATAGATTAAGCAGACTGTGTTGATGATTTAACTGCTCCAACTTCCATTATCCCTTCTTCCTACATTTTGCTCTTTATTGCAGGTAACTGTACTGTGCCAACTCTCTACTTCCTTGCCTTTTTCTTCTGGTTCTTTTCTACCAATGTGAGGAACTGGCCAGAAAGTGAAGTGTGAGACAAAGGAAGAATCTAGATTTTTTCCCTTCCTTTCTTGCCACTTCAGGTGGCGACTCTGGCAATAACCACATAGTCTCCGTATTTCCAACTTTCATCAGATAGCTACCCCCTCTGTGGTCCTAACTCCTGGTGGACAGCCTCTTACAAGGAGGCATTGGCTTTGGGCTCTGTCAACCTTATTTCCTCCTTTGGGCCTCCTGCCATTGCTATATTCAGGACTGCCACACTATCTCTTGTAGACATTCTTCTCTTTGTACATCCATTATTAAACTATCTGATGTGGGCTTTGCCTTCTTGATTGATCCTGACTGACAATAGTAAATAATGGGTCACATAGGGTCCCAAATCCTGCTCAAACCATGACACAAAATTTTAATATAATTAAAGTTTTATATAATGATTAGATAGCATAGGACTCAGACTAATACATGAAGATTTTGATATACCTATCAAAAGAATGAGACAACCCCTATTGGATCTCACTTATCATGTACATGTGAGGCTTTGGAAGTGTTTGGGAAGATAGGAAGAAGAGAATGGTAAAAAAAGACATATACAAATAAGTAGAGCTTACCGAGAATGGATCCAAACGAGTTGCTATAATGGCTCAGAGGAAGATGACAACATTTTAGCTTCAGGTGTTGGGATGGTAAACACAGAGCAGGCAGTTTTGAATAAGGCCTTGATGGATGACTAAATCTTGAAATTTTGAAGATGAGGATAATGATATTCTGGAAGTAAGAAGGAGCAGGTGCAAAATTTCAGTACTGAAAAGAGGAGAAATTTACTTTTTATATTGAAATGTCTAGTTTGAATGGAATACCAGAAGAAAAAGCTAGAATAGGCTGGGTCCAAATAATTGAAGGGCTTAGGTAATATTTTAAAAATCCTAGTTTCTATTTTTCACATACCCATGGCTTATAACTAATATAGAAGTACACTTCAGTTTATGTGCAATGATATGATAACAGGGATTTTGTTTTGCTTACTGCCCAATCTGTAGTGACTGACAATGTGCTGCTTGGCATAATGCGTGCTCAATAAGTATTTGTTATATAAATTAATGGGGCATAGTCTTTGTATTGTAGTTCACAGTAACTATAAAACTAATTACTCATTTATATAAAAATCAGGCACCTACTAAGTGAAGGGCATTTTAAAAATGTCTCTTCCAAATATTTCACAGAACAAAGTGCCACATTAGGAAATCGTTCTAACTACATTATCACAATAACTGCCAACACCTCTCAAAATGTGAACTTCGAAGCACATGAATCTGTGAGACCCTGAAGATTATTTAGCACAACTCCTTTCTAGCACAATCTGGGCTTGGGCTCAACAGGATTCAACACCTATTTATCCCTTAAATGTTGCTGCTAAAATGTGGCCCTTCACAGAGGTTAATGGATCCTCAAACTGGAACGTCTTTCCAAACTTTCACAGCTGCTCTGAGTAAATACACCAGATTCCCAAATGCCAGGCTTGTGTGACAGAGCTCTGGCACCAGCTGAGTTTGCCATTCATTATACCATTGTCTCACAACACACCCGGGAAACAAAGCCCTATAGATGCTGGTCATTATCCTGGTTTGGGATAGCGCAAGGGCCCAGAGGGCAGTGCTTGGAAGAAATCCATTTGTGTGTAGGGACTTTTAATTGAAATCTCAAACACACTCCAGAGCTCTGGAATGCTACTTCTTGGATCTATTGCTATTCCTTCTCACTAGGCACATTTTGGCTCTAACTTTTGTAATGATAAGAAGCTATTCCATAAATGCTGTAGCCTGGTAAATGCGGCTACAGTGAGACACTAACAAATCCTGCTTTTAGGTGAACTGCTTGTAACCACGGATGCTTGCCCTGGGTCTATCCATTTCAATTAGTGACATCTAGTTTTGTCTTCTTTAATTTCTAACTTGGTCTGTTTTTAATGAGCAGCTAAAAATTCTATAACAATGAAGATGAAGAATGACTTGCATTCTTTATTTGTAGTAGAAATGCCCATGTTTCAACTGTTATTTCGAATAAGTTTTTTTTTTTTTTTTTTGGTTTCTTGTTGTTTTGAACAGAAGTTTTCATTACGAGGGAATTTGATTTATAAATGGCCCTTGACATTCTGTAGACAGGGAAAGAGGGGAAAGGTTACATTGATCATTACATCTGTGAAGAAAGTGGAAAGAAAAATTTGGATGATGGGTTGTTTACATGACTATTGCTGGAGTTCTATATTATAACACTGAGGAGATATTTTCACTTCTTACTCCCATCTAAGACCAAAGGATTTTATTTGCCAATGGCAATGTATGGCTTGGCAAGTGAAGAGCTACTCAGAAGATGTTATACTGAACATGGGTCTTGGTGGATTGAGACTACATCAATTGGTGAAGATTCTGGAAACCCAGGACAAAAGAATGCTACAGAAACCATGATCATGGCCTCAAAGCCCCTTTCACCATCAGTTATCACACATGATCCTAACGATCCTAACACTTTGATCACCTGAGATGTGTCTGAGAAAAACTTTTACAGGTTCTACTTAATTCCAATATCTACTTCTGTTAAACTCTTTCCATAAAATGTAGGAGATAAATAGGGTCCTGCAAGTCATTGCTGTGCAATATAACGAACACTAGTAGGCACATTGGATAGACTATGCCTAGTTATCAACCCCAGTCCTCTCCAAACACAGGCAAAATTGATTTATAAACAAAAGAAATAATTTCTACTTTGTCAAACTTTAAAATCTTCAAATCCATAGCAACACTATATGTGTGATTATCTAATACTTTGATAAATTGTTTCAGTGTCTGTAACTTTTCAAAGCACTTTAGTATTTGGTAAATTAACATGATATAAAAATATTGGGAAGAACTTACAGCAATCTTAGAAAGCTTCCAGTTGGAATTATGTTCAGAAATAAATACAGCTTAATTCTGATTTAAAATCTGCCGATTCCCTTTTTATATCTTCATCCCTTATCTTCCCTGCCCCAACATGTTATCAATATTGTATTTATTATTCTTGTTTTTTGATGACTTTATTTCTTGGTAAGAAAATTACACTTGCTCATCATTTTTGAAAAATTAAAGTAAAACAGAAAAATACAAGAAGGTTTTAAAAATCCCACTACAGGGGGGCGGTGGCAAGATGGCCGAATAGGAACAGCTCCAGTGTACAGCTCCCAGTGTGAGCGATGCAGAAGATGGGTGATTTCTGCATTTCCAACTGAGGTACTAGGTTCATCTCATTGGGGCTTGTTGGACAGTGGGTGCCAGGACAGTGGGTGCAGCTCACCAAGCATGAGCCAAAGCAGGGCAAGGCATCACCTCACCCAGGAAGCCCAAGGGGTCAGGGAATTCCCTTTCCTAGCCAAGCGAAGGTGTGACAGATGGCACCCGGAAAATCGGGTCACTCCCACCCTAATACTAAGCTTTTCCAATGGTCTTAGCAAACGGCACACCAGATTATATCCTGCACCTGGCTCAGAGGGTTCCACGCCCATGGAGCCTCACTCATTGCTGGCACAGCAGTCTGAGATCCAACTGCAAGGTGGCAGCCAGGCTGGGGGAGGGGCACCCGCCATTGCTGAGGCTTGAGTAGGTAAACAAAGCAGCCAGGAAGCTCCAATTGAGTGGAAACCACTGCAGCTCAAGGAGGCCTGCTTGCCTCTGTAGACTCCACCTCTGGGGGCAGGGCATAGCCAAACAAAAGGCAGCAGAAACCCTTGCAGACTTAAATGTCCCTGTCTGATAGCTTTGAAGAGGGTAGTGGTTCTCTCAGCGTGGACCTTGGGATCTGAGAACAGACAGACTGCCTCCTCAAGTGGGTCCCTGATGCCCAAGTAGCCTAATTGGGAGGCACCCCCCAGAAGGGGCAGACTAACACTTCACACGGCCAGGTACCCCTCTGAGATGAAACTTGCACAGGAACAATCAGGCAGCAACATTTTCTGTTCAGCAATATTTGCTCTTCTGCAGCCTCCTCTGCTGATACCCAGGAAAACAGGATCTGGAGTGGACCTCCAGCAAACTCCAACAGACCTGCAGCTGAGGGTCCTGACTGTCAGAAGGAAAACTAACAAACTGAAAGGACATCCACCCCAAAACCCCATCTGTATGTCTCCATTATCAAAGACCAAAGGTAGATAAAACCACAAAGATGGGGAAAAAACAGAGCAGAAAAACTGAAAATTCTAAAAATCAGAGCACCTCTCCTCCTCCAAAGGAACGCAGCTCCTCACCTGCAATGGAACAAAGCTGGACAGAGAATGACTTTGACGAGTTGAGAGAAGAAGGCTTCAGACAATCACACTTCTCTGAGCTAAAGGAGGAAGTTTGAACCCATGGCAAAGAAGTTAAAAACTCTGAAAAAAGATTAGACGAATGGCTAACTAGAACAACCAATGCAGGGAAGTCCTTAAAGGACCTGATGGAGCTGAAAACTGTGGCACAAGAACTATGTGATGAATGCACAAGCTTCAATTGCCAATTCAATCAACTGGAAGAAAGGGTATCAGAGATGGAAGATCAAATGAATGAAATGAAGTGAGAGGAGAAGTTTAGAGAAAAAAGAATAAAAAGAAATGAACAAAGCCTCCAAGAAATATCAGACTATGTGAAAAGACCAAATCTATGTCTGATTGGTGGACCTGAAAGTGATGGGGAGAATGGAACCAAGTTGGAAAATACTCTTCAGGATATTATCCAGGAGAACTTCCCCAACCTAGTAAGACAGGTCAACATTCCAATTCAGAAAATACAGAGAACGCCACAAAGACACTCCTCAAGAAGAGCAGCTCCAAGACAATTTATTGTCAGATTCACCAAGGTTGAAATGAAGGAAAAAATGTTAAGGGCAGACAGAGAAAAAGGTTGGGTTACCCACAAAGGGAAGCCCATTAGACTAACAGCAGATCTCTCTGCAGAAACTCTACAAGCCAGAAGAGAGTGGGGACCAATATTCAACATTCTTAAAGAAATGAATTTTCAACCCGGAACTTCATATCCAGCGAAACTAAGTTTCATAAGTGAAGGAGAAATAAAATCCTTTACAGAGAAGCAAATGCTGAGAGATTTTGTCACCACCAGGCCTGCCCTACAAGAGCTCCTGAAGGAAGCACTAAACATGGAAAGAAAAAACCGGTACCAGCCACTGCAAAAACACACCAAATTGTAAAGACCATCGATGCTAGGAAGAAACTGCATCAACTAACGAGCAAAATAACCAGCTAACATCATAATGTCAGGTTCAAATTCACACATAACAATATTAACCTCAAATGTAAATGGGCTAAATGCTCCAATTAAAAGACACAGACTGGCAAATTGGATAAACAGTCAAGACCCATCAGTATGCTGTATTCAGGAGACCCATCTCACATGCAGAGACACACGTAGGCTCCAAAAAAGGGATGGAGGAAGATCTACCAAGCAACTGGAAAACAAAAAAAGGCAGGGGTTATAATTCCAGTCTCTGATAAAACAGACTTTAAACCAACAAAGATCAAAAGAGACAAAGAAAGCTGTTACATAATGGTAAAGGAATCAATTCAACAAGAAGAGCTAACTATGCTAAATATATATGCACCCAATACAGGAGCACCCAGATTCATAAAGCAAGTCCTTAGAGACCTACAAAGAGACTTAGACTCCCACACAACAATAATGGGAGACTTTAACACCCCAATGTCAACATTAGACAGATCAACGAGACAGAAAGTTAACAAGGATATCCAGGAATTCAACTTGGCTCTGCACCAAGCAGACCTAATAGACAGCTACAGAACTCTCAACCCCAAATCAACAGAATACACATTCTTCTCAGCACCACATCACATTTATTCCAAAACTGACCACATAGTTGGAAGTAAAGCACTCCTCAGCAAATGTAAAAGAACAGAAATTTTAACCAACTGTCTCTCAGACCACAGTGCAATCAAACTAGAACTCAGGTTTAAGAAACTCACTCAAAACCGCTCAACAACATGGAAACTGAACAACCTGCTCCTGAATGACTACTGGGTACATAACGAAATGAAGGCAGAAATAAAGATGTTCTTTGAAACCAATGAGAATGAAGACACAACATACCAGAATCTCTGGGACACATTTCAAGTAGTGTGTAGAGGGAAATTTATAGCACTAAACACCCACAGGAGAAAGCAGGAAAGATCTAAAATTGACACCCTAACATCACAATTAAAAGAACTATAGAAGCAACCCAAACACATTCAAAAGCTAGCAGAAAGCAAGAAATAACTAGGATCAGAGCAGAACTGAAGGAGTTAGAGACATAAAAAACTCTTCAAAAAATCAACGAATCCAGGAGCCGGTTTTTTGAAAACGTTAACAAAATTAATAGACTACTAGCAAGACTAATAAAGAAGAAAAGATAGAAGAATCAATAGATGCAATAAAAAAATGATACAGGGGCTATCACCACCGACCCCACAGAAATACAAACTACCATCCGAAAATACTATAAACACCTCTACGCAAATAAACTAGAAAATCTAGAAGAAATGGATAAATTCCTCAACACATACACCCTACCAAGACTAATCCAGAAAGAAGTTGAATCTCTGAATAGACCAATAACAGGCTCTGAAATTGAGGCAATAATTAAGAGCCTAGCAACCAAAAAAAGTCCAGGACCAGGCGTATTCATAGCCGAATTCTACCACAGGTACAAGGAAGAGCTAGTATCATTCCTTCTGAAACTATTCCAATAAATAGAAAAAGAGGGAATCCTCCCTAACTGATTTTATGAGGCCAGCATCATCCTGATACCAAAGTCTGGCAGAGACACAACAAAAAAACGAGAATTTTAGACCAGTATCCCTGATGTACATCAGTGCAAAAATCCTCAATAAAATACTGGCAAACCGAATCCAACAACACATCAAAAAGCTTATCCACCATGATCAAGTGGGCTTCACCCCTGGGATCCAAGGCTGGTTCAACATACACAAATCAATAAAGGTAATCCAGCATACAAACAGAACCAAAGACAAAAAACAAATAATTTTCTCAATAGATGCAGAAAAGGCCTTCAACAAAATTCAACAGCCCTTCAAGCTAAAAACTCTCAATAAATTAGGTATTGATGCGAAATATCTCAAAATAATAAGAGCCACTTATGACAAACCCACAGCCAATTATCATACTGAATGATCAAAAACTGGAAGCATTCCCTTTGAAAACTAGCACAAGACAGGGATGCCCTGTCTCACCACTCCTATTTAACATAGTGTTGGAAGTTCTGGTCAGGGCAACACATGAGATGAGAGAGGCGAGAAAGCAGTGTTGTGTGGAAAGAGAAGTTAAACTGCAGTACAGGCCCAGAAAATACCTGAACCAATCCGGCAGAGAGCCCTGGGACATGTAGTGTCTTTGGAGCATCCTGTATGGGTCCTTCAGACTCTTACTTTTTCATGGGATGCAGACTGCCCACAGAAAGGGTGTGACTCAGGCAAGGTGTCTTCATGCAGCTGACCTCCTTTTTCTCAGCTGGGCAGCAAGTTCTTCCTTGTGGAGGAACTGGCCAGTGTATCACCATGTCCACCATGAGTGGTGGTGAAGTCTGTGTCAGGCTTTATTGGCAGAAACATAGCTGAGAAAGCCATTCCTCTAGTGGTGTTATCAAATCCAAGGATTAAAAACATCTACCAGAAGTAGCTTATGTAACATCCAGCAAAGTACATTTAGACCTTCTTTCACATCTTTCCTCTAGTAAAACATTTGCCTTGATAACTTGATTGCCTTGTGGTTTTAGAACACTAATCTTTGTTACTATGACATATGGAAAATATTTAATCATCTACTAATTCCTTTTGTAAGCATTACTTGTACTACATAAAAGCATAGACTCAAAGTTGGAAAAGGCCTGAGAGCTCATCTTGTTGAATTCCTGTGTTTTATATCTGAAAATACTGGCTCATGGAGGTAAAGTAACTCCTCCAAATTTACCTGGTGGCAGAACCAGAGCAAAACTTGTCCTTTAATTCCTAATGTATTACATTGGTGCAAAAGTAACTGTAGTCTTTGCCATTATCAATAAAAGTAATGTCAAGAAAGAGCAATTATTTTTGCACCAACCTAATAATTGCTGTTTTACAAAAGATGAAGGGTTATTTTTAAAAAGACTCCTTCAAAAGGGGGAAATAATGAAAATACACTCCAATATATGACATTTCAGAGTTTATCATGATAGCTTTCGTTATAAGTACTGATTTGAATACGTGATTAACAGAGAAACAAACCATCTTAGATGTGTTCTTACATGAAAGAGATGAGATGAGCAATCTGGGTGTTCAAAGAAATTTGGCAACATTTAAACCCTATAGAAGCTCAGAGTTTTCACAAATGATATTTCAAATTCATTTCAAAGTATCATTGTTGGGCATTTTTAAGGAACTAGGATAAATTTGTTTTTATTTTTTGTTTCATTAGCTTTAGGGGAACAAGTGGTTTTTGGTTACATAGATGAATCATAAAATGACGACATCAGAGATTTTTGTGCACCCATCACTCAAGTAGTGGAAATTGTATCCAATATATAGTTTTTTAAATCTTTCACTCCCTTCTCACATTCCCCACTTCTGAGTCTTCAATATCCATTATGCTACTCTGTATGCCTTTGCATACCCATAGCTTAGTTCCCCCTTACAAGTGAGAACATACGGTGTTTGGTTTTTGATTACTTAGTTACTTTACTTTAGTTACAATAATGCAAATGATTACTTATTGCTTATTAATGTCCTCTTCTTTTTGATATTGAGCTGTTTCCTTTAGTTTTTCTTGTAGGACAAGTCTGCTGTTGATAAAATCCCACAGCTTTGTGTGTGTATGTGTGTGTGGTCTAGGAAAGTCTTTATTTCTCCTTCATGTTTGAACAATATTTTCACTCTGTGTACTCTTCTAGGGCAAAAGCTTTTTCTCCAGCACTTTAAATATGTCATACCACTCTCTCCTGGCCTATAAGGTTTCCACTGAAAAGTCTGTTGTCAGATGTAGTGGAGCTCCAATGTATGTTGTTTGCTTCTTTTCTCTCACTACTTTTAGGATTCTTTATCTATCCTTGACCTTTGGGAGTTTGATTATTAAATGCCTTGAAGTTGCTTCTTTGGTCTAAATCTGTTTGGTGTTCTATAGCCTTCTTATACTTGGACATTGATATCTTTCTCTAGGTTTGGGAAATTCTCTGTCATTATCTCTTTCTGCCCCATCTCTTTCTCTACTGCCTCTGTAAGGCAAATGACTCTTAGATTTGACCTTTTCTGGCTATTTCCTAGATCCCATAGATGTACTTCATTTTTTAAAATTCTTTTTGGTTTTGTCTCTTCTGACTGTGTATTTTCAAACAGCGTGTCTTCATGCTCACCAATTTTTTCTTTTGCTTGATCAATTCTGCTATTAAGACTGATGTGTTCTTCAATATTCCAATTGCATTTCAGCTCCAGAATTTCTGCTTGATTCTTTTTAATTATTTCAATCTTTTTGTTAAATGTATTGAGAGAATTCTGAATTCCTTCTCTGCATTCTCTTGAATTTCTCTGAATTTCCTCAACACAGTATTTTAAATTCTCTGAAAGATCACATATCTGTTCTCCAAGTCATATATCTGTCCTCTTGAATTTCTCTGAATTTCCTCAACACAACTATTTTGAATTCTCTGTCTGAAAGTTCAAATATCTGTTTCTCCAGGATTGGTCCTTGCTGACTTACTTTGTTCATTTGGTGAGGTCATGTTTTCCTAGATGGTATTGATGCTAGTAGATTGATGCTAGTTAGGCTCTGTGTTCCCACCCAAATCTCATCTTGAATTATAGTTCTCATAATCCTCATATGTCATTGGAAAGACCCTGTGGGAGGCAATTGAGCCATGGGGGCAGTTACCCCATGCAGTTCTTGTGATAGTGAGTTTCTCATGAGATTTGATGGTTTTATGGCTTTCCCGCTTTGCTTGGCACTTCTCTCTCCTGCTGCCATGTGAAGAAGGACATGTGTGCCTCCCCTTCCACCATGATCGTAAGTTTCCAGAGGCCTCCCCAGCCATACAGAATTGTGAATCAAGTAAGCCTCTTTATTTTATAAATTACCCAGTCTCAGCTATTTCTTCGTAGCAGCATGAAAAAGAACTAATACAATGTTCTTTGGTGTCTGGGTATTGAAAGTTAGGTATTTATTGTAGTCTTTGCAGTTTGGGCTTGCTTGTACCCATCCTTCTTGGGAAGACTTTCCAGGTAACCAGAAGGGCTTGAGCATTGTTATCCTAGCTGTATCTGCTTTAGGGGGCACCTTAAGTCCGGTAACACTATGGTGTTAGCCAAGTGAAAAACCAAGTCTTTCACACTTGTAGAGGTACTGCCTTGATGGTCTTGGACTAGATCCAGAAGAATTATCTGTATTACCAGGCAGAAACTCTTATTTCATTTCTTTACTTTTTGCCAAACAAACAGAGTCTGCCTCTGTTCTGAGCCCCCTGAAGCTGGGCATGGAGCGACAGAAGCACCCCCACAGCCACCAACACTGTGACTGCATTGTAACAGACCTGAAGGCAGCACAACACTGGGTCTCACCGAAGGCCTGCTGTAATGACTCCCTGGCTACTGCTTGTGTTTATTCAAGGCCTGGGGCTCTACAATCAACAGACAGCAAAACCAGTGAGGTCTATGTCCTTCACTTCAGGACAGTGAGCTCCCCGCGGCCCCACGTGGGTCCTAAGGTGCTATCTGGGAATTGGGGCCTAGAGTCAAAAACTCTCTCTGGTGTTCTATCGTACTGTGGCTGAGCTGGCACTTAATTCACAAGATTCAGTTTTTCTCGCTCTTTCCTCCCATTTCCAAAGGCAGAGGAGGCTCACCCCATGGCCACTGCCACTTTAGGCCCATGGGGAATACTGCCAGACTACTGCCAATGTTTTCTTAAGGCCTAAGTGCTCTTTATTCAGCTTGTGGTGAATGCTGCCTGACCTTTATCTCACCCTTCAGGGCAGTGGGCTCCTCTGCCGGCAGGTCCAGAAATGGCATCCAAGAGTCAAGTCCTGGAATTGGGGAACCCAGGAGCCCACTCAGTGCCCTACTTTCCAATGGCTGAGTTGACACCTAAGGTACAAGACAGTCCCTTTCGCTTTTCCCTTTGTTGTTTTCAAGCAGAAGGAGTCTAACCCCATAGCCACCACATCTGAGAATGTGCTGAGTCCTACTTGAAGCCAACAAGTCTTAGAGTCTCACCCTGACATAGTACTTGTGTATTGCTATTGGTTATTCAGGGGCCAAGGGCTCTTCAGTTAGCAGGTGATGAATCCTGCCAGGACTGGGACCTTCCGTTTAAGATAGCTGACTCCTTTCTGGCTCAGGGTGTGTCTAGAAATGTTGTCTAGGAGGTAGGGCCTGGAACAGGGGCCTCACAGTTCTGACCAATGCCCTATCCTGCTGTGGCTGAGCTGATATCCAATATGAAATGCAAAGTTGTACTAGTCCGCTTTCAGATTGCTGATAAAGATGTACCCAAGACTGGGCAATTTACAGAAGAAAGAGGTTTAGTTGGACTTACAGTTCCACATGGCTGGGGAAGCCTCACAATGATGGCAGAAGGCAAGAAAGAGCAAGTCACATCTTACATGGATGGCAGCAGGCAAAGTGAACTTATGCAGGGGAACTCCTCTTTTTAAAACATCAGATCTCATGAGACTCATTCACTATCACAAGAACTATTGCAGGAAATTCCCACCCTCATAATTCAATCACCTCTCACTGGGTTCCTCCCATGACATGTGGGAATTGTGGGAGTAATAATTCAAGATGAGATTTGGGTGTGGACACAGCCAAACTGTATCAAAAGTTCTCTCTACTCATCCCTCTCATCTCCTCAACAGAAAGGAAAGAGTCTCTTTTGGAGCCATGAGCTGGGCAGCCTTGTTAGGGGAAGAGTGATGCCAGCACTCCCTTACCTACACCAATTGGTGTCTTAGTAGGTCACGTAGACAGCAGTGTGCAGTCTCTGGGCCCAGTTCAGCATTAAGACTCGCCTAAGAGTCCTTCATACTAGACTACATTTCAAGTTTATTTAGAGCCCCACAGCCCTTTAGTCCATGGTGGTGAGGTTTGCGGGAACTCAAGTTCTGACAGCTGGGATTGGCAATTCACTTCTGGCTAGGACTGATGTAAATGCTCCCTCCATGGTAATGTTAGCTGAGTTTGGTCTAGTTTTACTTTCTGCTATAACAGGACAGCACCAAGTTCATTGCCTCCCAATTGCTGCCCTTTCTCTCTCCCCAGCACCCAAAATCACTCTCCACACTACACCACTGCTGCCAGGGGATGGAGGATGGGTGGCATCAGCAATTCAGGACTGTTCTACCTCTTCAGTGTCTCTTTAAGAAATACAAAATTAAAACCAGGTACTCTGAGTATTCATCTGATTTTTGGTTCTTATGATTTTTTTTTTGTTTTTTTTTGTTTTTTTTGTTTTTTTTTTGGTGTAGATAGTTGTTAAATTGGTGTCCTCACTGGGGGAACAAACGGTGGAGTTTCTATTCAGTCATCTTGCTCCATTATCCATCTTTTGAGCTTCTAAATAAGAGTTCTATAGATTGCCACGTGAAAGAAATCTTACGAAAAGCCAAGTCTTATCACTTATGTATTATGTCTTTTCATGTTACAAAGTTGGGGGAAAACCACAAAGAATATGTATATGATCTCTGAGATATACTGGTCTCAGCTTTAAGGTGGAGAGGGTATCCAAACTGGTCACCAATCACTGAGTATTAGCAGAGACATAAGTTCCCATTTGTCTATCACCTTCTTTAAATAACACTGTTGCTTTAGATTACTTGAACAACATGAACAATCTGAGACTAGTGTATCTCCATGAATCTTAGTGGTTTCTATGAATGCAGCATTCCCACAGCTGAGTTAAATACATTTCCCCCATAGCTCAGATTTTATATGAATGTATTTCAGAATCTTCTCAGTATCTGCTCCCCATCACCATGACAACCAAGGGTATTTTCAGAGAAGTCAGCCAGTCACTAACATCTCCTCAGCTAATTTTGAGAGATAGGATTTCAGAACGTGTGACAGCTGACACTAACCCATAAGTACCAACATCTTCATGCCAACGTATAGTTAGTCAAGATTTTGGTTCCATGTATCAAAAACCCAACTCAGGCTGGGTGCGGTGGCTCACGCCTGTAATCCCAGCACTTTGGGAGGCCGAGGCAGGTGGATCAAAAGGTTAGGAGATCGAGACCATCCTGGCCAACATGGTGAAACCCAGTCTCTACTAAAAATACAAAAATTAGCTGGATGTGGTGGCATGTGCCTCTAATCCCAGCTACTCAGGAGACTGAGGCATGACAATTGCTTGAACCCAGGAGGCGGAGGTTGCAGTGAGCTGAGATGGCACCACTGCACTCCAGCCTGTTAACAGAGTGAGACTCCATCTCAAAAACAAAAACAAAAATAAAAACAAAAACAACTCAAGCTAGTTTAAGGCAAAGAAAGTAAATTTGTTGGTTCATGTGGCTGGAGAATCTAAGATATGAGGATGGCTTTAGAGGATCCATGTTTAAAGATTTCTCCATAAAACTACTCCCTTTCCTCCATCTTTCAGTTTTGCTTTCTTCCATAATGGCCTCAATCTCATATAGGCTTTTAGCATCCCCAAAATATCCACTGGCAACTTTATACTTGCATATACTTACAGTTAGGAATCCCAGAGAATGGAATGACATTTTTTCAAAAAAACTCTGGCACAAGTCCCAGAGTAATCTCCAATTGGCCTAGTCTGTGTCATGTACCCCACAAACCTGGAGTTTGGGGTATGGTCAACACTGCCCATATAAACTGGACAAAGAATGAGAGAAGAATAATTCCAATAAGAGACATTGAGCATCAACAAAATGTTTATAAAACAACCATATATAGGTTAGGTTGTCTCTCATGAATGGCATGGCATCAAAATTAGAATTATGCAAAGTCTACATATCATTCAGAGGAAGGAAAAAGCATTCTAAGCCACAAAAGTGCAGGTTGAATGACAGAGGTTTGATCGTTACATAATCCAGAATAATTTAATCAGAGAATCACAATATTATCGTAAGGGATTTGACTCTATATATCCCCTGTAGCCATGTGATTATTTATCGGGATTATACCATATTTTAATTTTCATTAGTCAGATTATGTTCTATTGCAACTTAAATGAACCCACCAAAAACTTACTGAAACAAAGGAGGGAATTTATTAACTCATGTAACAGAAAAGTTAGGGCTAGGTTTCAGACAGAATTAGGTGTAGGGCTCAAATATTGTCATTGTATCTTGTTTCTGTCTCTCCGTATTTCAACTTTACTTTGTCTATATTGACTTCAAAGAGTCCTGGTGCAGAAGCTTGTGATTTTTTGACTGTCACAAATGGAGTAATGCACCATTTTCAAACCAATCACTAGATCGGAGTGATATGGCACTTTGACCAGCCTCAAGTTACAATCTCATCCTGGGAGCCAGGAATGGAGATCAATTTTGTTCAAACCACATTGACAGTGTCAGAGATTATACAAGAGAAAGTTAGGATGCAGTACCAAAAAAAAAAGGCAAAAGGAAGATATCCCCTATATAAATATCCTCTTCACATTTTGCAAATATTTATGATGTAGTATCCTGGAAATGACAGGAGAAGATGAGATCAAGGGTGTAGATAGAAAGATGTTGTAAGATGTAAGTAACTCTTCCAAAAACAGTGAAGCTACAACTTCTTGGTGACAATAACAACAACAATAAAAAAGTTTTCAGCAAAATTTATACTAAGAATCTTTGATTCCTGTAGCTCTCTGACTGACATTTATTTACATCCTTGATTTTCTCTTTCTTTCCATTTGTCTACAATTCAGCTACTGCAGCTTTGTTCTCATGCCATGGCTTCAGGCTTTGGTGTCTCTCTCAATCTTTCAAATCTTAACCTACTGGATCTTGTGATTCATCTTTGTCTCTAGGAATCCTTTCATCCACACCTGTCCCTTTGCCTGAACTCCTTTGACATTTCAACCCTTCAACCTTACAAGTATTCTTAGGACTCCCTGTCATCTCTCTCTTGTCTCCATCTACCTATGGGCAGTGGGAATCATTCTTCCTGGAACCCACATATTCTTCTCTTAAAAGTCAGAAAAGACTGAAAGTTTTGATATTTTGGCTTGTCACCCTTAGAAAAGAAGAAAGACAGTTTTTTTCATGCACATACGGTACAGAGATGCAATGATATAGAGAATATTGAGGTAGCGAGAAGTTGGAGGCACTAATGTTATAAAGTCATCATCTTCACAGATGCATAGGAGCAGGAAAGAGATGCTCAGAGACATAAGGAACAGTTTACAGAAACAGTTGTGGAGAATAAGCTAGATCATCTTTCAAACAAATGAATAGATTGCTGAGCTATTGTGAGAGCCCAGTTGAGGTCACATGACATGAAAGTATGTTACAGAAGGAATACATTGCATTTTTCTTCTCTTAGCATTTGATGATATTTTAAATATTTGTTTGTTAGGCTTGTGAATAAATTCCATTAGTTGTAATAAAAGTAGAATGGCATAAATATTTGCCTTCTAGGTTAGGAAAATCATCAATGAGTTAACAATAAATTGAGTCTACAAATAAGTTTGTGATCTTCAAACATTTTTGATCAAAAAGTGTAGATAAAACAAAGATCTTTAACAAAGATTGTAAAAAGAACCTGTAAGGTTATAATATTCACCTGTGGTTCTTCCATTGTTATGTTCACAAGAATCACTTGAGAGTTTGTTTGTTTGTTTGTTTTAAATGCAGAGTGGCAAAATTCAGCCGTAGAGATTCATTCAGGAGGTCAGTGTTGCAGGTACCGACTGTACATTATTCAAAGCACCCTAGGATTCTCTGAGAGTTGATTCTTAGAAATACAAGCCTATACAAAGGGACAGGTGTGCAGTACCTGTCACTCTGTACAGTCCCTGTGCTGGAATTGACCTATCGTGTCATCTTTTCCAATTTTCTCCTAATGTTGAAAGGTCAAATTTGCTCATTTTTTTTTTTTTTCATTTCACTGTGAAGCATTGCATATTTACTCATCTTGTAGGAGTGGAATATGGTCTGCAGTAATTAGCAAAGTAGCCTGAATGGCAAACTATATTAACAAAGAAATCAAAAGATGACAATGAGCAAAGCTAAAAGCCTCAGGCATCACATTTTAATGGTCGAATGACACCAGGCCTCTGCTAACTGATTACATTTTCTAGCTATAGTATAATAAGGAAATTCATCTTGAAAGGTTGCCCAATTCCTAAACAAGAATTTTCTAGAAGTGATAAGGTAATAGTAGAGGTAATGGCACATTTTTCATACAAGAGCTTATTATGATATACGTGACTCTTATAAAGCTGTGGACTCTGAGCTGTACTTTAACAATGTAAGAAGGGAGAAAGCTACAACTGTGATGAAACATTTGTAATGGACTAAGAATAATAGCTCAAATCACCTGTCTAATGTCTCAGTTGAAAGAAATGTAGCCTGGATCAAAGTAACCTTTGATATTTTAGCTTGCGGAGCACAGAACCATTAGTGGAAAGCTGTGCCTTCTTCCTGAGTGAGAAAGTAATGGAATTTCAATTTCAAGTAGGCGGAAAGGGAAAAGATATAATCTGGCTCATTTTTAAGGGTATGGACAATGCTCATTCTACATAATTTCTGAGCGTGTGGATACTGGAAGGGTCCTCTTTGATAGATCTAAAATCCAAAGTGAAGACAGAAAGTAGAAGTGAGTACAAAGATGGGATAGGGTCACGTTAGGCAACAGAGGTAAGGTTGGGATGGAGTCAAGGTGGAAATAATGGAATTATATAATATGCTGTTCCTCCCTTTCTGTTCTCAAACAATTAAAACTCAATAGGAATTTACTTTTCATTTAACTATTGATTTAACAGTTTTTAGTGAACTCCTATTATGTCCTGAGATTTATTAAGCTCTTATCCAAGAGCTTTGCATTCTTCCCTTTGCATTTTACAAATCAGAAAACTAAAATGCAGACAACAAAAATAGGACAAAATTTAATTTACTGTTAATACAATAAAGAGAGGAGCTGGAAAGGGAAAGAAGAAATTATCTTAATATGAAACATATATGACTTAAAGAACTCTATAAGGTTTATGGAGTGCTAATTACTTGAATAAATGTGAAGACATCATAAACTGAAAGGCAAAGACTGAATGATATAAAGATATCTGTTTTTTTTCAGAATAATTATATAAGGTAATACAAATCCATTTACTGTTCCAAGGATTTACATTTCTAGTTGTTAAATGTTTTATAAAGTTGACATGGAAAATAAGTGGGGAGGACATAGCTAAAAAATGAAGAAAAAAAGAACTAACAATCATGGTATCTAAATTCAACAGACAGTAGAGTACATTAAAAACCAAAACAAGTAAAACAGAATAATGCTGATATGAGAAGAGACAGTATAAAGCAGCAGTCCCAACCTTTTTGGCACCAGAGACCACTTTTGTGGAAGATAATTTTTCCATGAAATAGGGAGCAGGGAATGGTTTCATGATGATTACATTTACTGTGCACTTCATTTCTATTATTATTACATTGTGATATATAATGAAATAATTATACAATTCACCATAATGTAGAATCAGTAGAAGCCCTAAGCTTGTTTTCCTGCAACTAGATTGTCCCATGTGGGGGTTATGAGAGACAGTGACAGATCATCAGACATTAGATTATCATAAGGAGCATGCAACCTAGATCCTTTGCATATGCAGTTTACAGTAGGGTTCACGCTCCTCTGAGAACCTAACGTCACCGCTGACCTGACAGAGGCAGATCTCAGCACATGCAAGTGATGGGGAGTGGTTTTAAATACAGATGAAGCTTCTTTCACTTTCCCAGAGCTCACCCCGTGCTGTGTGACCTGGTTCCTAACAGGCCGTAGACCCATACCAGTTCGTGGCCTGGGGTTTTGGGACCCCCTAGTTTAACAAACTAGTATATAAGAAATAAATATACACTGAAATAGGTCCCATAAATAAACAAGAACAACAGTATTTCAATTAATATTTTACACATATTTTTGATAAAATGTTTTAAATCACCCCATGATACATACCAACATAAATTCCAGATTAATTAACAGTAATTGAGTTTTTTAAATGTTACACTAAAAAAAAATCAAACAATTGAATATATATCAAATCTTTAAGTGAAGTAGAAAGCTTTTCTAAGTTACAAGCAAATTAAAAAACAAAGAAAACAATAATAGAATAACAAAATAACTTAATAGACTGTGTGTTAAAAACTAAAACTAAAATGAAAGCCAAAATAAAAAAATATTTTTGACAAATGTGACAGAGGAAAAGTATTATTTTTAAGTCTAAAAATATTAAAATTGATAAAATGATTAGAATAAATTTACATGAGTAGATGATATTCAGAAAAACAAACAGTAGGTAATAGACAATTGTAAAGTAAATATTTAAGATAATTCAATGACATACTACTATCATGTAATAAATTAGAATTTTTTTGAATTATAATACCTAGTTCCAGGTGAAAAAGGACCTCCCAAACAATACTATAAGCATAATATAACAACTTTTATTTCTTGAGTGGTTATCATATAGTGGTCTTTAAGTAGATTTATAAATGTTATTGCATGTAATCCTCCCAGTCCTTGGGGGAAACCTTTCTTAGAGTGGTTAAGTAATTTGCCCATGTCACATAGCTGGAATTGATTTCAGAACTAATTTCAATATAACATGGGTCATAGAACCCAATATAACCTGGGTTATACTGTTTCTAAATTAGTTTCCTTGTATGACTCAAGAGTTTTCAAATGGCCATTCCCTTTAGATCAATAATTTTATTATTGGTCATTAATTCTAAAGAAATATTCCTAAAAATGGAAAAAAATGTATGCACAAAGCTGTCCATCTCAGTTTTGTTTGATAGTGAAAGATTATAAACAATCTTTATGAATGAGTGTAGAATAGTTGTATAAAGTATACCAAATAAATGGAATATTATTCAGCCATTAAAACTGTGATGAAAAGCATAAATAATACCAAAAATGATTATAATATTGTGGAAAATGAAAAAAACAAAATGTGATTATATATAAAGTACAAACATATCAAAAACACTCTGACTATAAATACAAATAAAATTCATCAAAATATTAACTTTGTATTTAGATTGGTAGGGCTGCAAGTGCCACTTTTTTTCTATCTTTTTCTTCCTATTTATAATGAGTTTTAGATGTCCTTTTGTGAAACAAAATATTATATAAAAGTATGTATGATCTACTAGAGAATGTCTGAACTTAGCTATATATTTTAAGCAGATACCATTGCATGTCCCCTTTAAAGTTTTGTTATTGCTATTTGAAAACATCAGTTTCATACCCTAGCTTTGGTTTTTCTCCATCCTTGGAACCAAGCTTATGTAATATACCTATTTATTGCTTGCACACATGTATGTCAATGAGTTGTCATCCCACAATTATTACCTAATATGACAGAGAGAGCCACAGATCAGCCGGGGTTATGAGACAGTGGTGCAGCAATCTTAGCTTTCTCTACCTGGTGCTACCCTACCTATTTTATTCTGAGATCTTGAATTTAATAAAGATTACCTAAGAGCATAGCACAAAATAAATTCTTTCAGTTTTCGGGTTTTTCAATTAAACAGAATGTGCGTGGTAATGTGTGGATTTTGAATGAACCATGTAAAAACACACTTTCCAATAGATATTTGAGGAATTTGACATCACAGTAAAAGTCAAAATTGTCATATTTGGTTCAAGATCTTGCTGACTCTCAGTCCTTCATTTGCTATTCTGTACATTGCAGTGCAGAGTGAAAATTCATTTACTTATTCCAGGTTAAGAGTTTGTGGTTATTAAGATGATGACTTGAGCCACCTATCAATAAAAATATTTCATAAGTGGTGGAGATAAATTTTGTAATATACTCAATTGAATGAAACATTTTAAATACTTGAGAAGTGGTCATTCATAGCTATTTTGGGGACTCCGTTTTTATTCTTACCCACCCATGGATGGAGACTGGGAAATATCTTCAAAGTAGCTATTAACTAATTTACATTGTTTTAATCTTAATTAGTCCAATTCAGCAGGGCTTCATTAAAATAACAGAATATGAGAAATTCAGGATAAAAGTGTTTATACTCCATTGTCCATGCATGACTATGTATGACTGTGGTTATGATTGTGTTTGAGGATATTTGTGCTCTCTTCCCTGATGTAGAATGGAACACTGACGGCACAAAGGGTGGCTTGAGAGAATTTTACCTCCCTTCCCCATGTCCATCAAACCCTTTTCTATATTTTTATATGCATAATAGATGTTTTCTCAGTCTTATAAGAAATTCTATACAAATGCAGCTTTACATTCCATCTCACCTCTTCCTCCAGTTAGATGGACAACCCTCAGACTCAATAAAAATTCTGGAGCTGCCACTACCAGGGAGGTTAAGGGTCTCTGGGGACTTTCTTGCAGAGAACCCTTCCTTCTATCACTTTTTCCTGGATACTGGATAGACATGAGTATCCATGTATCCATGGATACATTGTATGCGTAAGCATTTTACTACAAAACTTTCAGTGTGAAAGAAATCGAATTAAATTTCACTCTGAAACTCTGTCCTGCCAGAATGGTCAGGAGTGCAAATCACTATTAATTTTAGGGTTGAGGTGGAGGAGAGCTTCTCTTTCTTGGGATCCACAAAACTTAAATAAATGTATATAATATCCCCAAAATGAAAGAATCTGCTTCAGTTTGTCACGTTCTCCACTGATTATACTCATCCATTCAATAAATATTGAGAACTTAATAATGGGCAGGCGTTTTTCCAGGTACTAGGGACACTCAATGAATTGGACGTCACCATGCAGGCTCACACGGAGCTTTGGAGGCAGGCCGCTCTGTGACTCTGTGGCTCCAATGCTAAGTTGGAGCACTGATGAGTTTGCTGATGCTTTGTGTCACAGGCCCAAGGAACAGCTTCTCCAAGTCTGCCCTGTAGCCCTTTCCCTTTTAGGTCTTGTTAACTGCAGTCATCCCTGACACTGGCTCTTACTTTCTCTGTCCCTCTTTACTCTCTTTCCTTCTCCTCACTGTATACCAAAAGCACTCTCCACCTCTGTCTTCCTTCAATATATTTTCCCCCAGAAAACCACAGGCCAGAAAGCAGTTTGTCTGTAAGCAACTTTTGTTTTTTTGTTCTCTAACACAAACCTCCTCTCTGGCAAGCTGGCACAGAGATCTGGCTTGGAAAAAAAGTATATGGGGGAAAGAGCATGGAAAGAGAAGTAAACACAGGTGTGTATGTCAATAAAATACCTTGCCTGAAGTGTGGTGAAGCCCTAGAGAGGCTTGACATTCCCAAAGCCAGTTCATGTTTAGTTTTCCAGGGATTGTTTTTAAAACAAGCTCAGACTGATCCTTTCTGAAATTGAGTATAAATTTATTTTTGAAATAGGCCAAAGGATTTAAGGTCAAAGCCCATGAATATTTTCCGGGTTCTAACATTTATAGGATTCTGAATCTTATTTCTGTATTGGATCCAAAGTGAAAACAGAGAACCAGAAACATTCTGGGATTTTTAAGTCTATTTTTCTTTTGAAAGCTTCTTATTTCCTTTATTCTTTTCCAATTCTCAATTACCTGGATACAATTATTTTGAGATTGAAGCTACCGGTAGAGAATAATAATTATAATTATCATGTAAAAGAAAAATCATATCTACTTCATTTGTATCTCCAGTAGGAAGAGGATATTCAGTCACTGGGATAAAGTAAGAGCAAATAAATCACAGGGAATTTCAGGAATGAATCATACCCAGAGCATTCTGTGACAGCTCAGCTCTTTTACGATTAAAGCTAAACCTTGTGGTTTTTGAAGCCAGCACTTATTTGAGAGTCTAAACATCAATGAGTTGATGTAAGATGGAATATAATTTGGTGTTAGAATGGTATATAAATAGCAGTGCAGATAAATGAGGGGTACAAACTATAATTTGCACAATTTTCTAAATCATTTTCACAGCAAGTTTCATGGAAAATAGCATTTAACTTTGACTTTGGTCAGGTTTGGCATTTCTGTATTTGAGGGTGACTATTGATTACTTGAATACTAAACTATTTTCACTCTTTTCTACAGTCTGCTTTTTGCTAGTTCCTGGTTCAGAAGGAAGCCTTGTGAATGGGATAGTGATCCCTTTATGATAAATAATGTATTCCTGCACTTGATCCAGTCCCTACCGTCATTGCCCCCAAACAGTTCTCTGTCTTGTTACCAGGATATGCCCTTTCCTACAGTCTTTAGTAGGAATCTATATTTCATTTCAAGTATTAGAGATTGCAAGAATAATACATAGAAACAAAACAAATTTTTTTTTTTTTTTTTTTTTTTTTTTTTTTTTGAGACAGAGTCTCGCTCTGTCGCCCAGGCTGGAGTGCAAGCTCCGCCTCCCAGGTTCACGCCATTCTCCTGTCTCAGCCTCCCGTGTAGCTGGGACTACAGGCACCCGCCACAGCCCCCGGCTAATTTTTGTATTTTTAGTAGAGATGGGGTTTCACCATATTAGCCAGGATGGTCTCGATCTCCTGATCTCACGATCCGCCCATCTCGGCCTCCCAAAGTGCTGGGATTACAGGCGTGTGCCACCGCGCCCAGCCCAAATATGGTTTTAATGCAAATTGGTCAAGCGATTTGGTAAGATTTATTACCCTCAAAGGCAAATGTTTAAGTGGTCTCCTTTAAAATACAGTTTCTATAGAAACCTTTAGTTTTGGAATATTTGTATATTACATATAGTTACATCCAGCTGGATATGGGCATAAGGAGAAGATTCATAACTTCATCTCTGCTGTGGTGGCTGGTAAGAAAAGGTGGGGTGGGATGGCTGGTTTGGTCTTCTATAAATGTAGCAGTGGAACAGGTGCTCCAGATCAGAAGTAACGATAACCTTTTTTCCAGGGAATTGTTTTTGAGGCTCAATTTTTGCTGGATCCAGTCTGCAGAGTATTTCTTAAGTTTTAGTAATACTACTGGAAATGTTTTACATTTCCAAGGGATTTAACTAATATTTCTGCATCACACATTTGCCAGGCCTGCTTCCTGAAATTGTTTGTAGAAAAGAAGAAAGAAGAAAGTATGGAGTGAGAGGCAAGAAAAAGAGGACCCCATGTCATGAAATGTATCCAATGCCATGAACTTTTCTAGATATTTTCATAAGACATCAATCATATATAGATCTGTATAATTTGAGGTTCAATTTATGATATTATTTATATTTGTAGAAACTCATTTGAATCTGAGAGCTTTCAATATCACACAAGAGCCTGAAATATTAATTTACACGTATAAGCACATTAATCAGCCTCAATGTCAAAATGACCCAGAGTTAGTGCATACACTGAAACTGAAATGAATCAGACTTTACTTTTCAAAATCATTCTTAATAATTTAAAACATCCACTTCTCTAAGAAAAAAACCAGTTCTTTGCAAAATTTGAAATGCATAATAATGCATTTCAAAATGCAAAAATCCTTTTGCATCTAAGACATGAAGCAAAATGCTTATTTCTTACCACAATAATAAAACTATATATTGAGTTCTTTCTATGTACCAATGATTATGCTAATATCTGTGCCAATATTCCCTTCACTGTTACATCTTGAGATAGACACAGTCTCCTTCAATTTAGAAGGAGAAGTTGTGATTAGCTAAGGCCTAATGAGTGTTATGCTGTAGTCTAAGATTCTAATCTAGGGCTGCTTAACTTCAAAGTCCATCCTCTTTCATTAGGGATCTTATAGCTTTAATAGGAATATAACATTGACACTAGACATGAAATTTTGAGAGAGAAAGCATCTAGAGCCTTGTGTGACTATCACTAAGGGTGAACTAATCACAGATCAAGTTCAAGGAAAGGAAGCATTCAGGAGATGGTCAGCCACCCAAAGCCAGGCAAAAACACAAAGGCAAACCCAAAGGCAAAAACACAGAAATGGAAAACATGGTGAAGTGAAGGTACTGTAGGAAAGTAACTTTAAGAGATGGGACATTTATATCTGACATCTAAGCTGGTAAGAAACATAAGAAGACAAAATTAATTAACTTCAAAACATTCTGCACAGCAAAAGAAACTATCATCAGAGTGAACAGGCAACCTACAGAACGGGAGGAAATTTTTACAATCTACCCATCTGACAAAGGGCTAATATCCAGAATCTACAAAGGACTCAAAAAAATTGATAAGAAAAAATCAAACAACCCCATCAAAAAGTGGGCAAAGGATATGAACAGACACTTCTCAAAAGAAGACATTCATACAGCCAACAGACACATGAAAAAATGCTCATCATCACTGGCCATAAGAGAAATGCAAATCAAAACCACAGTAAGATACTATCTCACACCAGTTAGAATGGCGATCATTAAAAAGTCAGGAAACAAAAGGTGCTGGAGAGGATGTGGAGAAATAGGAACACTTTTATACGGTTGGTGGGACTCTAAACTAGTTCAACCATTGTGGAAGACAGTGTGGCGATTCCTCAAGGATCTAGAACTAGAAATACCATTTGACCCAGCCATCCCATTACTGGGTATATATCCAAAGGATTATAAATCATGCTACCCTAAAGACACATGTTCACGTATGTTTATTGTGGCACTATTCACAATAGCAAAGACTTGGAACCAACCCAAATGTCCATCAATCATAGATTGGATTAAGAAAATGTGGCACATATACACCATGGAATACTATGCAGTCATAAAAAAGGATGAGTTATTGGCCCTTGTAGGGACATGGATGCAGCTGGAAACCATCATTCTGAGCAAACTATTGCAAGGACAGAAAACCAAACACTGCATGTTCTCACTCATAGGTGGGAATCGAACAGTGAGAACATTTGGACACAAGGTGGGGAACATCGCACACTGGGGCATGTCATGGGGTTGGGGGAGTGGGTGGGAGGGATAGCATTAGGTGATATACCTAATGTAAATGAGTTAACAGGTGCAGCACACCAACATGGCACATGTATACATATGTAACAAAACTGCACGTTGTGAACATGTACCCTAGAACTTAAAATATGATTTAAACAAAGTTAAAAAATAAAATACAATTTTAAAAAGTGGCAGCAAGTACCTGGGAGAAGCTCTCCGCATGATACCACAGGTGCAGAAAAACAAAACAAAACAACAACAACAACAACAACAAAAACATTGAGTGCATCCTATGTGCTAGAAGAGAGGCATGTACCAGGGGTACAGTAATGAGTCTTAGAGAAAAACGAGATATGGTATCCGTTAGGATTCTTTTGGTTGCAAGTAGTGGAATACTTGACCCAAACCAGTTCGAGCAAAAAATGATGATATTGAGATCTTAACTGAAATAATTGGGATGTTCTAGCGGCCATCCAGTTTCAGGCATGACTTGAGTTGGAACTCAGTGTCACTAGAAAGTCACCTAAGTCCAACCCCTAGCAATTTTTTTTCTTTTCTTTCTTTCTTTCTTTTTTTTTTTTTTTTAAGTTGGAATCTCAGTCTGTTGCCCAGGCTGCAATCTCTGCCTCCTGGGTTCAAGTGATTCTCCTGCCTCAACCCTCTGAGTAGCTGGGATTACAGTTACCTGCCCCCATGCCTGGCTAATTTTTGTATTTTTAGGAGAAACAGGGTTTTAACCATGATGGTCAAGTTAGTCTTGAACTCCTGACCTCAAGCCATCCACCTACCTGCTGGGATTACAGGCGTGAGCCATCACGCCCGGCCTCCCCTAGAGATTTCATATTTACCTTTGGTTCTACTTTATCCTCCAGGTGAGAGATTGAGAGAAAGTAATGTCAAGGAAGGACAAAAGTTCTGGAATTGAACCTTATTGGTTCTGATTTGCCTGGCTTGGATGTAATCATACATGAAGCAATCACTATGACTAAGGGGATACAATGCACAGATTGAATTAGCCTATAGCAGGCACTCTAGTCTTGGAGCCTACAGGTGGTAGAGTTAGCACCCATGCCAAATATGTGTAAATGGACAAACCAAAATTGGGATCCTAATGTCAAATGAGGAAGGAATGGACCTTAGGTGATGAAAACAAATATTGCATCTTAAAGATAAATGAAAATAGGACAGACAAGTGGGAGAATAAAAATAAACAGCAGTGGTAAAAATTTAAAAACTGGAGCTGAATCTAAAATAAATGTTGAAAGAGGAAAAAAAATGAATAATTTTTGGAAGTGGTAAGGACTAGTGACCAGAGAATTGGGTATTGAGGATGTGTGAAAGACAGGGGAAAGGTAAAGGTAGGGATGAATAAATAAATGTTAATAATAAGATTGTTTAATCTGATAGGATTGTTAAACCCTATTATTAAAGTAGCTTAATAATAGTTTAGTAGATTTAAAAATATATAGTAATAATAAGGTCACTTCATGGAGAAGATCTCAACTTCAAACTATCTATTGTGGTTCATTGATGTTTTTCCAATAGTGCTCTAAGATAAGAGTTGGCACACTCTTTTTGTAGAAGACCAGATAGTAAATATATTAGGTTTTGCAGACCATATGGTCTCTGCTACTCAACTCTGCCATTGTAGTACAAAAACAGCCATAGATGATATATAAATAAATTAGTATGGCCGTATTCCAATAAAACTTTATGGATACTGAAATTTGAATTTCATATTTTTCACATCTCGGGAAATATTCTTTTTTGATTTTTGCAATCATTGAAAATGTAAAAACAATTCTGGGTTGGAGAGTGGTTTAAAAAAAGAGGAAATGGGTCAGATTTGGCCTGTGCACCTTGTCATAGTTTGCTTACTGTGTTCTAAAATAATCGGTTACATGTTTCCAGAAGATTACCTAGAAAATGTGAAAAAATCATTGAAAGGAAAGATGCAGTAAGGAAAGCTATTAGGAGACCATTGCACTAATCCAGGTTGAAGTAAGTTTGATGTAGATGTGTTGAAAGTCTTGGTTGAGAAAGGAAAACTAACTAGATGACGAATTAAGCTTTGTTACAGAGAGTTAGGCCCATCAAAGAAATAACCTGGAGTTATTAGGTAGAGAGTTGGATTAAAGCTGGTGATTCAAGCAGGGGAAGAAGTGAGTAATACAATCCAAGGAGGTAGAATGTATTCCCTTGGACTTGAGGGATGTAGTTGGGGGCAGTTCGGTAATGGCAGTACTAGAACCTCAGAAAGGAAATGGAGGGACAGTGCCACAGATGCTCAGGGTCTGTGATTGCGCTTGGCATATTTGGATGCTTTAGGGGGAGATGCTTTTTCACTCCTCTTGAGTGACTTGGAAAATAAGCATTTCAATGATACACATTATGGACTGTCTTAGTTTTATTTGTGCTGCTATAACAAATACTTGAGATTGGGTAATTTATAAATAATGGAAATTTATTTCTCACAGTTCTGGAGGTTGGGAAGCCCAAGATCAAGGTGCCAGCAGGTCTGGTGCCTGACAGCCAGGTCTCTGCTTCCAAGATGGCACCTTGAATGCCGTGTCCTCATGTGGCAGAAGGTAAAAGGGCAAAAGTGCTGAAGGCTGTGTGGAGCCTCTTTTATTTTATTTTACTCATTATTTTCAACTTTTATTTTAGATTCACGGAGTACATGTGCACTTTTATTGCCTGGGTATATTGCATGATGCTGAAGTTTGGGGTATGAATGATTCTGTCACCCAGGCACTGAGCATAGTACCCACAGTTAGTTTTCCCCTCCCTTCCTGCCTCCTCTGGTAGTTCCTGATGTCTATTGCTGCCATCTTTATGGCCACGAGTACCTAATGTTTAGCCTCCACTTATAAGTAATAACATGCAGTATTTGGTTTTCTGTTTGTGTGTTAATTTGATCAGGATAATTGCATCCAGCTGCATCCATGTTGCAACAAAGGACGTGATTTCACTTTTAAAAAATAGCAGAATGGAATTCTACAGTGTATATATGCCGCATTTTCTTTATTCAGTCCACCATGGATGGGCACCTAGATTGATTCCATGTCTTTGCTATTGCGAATAGTGTTGTGATGAACATGTGAGTGCATATGTCTTTTTGGTAGAATGATTTGTTTTCTTTTGGATACATACCCCGTAATGGGATTGCTTCATTGAATGGTATTTCTGTTTTAAATTATTTAAGATATCTCCAAACCGCCTTCCACAGTAGCTGAACTAATTTACATTCCCACCAACAGCATATAAATGTTCCCTTTTCTCTTCAGCCTCATCAACATCCGTTGTTTTTTGACTTTTTAATAATAGTCACTTTGACTAGTGTGAAATGGTATCTCATTGTGGTTTTGACTTGCATTTCTCTGGTGATTTGTGATGTGAAACACTTTTTCATATGTTTGTTGACCACTTGCATGTCTTCTTTTGAGAAGTGTCTGTTCATGTCTTTTGCCCATTTTTTAGATGGGATTTATTTTTTTGCCTTTTCAATTGTTTAAGTTCCTCATAGATTCTAGATATTAGACCTCTGTTGGATGCATATTTTGTGAATATTTTCTGCCATTCTGTAAGCTGTTTATTTCCCAAGGTTTATGTCCAGAATGCTGTCTCCTAGGTTTTCTTTTCAGATTCTTATAGTTTGAGGTCTTACATTTAAATCTTTAATCCATCTTGAGTTTATTTCATATATGGTGAAAGGTAGGAGTACAGTTTCATTCTTTTGCATATGGCTCGCCAGCTGTCCCAGCACCATTTACTGAATTATTTTTGTTGACTTTGTTGAAGATCAGATGGTTGTGAGTGTGTGGCTTTATTTCTGTGTTCTCTGTTCTGTTCCACTGGTGTGCGTGTCTGTTTTTGTACTAGTACCATGCTGTGTTTTGGTTACTGTAACTTTAGAGTTTGAAGCCAAGTAATGTGATTCTTCTGGCTGTGTTCTTTTTGCTTAGGATTGCTTTGCTGTTTGGTTCTTTTTTGGCTCCATATGAATTTTAGAATTTTATTTTTTTTGAGATGGAGTCTTGCTCTGTCACCATGTTGGAGTGCAGTGTGTGATCTTGACTCGCTGCAACCTCCGCCTCCTAGGTTCAAGCGATTCTCCTGCCTCAGCCTCCCTACTACTGTAGGACTACAGGTGCATGCCACCACGCCCAGCTAATTTTTGTATTTTTAGTAGAGACAGGATTTCACCATGTTGGCCGGGATGGTCTCCATCTCCTGACCTTATGATCCACCTGCCTTGGCCTCCCGAAGTGCTGGGATTACAGACATGAGCCACCACACCTGGCTGAATTTTAGAACAATTTTTTATAATTCTGTGAAAAATGACATTGGTAGTTTAATAGGAGTAGGATTGCTTTGGGCAGTTTGTCCATTTTAACAATATTGATTCTGCCAATGCGTGAGCATAGAATGTTTTTTCCATTTGTTTGTGTTATCTATGATTTCTTTTAGCAATGTTTTATAGTTCTGCTTGTAGAGATCATTCAGCTCCTTGCTTAGACATATTTGTGGTTTTTTTTTTTTTTTTGTATAGCTATTGTAAATGGGATTGCATTCTTGATTTTGCTCTCAACATGAATGTTATTGATGTATAGAAATGCTAGTGATTTTTGTAAATTTATTTTGTATGCTGAAATCTTGCTAAAATTATTTCAGTTCTAATAGTCTTTTGTCAGAGTGATTAGGGTTTTTCAGTATAGAATCATATAGTCAGTGAAGAGAGATAGTTTGACTTCTCCTTCTCCTATTTGAATGCCTTTTATTTCTTTTTCTTGCCTAATTCCTCTGGCTAGCACTTTCAGTACTATACTGAATAGGAATGGTAAGAGTGGATATCCTTGTCTTGTCCCAGTTCTTAAGTGGAATGTGAGGCCTCTTTTATGAAGGCCTCAATCCTATTCACAAGCAAAAAACCCTCATGGTCTAACCACCTCCTAACAGCCCCACTTCTTAATATTATTGCATTGGAAATAAAGTTTGAATATGAATTTTGGAGGGAGACATAGGATGGACTAAAGACTGAAAGTCTTCCCTTTTTCTGTGTTTTACAAGCTCCTGTGTTCTTTAATAATCTTGAGGAAACAGGAAGCATCTTTTGGACACAAACTGAGTTGGACTTTCTGTTACTAGGATGGGTACATATTGAGCAGATCAAATTTCAGGCAATTTTTTTTCCTGAGTTCTAATGTTACAGGCAAATTTATACAAATAACTAATAGGATATTTAAATTTTTGCTATGTTTTTTTTTTCTTTCTTCTTTTTTATTTTATTTTATTTTTTTTTTATTATTATTATACTTTAAGTTCTAGGGTACATGTGCATAACGTGCAGGTTTGTTACATATGTATACTTGTGCCATGTTGCTGTGCTGCACCCATCAACTCGTCAGCACCCATCAACTCGTCATTTACATCAGGTATAACTCCCAATGCAATCCCTCCCCCCTCCCCCCTCCCCATGATAGGCCCCGGTGTGTGATGTTCCCCTTCCCGAGTCCAAGTGATCTCATTGTTCAGTTCCCACCTATGAGTGAGAACATGCGGTGTTTGGTTTTCTGTTCTTGTGATAGTTTGCTAAGAATGATGGTTTCCAGCTGCATCCATGTCCCTACAAAGGACACAAACTCATCCTTTTTTATGGCTGCATAGTATTCCATGGTGTATATGTGCCACATTTTCTTAATCCAGTCTGTCACTGATGGACATTTGGGTTGATTCCAAGTCTTTGCTATTGTGAATAGTGCCGCAGAGATGGCACTGTATCTCTGCATTGATTTTAGGTAGTTATAATATACTAGAGGGTAATCAGGTTTTATCCTTAACCAAGTCACAAATTCCAACTACACATAGCAACAAAGAAGCAGTCATATCTTCTTGAAACTTCAGACACTTTGTAAGATGTGAGAAAGTAAAGGCACATACCTTGACATAAACATGACCCTTCCTGGAAGAAGAAATTCCAAGCATGGGTCCTTCACCCTTTGAAATAGAAGAGAATCCACCCATGTGAAGTGCAATCAGTGAAGCATTTATATGTGAAGCATAGCATTGTCAGTGCCCAATGAATGTTGAGTTTCTTTGTAAGATAATTTATCAAGTAGAAAATAATTTATAGGCATGATGGGAGTGAATTCTTGCTGTAGTGCATTTGAAACTTTTATTCCATTTGCAGTATTGAATTTATATTAAAGTTAAATTTAATAGACTTTATACAAATAAGTTATTTCTAAGACATTTTTCAAAGGGCCCATTCAATGAAGTATCGCTAATGGCCACTTAATCATCCAACTAAGGCACAGATAAAGCACTATGGGAAGTAAAATGGTGTGTGAAAAGCTATTCTATTTATATAAGCAATGGAAAGAAAATGGAAGTCTTCAGTATCCTCACTGAGCTCTCAACCATGATTATTGTCCTTCTTTATTTTTTTTTTCCTCAATATTACCAACATATATACTTTTATCATCTTGGGTAATGTCTGTTTAAGAGGAGAAAGAATCATTTGGATTAATGTATTTATTTTCCCTGTACTTGGAATTTTCTCATTCCTTTATTTTTTATTTGAAAATAGTTAATGAGTACCTATTAAATACCAGACATTAAACTAGATGGTTGGGAAACAAAGAAAACTAAGACAAAATCATAGTCTAAAGCAGTTGTTCTTATAAAATGGTCAAGGACAAGTATCATTAGCATCAGCCTAGAACTTGTTAGAAATGCAAATTCTCTGGCTTCCTATTTCACCCAAAAATTTGTGTTTTAACAGCTCCTCCAGGTGATTCTCATCTACACTCAGTTTTGGGAACACTTATCTAACAAAAGAAAGACATGCAATTATAGTTGCAAAACATTTTAACAAGGTGAATAAACGTTAGGTATAAATTCCTATTGGAACAGAGAGGAGGAACTTCTAACCTCTTCTATATTTAGTATAGAAAATACATGCTCTATCTAGGATGCACATATGTTCTTGGCATCCTTCCCATGCAAAAAACACTTCATTGCTCTCTATTGCTTTCAGAATAAAGTCTGGGATTCCTAGCATGCCATTTGAGGGTTTCCAGGCTTTAGCCTCTGCCTGTTCTCTAGCCTCATCTCTTGCCACTCCACCAACATCATACAGTTTGTAGCACTCATACACACTATACGATTTTCACCTTTCTTCTGCCTACAGTATCTTGACTTCAGATGCATTCACAACATTGTACAACATTATGACTCCACTAAGGAGTAATCTGCTAAGGGAAGTCTTTCCTAACTCTTCCCTATGGTTGTCTCAACTTGTCTTCGTCTATTTGGGCTGCTATAACAAAAATACCATAAGTTGGGTGGCTTACAAATAACAGAAATTTATTTCTTACAGTTTTAGTGGTTAGGAAGTTCAAGATCAATGCATCAATGCAAATGCGTGGATTTGACATCCATTCCTCAAAGATGATGCCCTCTATGTGTCCCCACATGACTGAAGGGATGAACAAGCTCTCTTAAGCCTCTTTTATAGGGCACTAATCCTATTTATGAGAGCCCTCATAATTTATCACCTGCTAATGGCTCTACCTCTTAATACCAACAGATTGAAGATTATGTTTCAACATAATTGAATTTTGAAGGGACACAAACTTCAGCTATAGCACAGCTCACCTGTATAAAACTGTATCATGGAATTCATTACCATGGCATTGCTTCTCAGCATATCTGTGCATCTCTGACATGTAATTGTTAGTTGCTGCAAAGAAGAATGTTTAGTGTACATTTTTATGTTCGTAATATCCATGCAATGTCTGGGACTGAATGGAAGTACCGAGTGTTTGCTGAGTATATTTTAAGAAAGGAGTATATTTCTTTTATGAGAAGTTTCTGTATTATATGGTTAGACTCTCAGGTGTTTTCCTTTCCTTCAACTCCGGAATTATTTAGGCAGTCTATTGTATTTAAAATTTCCTCTGATTTTCACACTTTTTGAATTATGAAAAATTGTTGGAAAATGTTTTAAAATGAGAATTTCAAATATGCTCATTGATATTAATGGTAAACATTTATAACTTTTGTAATTTTATGTGGATATCTGAAAAAATGCTTTACTCTCAGTCATCAGAAGACATTGCCCAGACTAGAGGCTCGTCCCTCTATAAAGGACATTATTATGTGATTCCTCCCCATCTTGTCATGTTATACCAACTTTATCATTCTGTGCAAGCCAACATTTTTTTTTTTTTTTTGAGACAGAATTTTGCTCTTATAGCCCAGGCTGGAGCATGCAATCTCACTGCAACCTCTGCTTCCTAGGTTCAAGCAATTCTCCTGCCTCAGCCTCCCAAGTAGGTAGGATTACAAGCATGCACCACCATGCCCGGCTAATTTTGTATTTTTTGTAGAGATGGGGTTTCTCCATGTTGGTCAGGCTGGTCTCGAACTCCCGACCTCAGGTCATTTGCCCGTCTCAGCCTCCCAAAGTGCTGGGATTACAGGCGTGAGCCACCGCACCTGGTCAACACTTTGTCTTAATCATTCTTCTTAAACATTTATTCAAAGGTTTAATGGACACCTATTATGTGCTAAGTGCTAAAAGTAGAGTAATATAATGTAAATACCATTTATTGGGAATTTTGATAGACATTGAGAATACTGCATACATATTACTGATGCTAATTCTAACTATAACTCATGAAGTAGGAACCATTATAGTTTTATGAAAAGAGAGATTAAATAATTTGCTTAAGATCACATGCCTAGTAAATTACAGAGCCCCAGACATGAACTCAGATTGCCCTGATGTTATTATCTAATAATATTCTTTTTGGTCTTCTAAACTTCATGCTACCTGTTGGTTAGATATATTTAACTTCATTTTATATATCTTTCTTTCATAGATATCATTGTCATCCCGTACGAAATTTTGGGATGCCTAGCAATCAATCTAACTTTAGATTGTGAACTGTTAGAGGTAGACACCATTTATTCCTAGTTCTGCTCTTTTACGTGTAAACAGTGTCTTTTAAAGAAGTTTAGATTATCAGATACTGCAAATTGCTTCAATTCAATTTTCATGCCATTAATTCATTGCAAAAATGTTGATTAAACATCTATTATGTATGAGATATGTTTATGCCCTGGAGCTATACAGAGAAGGAGATAAAGTTTCTCTCCTTGGAGAGATTATATCAAATAGACAAAGACAGACAGATAAACAGGTAATTACTCTACAGAGTGATAAGTGTCTTGGGAGCAACATGTACAGAGTCTGTGAATATACAATTGAAGGACACATTATGACCTAGACTTGGGGCTTGAGGAAGAGTTACAAATGAATTCTTAGAAAAATAATAGACCAAATACCTGAGAGCCCTGAAGAACCAGTGGAAGTTATGCTAGGGGAGGACAATACTGTTCTGTGTAGATGGAATTGTTTGGACAAAAACCTGGAGGCCAAAGTTTGCATTCACAGTATATGCAGGAAAAGGAAAGATAGAACGTTAGGATGGAGGTCTTTCGTTTTACAATGACTTCAGACCCTGTCCTGAAAAAAATGGGAAATCAGTGAAGGGATTTAAATAGAATAGTAGCATATCTGAATTTTGCAAAAGTTCCTTTGGTTGCTGTATGGAAAATCAAGTGGGTAAAATAAATACTAGAAGCAAGGAAATACATGAAGTGATTTTCACCCAAATTCAGCAGCAGTGAACTAGAGTGGAGGCATTGATTTCCAGAGAAATGTGCAGACCAACAAGGTATCTTTAAGAAGTAGAATGGATAGGACTTTGTGATAGATTGTAGGTGGTAGAGGAATCCAAGGGAGATATCAGAGACAACATTCTGGTTTCTGACTTGGACAGCTTTGACCAGGCTAGGGAGTTCAGGGTGTGAATGCTCTTTAGAGAGGAAGATAATGAGTTCTGGTTTTGACAGGTTGAAGTTAGCAAAAAAATCTTAGTGTAGGTTGGGACTCTACTGGTCATGAAGAGATTTATAGATAAAGAAGCTAACTATTAGGAATGAACTGACTACAGTGTGTCAAATGGTTTTGTAAAACCGAAATTATTATCTTAGATTAATGCTTTTTGAGTTTAGTGTAAACCAGAAGTTCAAATTTCCTCATAACTCCTAAAAATACTAAATGCATATTTTGATGTGATGCAAAGTAACTACTTAAACTTAGTTTCAATTGGCATAATTCCAGCCAATAAGATTCTATAATTGGAAACAAACATCCTCACAGATCTTCAATTCATCAGCCATCCCACAGGTACCACTGAACATAAAGTTTCTTAATATTTCAAAATTCTTGAGTTCAAATTTTAATTTTTATTGGAATTCAGATTACTGAAAAGAATCCTACATTGTAAACTCTAGCACAATATTTTTGGGTGTTTTTATTAATTGAAACATATAATTGATTGAGGAAAGAATAATAAATGTGCTCATAAGATTTCAGAAGGTTTTTTTTTTTGTTTGTTTGTTTTTTTTTTTTGCTTATCTTCACAAAGTCTTATGTCAGAGGGATTCATCCTCCTCATTATACTACCTTGATAAAACTAGTAAGGAAGAGCTCATCACCAGTTAAAGGGAAATGTCATTGAATCATCAGCATCTAGTAGGTCATATTATAATTTACTTTAGTCAACTTGTGATATATTAGGCTTTTTTTCTACTAACTAGCTGACAATAAATGCAGCTTTTAAATGTTGAAGCTGATTCTGTATTTTATGCTATTGTGAATACATGAGTGCTTTCCTAGGTATGCAAAGAGCTTCTACCAGCTGGTGGTGGTGAATCAACATACTTCAGCTATGCACCCAGAGAGAAGTATGCTATTGTTAGACTGTTGACCCAGGTTTCTATGGCCATAGAATTGCCCACCTATAGATCACATCAGCATGCATGGTATCAAATAGTGAAAAACATGAATAGACTCAAATAATCAGTCATAAGTACAATCAGTCTGATGAAAATGATCTGGCTCAAATCCCTGAACAAAGACTGTGCCACTGAAAAATTCAATTGAAGCATATGTTTTGCAGGTCTGAAATAAAAATTCATTCACTCCACAGTAAAAATAACGCTTGGAGAACTTTGTGTTCTTCAGGCAGAATCATTTAGATTAAAGCAACCGTAAGTGAAAAGCACAGCACCTAGCAAACGCCATTGAATCTGACATCTTTCTAGGTTTCATCAGAGTCTTCTACAGTCCTTTTTCCTTGCTAGATCAACCTGATTCTAAAAAATGCAGCAGAGAAACAAAGTAACATAATCAGAGATGGTATTATAAGGTCTATTAACAAAGCAGCTCAGTCATATCAGCTGAAGGGAAACAGCTGTGGATGCTGAAACCCTTAATACATTAGATTTCGTGTTTTTATAAGAACCCTCTGTCTGTCATCATGCCTGTTGTGTCTGTCATTTGCACCTGGTATGAGGGTCTTATGGAACAATCATATATCATTTACATGTAGTCAAGAGCCACTACATTGTAGAATCATTATTCCTAAATGCTGAACTCCTTTGAATTTAGAGAAAAAAATGCTTGAGCACATAATTAAATTGATAATACATTGTACTGAAATTCATTAACTGGAAGATATGCATGACTTAAAATTTTTTTTTGAATTCCTGCGTTTTTTGACTGGAGATCCTTAATTAATCCTATTCATTGTCAAGTTTAACCATGATTTAGGATGCCATTCAAATGTATGTTCCTGCTCAAAATGAAAACTGTCAATCAACTTAAATATATATATATATATATTTCACTTTTCTCCATCTCCATGATGGTCTTCATTTTCTCAGGAAAAAGAAAAAGAAATCATTCTATTCTTTCTTTAGAGTGATGCCTCTAACAAGGCAACTGCCTAGTCAAATAATTGCAAAGCTCTTTGGACAATGTGAAAACTTTCCAATTAACCACAGACAATTCTGTTGTCTTTTCTTGAGTTTTTGCTTATCAGTAACAAATGTCTATGGTTACTAGGAATGTGTTATTGTTTCCCAGAAGGCCTGACCTCTACCTAGATTTGGATTTGACATATCCAAAGTTCAACCAAATAGAGAGGGGGAAGATGATCACTGAAGTCACCAAATGGATAATATATCATAGAGGGAGAATTTACCTTCTTCTACCATTCACAACTCATGAGAACACACTAGCACCAAGCAAAAGAATTATTTTAGAATATGCTTAGGATAAGAACCTCTCTTATTTAAATAAAATGACCCGAGGATTCCATTATCTCAAAATGGATCTACTCAAATTACAATGCATGTTTTTGACCATTTGTGTAACTATGGAAAACTGAAGTAAAGGCAGTGGTGCAAGCTGTGGATTGGCTCAACTGAAATGCCTTCCAACCCCAAAGAGCATGCAGAAGCTCACACATTTCTTAGACTACCTTGCAGTTAGAGTTTCATATATGACTGAAGTTTCGCCAACTAGATGATCTCAGGCAAAACTCTGAGTCAGGAATTTGTCCTGTGAAAAGAGAAGCAATTTGGAAATAGCCACTTTGAAGGTATAGAACACGGCAGAAGTGGCTGGTTCTGAAGGCGACAGCTGTAGGGCAGCTTCCTAGCTTAGCAAATAAAGTACTACTTTCATAGTCCTGCTGAAGGAGGGGTAGCTTTCCTGTTGAGAAACAAAAAAGGAAAACTGAGTCGTTCTCAGAAACTTGGGAAGCAGTGATTGAGGGCAATTTTGTTAAGATCAAAAACATTGTAAGACCAAACTTTCTTATGTTCTTGAATATTGTCTCAGTTTCATTACTACTCATCTGTATTTATATTTGTTAAATAATATATATCTTTCTATTCACGTGCAGGAAGCAACTGGGGACTTTGGAGGGACCATTTATGATTTTGCACATTGATGGCTTGTGGTTTAAGCACAAGGTGGGTGTATTGTGTCTGTACTCTGCTGGTACTTTTATATCTGGTAAAGAGTTGTATATGGCCTTTTAGTCTGCATAGAAAATAGGCTGAGTTTGTTCTCAGGGTGACCACTATCCCAATTTGTCCAGGACTGTTCCGGTTTTGAAACTGAAAGTCCCACGTGCCTGGGACTCTAGTCCCAGACAAATAGGCATATTTGGATATCTTATTTGTATGCTGCCTTCTCAGCCTGCTCTGTCTTCCCCCTGCTTCCTTGCACTAACAGCTTTTATGTTATAGAAAACCACCACGACTGTTTTTCTACAGCTACTGCTTTTTTCAGAGAGCAAACACCTGTCAACTTTGTCTCCTAATGAGCCCTGTTCCCCTGGGCAGTGATCTGCTCATTTTTTCTTTTCCCAGAAGACTAAACAACCCAGGCCAGGCTTGACTGCCTAGTTCTTCCTTGGGGCACACATGGCACAAAGTACTCCCAAAGCAAAAATAACTGAAAACACACTAGAGCTTACTTTTGGTAGCATGGCAACCACTGCTGGCTGCATTTGAAAGCTCCTTATTACTGTGAAAGTTATTTTGCATAAAGTTACTTGTTAACTAGGCTAGACACTTTCAGCTCCCTGTGAACCTTGCTTTTTTATGGATTATTTTCCCCCTCAGAAACCTTTTTGAACCAAAGGAGATTTGGAGGTATCATGAATAATAATAGGAAATACTTGCCAAGGCCCTTCAATTGGTTGAGAGTATCCCTGAATACTGAGCCTAAATTACTTTAGGTTATTTCTTATTCCTTTGAATACGTAATGATAGAGAACAAAAATACACCCCGATACTCTATTCTTCTTATTCAATTCAAGATAATATCCTACTCTGTATCTTATCCAGCCCAGGTATAGTGCATCACAATGTCAACCAAAAATTGTTAAGGGTAATGGGTGATTACTCACTCACTTTCATCCAAATAAAGAAAAAAAGTTACGGTTCTTAATAATTTGCAATTTATTCTTAATTACTTATTCAATTCTATTTCCTACTACTCTCCAATTATTTAAACACTTTAACTAGGTAATCTCATTGATCTATAAAACACTTGTATCGTTTCCTAATCTCTGTTCATCCTGTTGCCCCATTAAGGTATTGTCTCCTCTACTCTTTGTTGACACCTGTACCACAACTCTGGTAATTACTGTTATGAGTACCATGACTCGTACTACAACTAAGATTGTGACTGCACCAAAGATTACTACTTTGACTCTTAAGACAACATCATTAATGAGTTAGATAAGTTAGAATGAGCCTGACACTGTATTGGGTACTCTGTAATAATTGTCTCATTTAGATCTTCACCATAACGCAAAAAGTGACTATCATTTTTCTTTCATGGGTGAGGAAACTGAGGTTTGAGATACGAGGAAACTGTCACAAAGTCACAAAGAAAACAGATGGTGGGTATTGGTGTGGACCCAGGTCTTTAGGACTTTAAAATTCACATGCTTAAAATACTTAAATGGTGCTCTGTCCAGAGGAATCTTTCTTAATAATTTCACTCCAGTATGGTCCTTATTTTCTATATCACTCATATAAGTAGTAATGGTATGTTGCTCAACATTGCTATTTTACTAAATGGAATATACATTTATTTTCACTTGTTGAAATAGTAAGAAGTATATTTCCCTACTTCTGTACTAATGATAAGCACATAGTTATAGCTTAGTAAATATTTTCGAATTGAATTAGTTATTGAATTTCACTGGCTCCTTTAACAAAGTAACCAAAATATTTCTTTTTTTTTTTTTAATTTATTTATTATTATTGTACTTTAAGTTGTAGGGTACATGTGCATAACGTGCAGGTTTGTTACATATGTATATTTGTGCCATGTTGGTGTGCTGAACCCATCAACTCGTCATTTACATCAGGTATAACTCCCAATGCAATCCCTCCCCCCTCCCCCCTCCCCATGATAGGCCCCTGTGTGTGATGTTCCCCTTCCTGAGTCCAAGTGATCTCATTGTTCAGTTCCCACCTATGAGTGAGAACATGTGGTGTTTGGTTTTCTGTTCTTGTGATAGTTTGCTAAGAATGATGGTTTCCACTTGCATCCATGTCCCTACAAAGGACACAAACTCATCCTTTTTGATGGCTGCATAGTATTCCATGGTGTATATGTGCCACATTTTCTTAATCCAATCTGTCACTGATGGACATTTGGGTTGATTCCAAGTCTTTGCTATTGTGAATAGTGCTGCAATAAACATACGTGTGCATGTGTCTTTATAGCAGCATAATTTATAATCCTTTGGGTATATACCCAGTAATGGGATGGCTGGGTCATATGGTACATCTAGTTCTAGATCCTTGAGGAATCGCCATACTGTTTTCCATAATGGTTGAACTCGTTTACAATCCCACCAACAGTGTAAAAGTGTTCCTATTTCTCCACATCCTCTCCAGCACCTGTTGTTTCCTGACTTTTTAATGATCGCCATTCTAAGTGGTGTGAGATGGTATCTCATTGTGGTTTTGATTTGCATTTCTCTGATGGCCAGTGATGATGAGCATTTTTTCATGTGTCTGTTGGCTGTATGAATGTCTTTTTTGAGAAATGTCTGTTCATATCCTTTGCCCACTTTTTGATGGGGTTGTTTGTTTTTTTCTTGTAAATTTGTTTGAGTTCTTTGTAGGTTCTGGATATTAGCCCTTTGTCAGATGAGTAGATTGCAAAAATTTTCTCCCATTCTGTAGGTTGCCTGTTCACTCTGATGGTAGTTTCTTTTGCTGTGCAGAAGTCTTTAGTTTAATGAGATCCCATTTGTCAATTTTGGCTTTTGCTGCCGTTGCTTTTGGTGTTTTAGACATGAAGTCTTTGCCCATGCCTATGTCCTGAATGGTACTACCTAGGTTTTCCTCTAGGATTTTTATGGTATTAGGTCTAACATTTAAGTCTCTAATCCATCTTGAATTAATTTTCGTATAAGGAGTAAGGAAAGGATCCAGTTTCAGCTTTCTACTTATGGCTAGCCAATTTTCCCAGCACCATTTATTAAATAGGGAATCCTTTCCCCATTTCTTGTTTCTCTCAGGTTTGTCAAAGATCAGATGGCTGTAGATGTGTGGTATTATTTCTGAGGACTCTGTTCTGTTCCATTGGTCTATATCTCTGTTTTGGTACCAGTACCATGCTGTTTTGGTTACTGTAGCCTTGTAGTATAGTTTGAAGTCAGGTAGCGTGATGCCTCCAACTTTGTTCTTTTGACTTAGGATTGTCTTGGAGATGCGGGCTCTTTTTTGGTTCCATATGAACTTTAAAGCAGTTTTTTCCAATTCTGTGAAGAAACTCATTGGTAGCTTGATGGGGATGGCATTGAATCTATAAATTACCTTGGGCAGTATGGCCATTTTCACGATATTGATTCTTCCTATCCATGAGCATGGTATGTTCTTCCATTTGTTTGTGTCCTCTTTGATTTCACTGAGCAGTGGTTTGTAGTTGTCCTTGAAGAGGTCCTTTACATCCCTTGTAAGTTGGATTCCTAGGTATTTGATTCTCTTTGAAGCAATTGTGAATGGAAGTTCATTCCTGATTTGGCTCTCTGTCTGTTACTGGTGTATAAGAATGCTTGTGATTTTTGCACATTAATTTTGTATCCTGAGACTTTGCTGAAGTTGCTTATCAGCTTAAGGAGATTCTGGGCTGAGACAATCGGGTTTTCTAAATATACAATCATGTCATCTGCAAACAGGGACAGTTTGACTTCTTCTTTTCCTAACTGAATACCTTGATTTCTTTCTCTTGCCTAATTGCCCTAGCCAGAACTTCCAGCACTATGTTGAATAGGAGTGGTGAGAGAGGGCATCCCTGTCTTGTGCCAGTTTTCAAAGGGAATTTTTCCAGTTTTTGCCCATTCAGTATGATATTGGCTGTGGGTTTGTCATAAATAGCTCTTATTATTTTGAGGTACGTTCCATCAATACCGAATTTATTGAGCATTTTTAGCATGAAGGGCTGTTGAATTTTGTCAAAAGCCTTTTCTGCATCTATTGAGATAATCATGTGGTTCTTGTCTTTGGTTCTGTTTATATGCTGGATTATGTTTATTGATTTGCAAATGTTGAACCAGCCTTGCATCCCAGGGATGAAGCCCACTTGATCATGGTGGATAAGCTTTTTGATGTGTTGCTGAATCCGGTTTGCCAGTATTTTATTGAGGATTTTTGCATCGATGTTCATCAGGGATATTGGTCTAAAATTCTCTTTTTTTGTTGTGTCTCTGCCAGGCTTTGGTATCAGGATGATGTTGGCCTCATAAAATGAGTGAGGGAGGATTCCCTCTTTTTCTATTGATTGGAATAGTTTCAGAAGGAATGGTACCAACTCCTCCTTGTACCTCTGGTAGAATTCAGCTGTGAATCCATCTGGTCCCGGAATTTTTTTTGGTTGGTAGGCTATTAATTATTGCCTCAATTTCAGAGCCTACTATTGGTTTATTCAGGGATTCAACTTCTTCCTGGTTTAGTCTTGGAAGAGTGTAAGTGTTCAGGAAATTATCCATTTCTTCTAGATTTTCCAGTTTATTTGCGTAGAGGTGTTTATAGTATTCTCTGATGGTAGTTTGTATTTCTGTGGGGTCGGTGGTGATATCCCCTTTATCATTTTTAATTGCGTCGATTTGATTCTTCTCTCTTTTCTTCTTTATTAGTCTTGCTAGTGGTCTGTCAATTTTGTTGATCTTTTCAAAAAACCAACTCCTGGATTCATTGATTTCTTGGAGAGTTTTTTGTGTCTCTATCTCCTTCAGTTCTGCTCTGATCTTAGTTATTTCTTGCCTTCTGCTAGCTTTCGAATGTGTTTACTCTTGCTTCTCTAGTTCTTTTAATTGCGATGTTAGAGTGTCAATTTTAGATCTTTCCTGCTTTCTCTTGTGGGCATTTAGTGCTATAAATTTCCCTCTACGCACTGCTTTAAATGTGTCCCAGAGATTCTGGTATGTTGTATCTTTGTTCTCATTGGTTTCAAAGAACATCTTTATTTCTGCCTTCATTTCGTTATGTACCCAGTAGTCATTCAGGAGCAGGTTGTTCAGTTTCCATGTAGTTGAGCGGTTTTGATTGAGTTTCTTAGTCCTGAGTTCTAGTTTGATTGCACTGTGGTCTGAGAGACAGTTTGTTATAATTTCTGTTCTTGTACGTTTGCTGAGGAGTGCTTTACTTCCAATTACGTGGTCGATTTTGGCGTAAGTACGATCTGGTGCTGAGAAGAATGTATATTCTGTTGATTTGGGGTGGAGAGTTCTATAGATGTCTATTAGGTCTGCTTGCTGCAGAGATGAGTTCAATTCCTGGATATCCTTGTTAACTTTCTGTCTCGTTGATCTGTCTAATGTTGACAGTGGAGTGTTGAAGTCTCCCATTATTATTGTATGGGAGTCTAAGTCTCTTTGTAAGTCTCTAAGGACTTGCTTTATGAATCTGGGTGCTCCTGTATTGGGTGCATATATATTTAGGATAGTTAGCTCTTCCTGTTGAATTGATCCCTTTACCATTATGTAATGGCCTTCTTTGTCTCTTTTGATCTTTGATGGGTTAAAGTCTGTTTTATCAGAGACTAGTATTGCAACCCCCGCTTTTTTTTGTTCTCCATTTGCTTGATAAATCTTCCTCCATCCCTTTATTTTGAGCCTATGTGTGTCTCTGAGTGTGAGATGGGTCTCCTGAATACAGCAGATTGATGGGTCTTGACTCTTTATCCAGTTTGCCAGTCTGTGTCTTTTAATTGGAGCATTTAGTCCATTTACATTTAAGGTTAAGATTGTTATGCGTGAACTTGATCCTGCCATTATGATATTAACTGGTTATTTTGCTCGTTAGTTGATGCAGTTTCTTCCTAGCCTCGATGGTCTTTACATTTTGGCATGTTTTTGCAATGGCTTGTACCGGTTGTTCCTTTCCATGTTTAGTGCTTCCTTCAGGGTCTCTTGTAAGGCAGGCCTAGTGGTGACAAAATCTCTAAGCATTTGCTTATCTGTAAAGGATTTTATTTCTCCTTCACTTATGAAACTTAGTTTGGCTGGATATGAAATTCTGGGTTTAAAATTCTTTTCTTTAAGAATGTTGAATATTGGCCCCCACTCTCTTCTGGCTTGTAGAGTTTCTGCCGAGAGATCTGCTGTTAGTCTGATGGGCTTCCCTTTGTGGGTAACCCGACCTTTCTCTCTGGCTGCCCTTAAGATTTTTTCCTTCATTTCAACTTTGGTGAATCTGGCAATTATGTGTCTTGGAGTTGCTCTTCTCGAGGAGTATCTTTGTGGCGTTTTCTGTATTTCCTGGATTTGAATGTTGGCCTGCCCTACTAGGTTGGGGAAGTTCTCCTGGATGATATCCTGAAGAGTGTTTTCCAACTTGGTTCCATTTTCCCCCTCACTTTCAGGCACCCCAATCAGACGTAGATTTGGTCTTTTTACATAATCCCATACTTCTTGCAGGCTTTGTTCATTTCTTTTTCTTCTTTTTTCTTTTGGTTTCTCTTCTCGCTTCATTTCATTCATTTGATCCTCAATCGCAGATACTCTTTCTTCCAGTTGATCGAGTCGGTTACTGAAGCTTGTGCGTTTGTCACGTATTTCTCGTGTCATGGTTTTCATCTCTTTCATTTCGTTTATGACCTTCTCTGCATTAATTACTCTAGCCATCAATTCTTCCACTTTTTTTTCAAGATTTTTAGTTTCTTTGCGCTGGATACGTAATTCCTCCTTTAGCTCTGAGAAATTTGATGGACTGAAGCCTTCTTCTCTCATCTCGTCAAAGTCATTCTCCGTCCAGCTTTGATCCGTTGCTGGCGATGAGCTGCGCTCCTTTGCCGGGGGAGATGCGCTCTTATTTTTTGAATTTCCAGCTTTTCTGCCCTGCTTTTTCCCCATCTTTTTGGTTTTATCTGCCTCTGGTCTTGATGATGGTGATGTACTGATGGGGTTTTGGTGTAGGTGTCCTTCCTGTTTGATAGTTTTCCTTCTAACCGTCAGGACCCTCAGCTGTAGGTCTGTTGGAGATTGCTTGAGGTCCACTCCAGACCCTGTTTGCCTGGGTATCAGCAGCAGAGGCTGCAGAAGATAGAATAATTCTGAACAGCGAGTGTACCTCTGATTCTTGCTTTGGAAGCTTCCTCTCAGGGGTGTACTCCACCCTGTGAGGTGTGGGGTGTCAGACTGCCCCTAGTGGGGGATGTCTCCCAGTTAGGCTACTCAGGGGTCAGGGACCCACTTGAGCAGGGAGTCTGTCCCTTCTCAGATCTCAACCTCCGTGTTGGGAGATCCACTGCTCTCTTCAAAGCTGTCAGACAGAGTCGTTTGCGTCTGCAGAGGTTTCGACTGTGTTTTTTATTGCCCTGTCCCCAGAGGTGGAGTCTACAGAGACAGGCAGGTTTCCTTGAGCTGCTGTGAGCTCCACCCAGTTCGAGCTTCCCAGCAGCTTTGTTTACCTACTTAAGCCTCAGCAATGGCGGGCGCCCCTCCCCCAGCCTCGCTGCTGCCTTGCCGGTAGATCACAGACTGCTGTGCTAGCAATGAGGGAGGCTCCGTGGGTGTGGGACCCTCCTGGCCAGGTGTGGGATATGATCTCCTGGTGTGCCTGTTTGCTTAAAGCGCAGTATTGGGGTGGGAGTTATCCGATTTTCCAAGTGTTGTGTGTCTCAGTTCCCCTGGCTAGGAAAAGGGATTCCCTTCCCCCTTGCGCTTCCCAGGTGAGGCAATGCCTCGCCCTGTTTCAGCTCTCGCTGGTCGGGCTGCAGCAGCTGACCAGCACCGATCGTCCGGCACTCCCCAGTGAGATGAACCCAGTACCTCAGTTGAAAATGCAGAAATCACCAGTCTTCTGTGTCGCTCGCGCTGGGAGTTGGAGACTGGAGCTGTTCCTATTTGGCCATCTTGCTCCGCCCCCTTTGTAGTAACCAAAATATTTCTAACATTACCTTTTGAATTCAAAAGATACAGGTAATGGAATAGTATTCAGCCATAAAAAAGAATGACATTCTGTCATTTGAGGGAACATGGATGAGCTTGGAGGTGAAATAAGCCAGGCATAGAAAGACAAATACCACATGTTCTCACTCATATATGCAAGCTAAAGGGGTTGATCTCATAGAAGTGAAGAGTAGAATAGTGGTTGCTAGAGGATGGGATGGGTAGGATGGAAGCAGAGGTGGTAAAGGCGAAAGAGAGATGGTCAGAGGTTGGCTGGTAGATGCAGGGTTGCAGCTGGATGGGAGGAATGGGTTCTGGTGTTCCATGGCACTGTGGGATGACTCTAGTTAATGACATTTTACTATGTATTTTCCAGAGGAAGGGGGAACAGATTTTGGGTATTCCCAACATGGGGAGGTGATAGGGGTCTGGGGTGATGAATGTGCTGGTTGCCTAGATTTGGTCATTTTGTGTTGTATGTATTATCAGGCTGTGCTGCATAAATATGTACAATTATTATTTATCAATTAAAAATACAAGCAAATAATTATACATGCTTATGGAGTGCCATGTGATGTTTCAATCCATGTATACATTGTATGGTGATCAGATTGGGGTGACTGGCATGTCCATTGCCTCATGTCCATCATCTTATCATTTCTTTGTGCTGAGAGCATTCAGGGTCCTCTTTTCTGGCTACTGTGAAGCACATAGTGCACTGTCTTTGACTATATTCTCCATGCTGTGCAGCAGAACTCCAGAGCTTGTTCCTCCTACCTAGATGTAGCTTTCTGCCCATTGACTAACCTCTTTGCTTTCACACTCCACTCTACTTTCCCAGCTTTTGGTGGCCACTGTTCTTTCTACTTCTATAAGATCAACTTTTAAAAAATGATTTTAATGACTGCATAATATAAAATTAAAGTTTTCAGGCTCAAACATGGTTTTTATAAATTAATTAACCAGCTCTCTAAAAGTTCAATAAAACTTATCCTGAGCTGCATGTTGTGACTGCATGGTCTCACCCAAGGAAAGGTGAGCACATTCATGTTGAGTGGTGAAAATCCAGGCAATATGTCTGTATGGTTCTTTTCTTTTAATTATTATACTTTCAATTCTGGAGTACATGTGCAGAATGAGCAGGTTTGTTACATAGGTGTACATGTGCCATGGTGGTTTGAGGCACACATCAACCCGTCATTTACATTAGGTATTTCTCCTAATGCTATCCCTCTCTTAGCCTTTGACACTCAACAGGCCCCAGGGTGTGATGTTCCCTTCCCTGTGTCCTTGTGTTCTTATTGTTCAACTCCCATTTATGAGTGATAGCATGTGGTGTTTGGTTTTCTGTTCTTGTGTTTGCTGAGAATGATGGTTTCCAGCTTTATCCATGTCCCTTCAAAGGACATGAACTCATCCTTCTCTATGGTTGCATAGTATTCCATAGTATATACGTGCCATATTTTCTTTATCCAGTCTATCATTGATGGGTGTTTGGGTTGGTTCCAAGTCTTTGCTATTGTGAACAGTGCCATGGTAAACATATGTGTGCATGTGTCTTTATAGAATGATTTATAATCATTTTGGTATACATCCAGTAATGGGATTGCTGGGTCAAATGGCATTTCTAATTCTAGATCCTTGAGGAAATGCCATACTGTCTTCCACAATGGTTGAACTAAATTTACATTCCTGACAACAGTGGAAAAGCGTTCCTATTTCTACACATCCTCTCTGTTGTTTCCTGACTTTTTAATGATCACCATTCTAACTGGCGTTAGATGCTATCTCATTGTGGTTTTGATTTGCATTTCTCTGATGACCAGTGATGATGAGATTTTTTCATACATTTGTTGGCTACATAAATGTCTTCTTTTGAGAAGTGTCTGTTCATTATCCTTTGCCAATGTTTTGTTGGGGTTGCTTTTTTTTTTCTTGTAAATTTGTTTAAGTTCTTTATAGATTCTGGATATTAGCCCTTTGTCAGATGGATATATTGCAATATTTTCTCCCATTCTGTAGGTTTCCTGTTCACTCTGATGATAGTTTCTTTTGCTGTGGAGAAGCTCTTTAGTTTAATTAGATCCTGTTTGTCTATTTTGGCTTTTGTTACCATTGCTTTTGGTGTTTTAGTCATGAAGTCTTTACCCATGCCTATGTCTTGAATGGTATTGCCTAGGTTTTCTTCTAGGGTTTTTATGGTTTTAGATCTAACATTTAAGTCTTTAATCCATCTTGAGTTAATTTTTGTATAAGGTGTAAGGAAGGGATCCAGTTTCAGCTTTCTGCATATGGTTAGCCAGTTTTCTCAACATGATTTATTAAATAGGGAATCCTTTCCCCATTGCTTTTTTTTTTTGTCAGGTTTGTCAAAGGTCAGATGGTTGTAGATGTGTGGTGTTATTGCTGAGGCCTCTGTTCTGTTCCATGGGCCTATGTATCTGTTTTGGTACCAGTACCATGCTATTTTGGTTACTGTAGCCTTCTAGCATAGTTTGAGGTAGTATGATGCCTCCAGGTTTGTTCTTTTTGCTTAGGATTGTCTTAGCTATGTGGGCTCTTTTTGTTTCCATATGAAATGTAAAGTACTTTTTTCTAATTCTATGAAGAAAGTCGATGGTAGCCTGATGGGGATAGCATTGAATCTATTTTCATGATATTGATTCTTCCTATCCATGAGCATGGAATGTTTTTCGGTTTGTGTCCTCTCTTATTTCCTTGAGCAGTAGTTTGTAGTTCTCCTTGAAGAGGTCCTTCACATCCCTTGTAAGTTGGATTCCTAGGTATTTCATTCTCTTTGTTGCAATTGTGAATGGGAGTTCACTCATGATTTGGCTCTCTGTTATTGGTGTATAGGAATGCTTGTGATTTTTGCACATTTATTTTGTATCCCGAGACTTTGCTGAAGTTTCTTATCAGCTTAAGGAGATTTTGGGCTGAGATGATGCGGTTTTGTAAAAGTACAATCATGTCATCTGCAAATAGAGACAATTTGACCTCCTCTTTTCCTAATTCAATACCCTTTATTTTTTCTCTTGCCTGATTGCCCTGGACCGAACTTCCAATACTTTGCTGAATAGGAGTGGTGAAAACAGGCGTCCTTGTCTAGTGCCGTTTTTCAAAGGGAATGCTTCTAATTTTTGGTCATTCAGTATGATATTGGCTGTGGGTTTGTCATAAATGGCACTCATTGTTTTGAGATAGGTTCCATCAATACCTAGTTTATTGAGAGTTTTTAACATTAAGGGGTGTTGAATTTTGTCAAAGGCCTTTTCTGCAGCTATAGAGGTAATCATGTGGTTTTTGTCATTGTTTCTGTTTATGTGGTAGATTACATTTATTGATTTGAATATGTTGAACCAGGCTTTCATCCCAGGGATGAAGCCAATTTAATCGTGGTGAATATTTGATGTGCTGCTGGATTTGGTTTGCCAGTATTTTATTGAGGATTTTCACTTCGATGTTCATCAGATGTTCATATTGGCCTAAAATTTTCTTTTTTTGTTGTGTCTCTGCCAGGTTTTGGTATAAGGATGATGCTGGCCTTATCAAATGAGTTAGGGAGAATTCCCTCTTTTTCTATTGTTTGGAATAGTTTCAGAAGGAATGGTACCAGCTCCTCTTTGTACCTGTGGTAGAATTTGTCTGTGAATCCATCTGGTCCTGGAATTCTTTTGGTTGGTAGGCTATTAATTGCTGCCTCAATTTCAGAGCCTGTTATTAGTCTATTCAGGGATTCGACTTCTTCCTGGTTTAGTCTTGGAATGGTGTATGTATCCAGGAACTTATTCATTGCTTCTAGATTTTCTAGTTTATTTGCATAGAGGTATTGCATATAGTATTCTCTGTTGGTAGTTGTATTTCTGTGGGATTGGTGGTGATATCCCCTTTATCATTTTTTAATTACATCTATTTTATTCTTCTCTCTTTTCTTCTTTATTAGTCTGGCTAGAGGTTTATCTATTTTTTTGATCTTTTCAAAAAACCACCTCCTGGATTCACTGATTTTTTGAAGAGTTTGGCATGTTTCTATCTCCTTCAGTCCTGCTCTGATCTTAGTTATTTTTTCTGCGAACTCTTGAATTTGTTTGCTCTAGCTTTTTTCGTTCTTTTCATTATGATGTTAGGGTATTGATTTTAGATCTTTCCTGCTTTCTCTTGTGGGCATTTAGTGCTATAAGTTTCCCTCTACACACTGCTTTAAATGTGTCCCAGAGATTCTGGTACATTGTGTCTTTGTTCTCACTGATTTCAAAGAACATCTTTATTTCTGCTTTCATTTCGTTATTTACCCAGTAGTTATTCAGGAGCAGGTTTTTTAGTTTCCATATAGTTCTTCCGGTTTTGAGTGAGTTTCTTAATCCTGAGTTCTAATTTGATTGCACTGTGGTCTGAGAGACTGTTATGATTTCCATTCTTTTGCATTTGCTGAGGAGTGTTTTACTTCCAGTTATGTGGTCAGTTTTAGAGTAAGTGTGATGTGGTGCTGAGAAGAATGTATATTCTGTTGATTTGGGACAGAGAGTTCTGTAGATGTCTATTAGGTCTGCTTCGTCCAGAGCTGAGTTCAAGTCTTGGATAGCCTTGTTAATTTTTGGTCTTGTTGATCTGTTTAATATTGACAGTGGCATGTTAACGTCTCCCACTATTATTGTGTGGGAGTCTAAGTCTCTTTATAGGTCTTTAAGAACTTTCTTTATGAATGTGGGTGCTCCTGTATTGGGTGTATATATATTTAGGACAGTTAGCTCTTCTTGTTGAATTGATCCCTTTACCATTATGTAATGCCCTATTTTGTCTCTTTTGATATTTGTTGGTTTAAATTCTGTTTTATCAGAGAGTAGGATGGTGGCCCCTGCTTTTCCTCTTTTTTTTTTTCTTTTCATTTGCTTGGCAAATATTCCTCCATCCCTTTATTTTGAGCCTATGTGTTTCTTTGCACACGAGATGGTTCTCCTGAATACATCACAACGATGGGTAATGACTCTATCCAATCTGCCAGTCTGTGTCTTTTAACTGGGGGCATTTAGCCTGTTTACATTTCAGGTTAGTATTGTTATGTGTGAATTAGATTCTGCCATTATGATGCTAGCTGGTCATTTTGCCCGTCAGTTCATGCAGTTTCTTCATTGCATCAATGATCTTTGCAATTTGATATGTTCTTGCAGTGGCTGGTACTGGTTGTTCCTTTCCATGTTATTGCTTCCTTCAGGAGCTCTTGTAAGGCAGGCCTGGTAGTGACAATATGTCTCAGCATTTGCTTGTCTGTAAAGGATTTTATTTAACCTTTGCTTATGAAGCTTAGCTTGGCTGGATATAAAATCCTGGGTCGAAAATTCTTTTCTTTAAGAATGTTGAATATTGACCCCCACTTTATTCTGGCTTGTAGGGTTTCACCTGAGAGATCCACTGTTGGTCTGATGGACTTCCCTTTGTGGATAACCCGACCTTTTTCTCTGGCTGCCTTTAACATTTTTCCTTCATTTCAACCTTGTTGAATCTGACAATTACGTGTTTTGCGGTTGCCCTTCTCAAAAAGTATCTTTGTGGTATTCTCTACACTTGACTGGTGTACCTGAAAGTGACGGGGAGAATGAAACTAAGCTGGAAAACATTCTTCAGGATATTATCCAGGAGAACTTCCCCAACCTAGCAAGACAGGCCAACATTCAAATTCAGGAAATACAGAGAACACCACAAGGATACTCCTAGAGAAAAAAATTTTAAAAAGATGTAAGATGTGGCTTCAAATACATGAAAAGACCATAGTCTAATTTATAACATTTTGTGTGGTCAATGAAATGCTTATAATTAACATGATACAATTATGAACTAAAATTTCAGTAAATTTTTAAAATAATTTTAAAGCATGTGATGTGACAACAAAATGTTAGGAATATATAACCTCTTGAGAGATGTTAATTATAATCACCTGCCTGTTGGTAATCCTTTGAAACTATCTGTTCCTTTTCTGAATTATCTAGGAAAATATTAAATATAGCCCTGCCATTGAATGTCTAGGTCTGAATTTGGAGCATGATGTCCCTGCCATTGGCTTTATAACCACATTCCTTTCCATCACTGCATGATTAATTAATTGACCATTTCTTTACTACACTTCCATCTTCCAAATATCAGGCTGTAGTATGGTCATCCTCAGATGACCATCAATGCATCATTGTCTTTAACAACTGATTCAGTTGAAGTGTATCTCGTCTTTCGCTGCTCTTCAGATTGACCTTGTTAAACACTTTTGAGTGCTTCTCTGTGTAAAGCATTTGACTACTTTGGGAGATATGAAACTGACAGTCTAGAAAGAGAAACAGGTAAGTAAAAATAACGTGATGTATTTATTGTTTTACTTGCCAGGGACTATGGAAACAGAACAAAAGAACTATATGCTGTCATAGAAGGGACTATGAAACATTTTAATGCTTGAAAAAATGCATTAGCTCCAAAATGTGAAAATAAGCTGCAAAATTAAAATAAATATTACTTAAATACCTATAGATCCACCATTATTATATCTCTATGGCTTAGTTGTAAGTTCGTGGTGTTTTGAATAATACTGCCCTGGATTTAAATCCTGGTTGTTATTTACTAGCTATATCACCCTGGGGAAGTTATTTATCCATTTTTCCCAATGGGTGGAATGTAGATAATCTTAACACTTATAAGATGGTTATGACATAGGTATAAACTATTTTGAGCAATACTGCTAATAAGCTCTCCAAAAGTTAACTATTATTAAATTATGTCAACTTTGCAAAATGTGGATGTGTTTCAATGTTTGATATAATGTAGGCTGGGACCAACAAAAGTAGGAGTGTCTGGGGCCTTGATGGTCTTAAAATGTTTCTTGGCAATGATTGATGTGTGTGTGTTGGGTAGAAGGAAGCTGAAATATGAGTTCTGTTTAGACAGGTCACAGGTAAAGAGAAGTTTGAGCTGTTTCTTAATTTGCTGTGATCTGCTTTTTTGATACTTGTATGATTTCTCATTTCCAGGTCAGAGAAATAAAATCAGGGATAGGGCACTGGATGAACTATTGCTTTCTAATTTTGTAATGGGAATAGATTGCCTTCCCATCATGTCTTTGGTCCTATGCCTGACTTATATTTTTGTTTGTTTTCTTCAAAAAAACATTTTCCTGGCCCTTTAAAAAAATCCTTAGGACTTTCCCTCATTATTTTGTCTTATTGGGTGTTTTCTGAGAATGTAAGTTATAGTAATAAATTATTAATAGAATAAAAATAAAATATTAATAATTATTATAGTAATATTTTTCTTCTTTTTAAAAATAAAGTTACTTTTCCTAAATTTTTTAATCAAAAATATTCTTGCTTTTATGTAAACAATTTAGTAAAACAAATTGGAGAATTTCCTGTAGAATGAAAGTATTTCATGGTAAGACAGCTATAATGCAAATAGAGATAGCATAGTTACCATTTAAGTTTAATTTTATTTTCTTTATAAGGCAGGAAAAGCATAAGGTGATACTGCAATATGGAATTTTGAATGATTTTTAGCACATGAAAAAGTTTTTCAGAAGAGTATCTTGTATTTATTGATTTTCCTTAATAGTGATATAAAATTTTGACAGCTAAAATGAGCTATATAAACTAGCATTTTGGTTATCTAGAAATATTAAGAATTTTATAGATGTCTTTTGTGTGCTTGGGCTCCTCGCTCATGCTAGAGACCAAAAACTTCTATGTGACTCACTGGCATGGGATTTTTACTTTTAGAATCTGTATGTAATGACATAGTATGTTAAGTCCATATTCTTGCGTATGGTAACTACCTCATGGAATGGGAGTCTCAGCTTTGCTAAGAACTTATTTGGTATTGAAATTTGATGATAGAGAAAGGAAAAGATATTTTTCTGTATAATTAATCCATTTTAGAAAGAAATTTTATAGGGTAAATGTCATACCTGCTTAATCTTCCTATTTGAGACTTAAAAGAAGTTTTGGAGATGGAGGATTTGAAGTCAAACAATATTAATTTCAGTTCAATTCTTAGTTTGATCTTTTATTATTTCTCAATATTTCTGGGTATAAGTTTTCCCAAATTAATAATGCTCACTTCACAGATTTTTTTTGGTAAGGATTAAAGAAGAAAACATGTGAAACAATGTTATTCCTGAAACATATTAGGCCAAAAAAATTTATGTTTTTTTCTTCCTTCTTTCTAAATGATAATTCTGAGTTTACTCCCTTAATCCAGAAATTCTGACCACTCATTGACTACAAAGTATCTGTAATTAAAGTTGGTGATAGAGAAAGAGATGGAAAGAACCTGAGACCCTGAACACCCCATTCTATCCTTTCACAAATCACCCTTTTCCTAGAGGTCACCAAGGTGACAAGGCCATGCTAATTCACACCTCTTCTCACTCTGAGGCTTTAACCTAAACCACAGTGCAGTACCTTGATGGTGAGCTACACTGAACCACATGGGTGACTTCTAACCATATTCCAGGGTTAGTGCCTTTGTTGCTTCTTTTCTTCTACCCTTATATAAATCTTGCCTTCTTTTGGCACTAATCAAATGTTGGAGAAAGTCCTAAACACGGATAATATCCTGCTGGAAGGAAGTCCGTCTTCCTTCCCTCCTGAGGGAAGTTCTATTCTTAGAAACCTCCTGCCTGACTCAACCTCCTAACTCCCTCTTTCCCATGGGGCTTTGGGAGAAAGAACTCAGCATGGACAGCTCAAACAACTCCTACCTCCCACTCTTCCTTTTGGGAACCAGCTACTTGCAGGAAACATACACTCTGCTCTGTTCCTCCATGAAGCAAGTTTTGTAGGAAGAGGCCTCAATGGAAGCTCAAATATGTTTTGGTTATTCAGTGTCTTTTGTGGTTCCTTATACATTTTAGGATTGATTTTTCTATTTCTGTAAAAAATGCTATCAGGATTTTGATAGGGATTACTTTGAATCTGTATATCACTTTGGGTAGTATGGGCATTTTAACAATATTAATTCTTCTAATCCATGAATATGGGATGTCTTTCCATTTATCTGTCTCTCTAATTTCCTTCCTCAGTGTTTTATAATTATCAGTGTACAAGTCATTCACTTCTTTGGTTAAGTTTATTCCTAAGTATTTTATCTTTTGGCTGCTATTGTGAATTACATTGTTTTAAAAATTTCATTATTTATTCTTAGTATGTAGAAACACAGCTGCTTTTTGTATGAGATTTTGTTTTCTGCAACATTTTTGTGTTTGTTTATTGGTTCTAACAGGTTTTTTTCTTCTGAAATCTTCAGGATTTTCTACAAATATGTTCATTTCATCTGCAAAAAACAAAAAACAAAAAACACATAATTTTACTTCTTCTTTTCCAATTTGAATGCCTTCTATTTCTTTTACTTTTCTATTTGCTGCAAGTAGAACTTCCACTACTGTGTTGAATACAGCGGTGAGAGTGGGCCTCCTTGACTTCTTTCTGATTTTGGAGGAAAAGCTTTCAGTTTTCTCCGCTTATTTATGAGATTAGCTGTGGGTTTTTATATATGGACTTTAATGTGATGAGGTAAGTTCCATATGGATATTTTGAGAGTTTATATGGACATTAAATTCTGTCAGATGTGTTCTCTGAATTCACTGAGATGATTCTATCTATCTGTCTATCTATCTATCTATCTATCTAATCTATCTATCTACTCTTTTCATTTCATTCTTTTAAATGTAGTATGTCATGATTTGTATTTGTTGAACAAGCCTTGCATCCAAGGGATAAATCTAACTTGGTCATAGTATCTGATCATTTTAACGTCCTATTGAATTGTTTGCTTGTAGTTTGTTGAAGATTTTTGTTCAATAAAATACAAACCAATGTTCATCATGAAGTCCATGTTCAACATGAAGACCCATGTTCATCAGGGATATTGGCTTGCAATTTTATTTTCTTGTTTGCCTTTGTCTGGTTTTGGTATTAGGGTGATGCTGGTCATATGAAAGGAGATTAGAAGTATTTCTGTTTTTATTTTTTGGAAGAGTTTAAGGAGGATTGACATGATTTCTTCTTTGACTATTGGGTAGAATTCACCTGTTAAGACACCTTTTCCTATGCTTTTCTTTGTTGGGAGGTTTTTAATTACTGATCCAATCTCCTTATTTGACATTGGTCTGAAAGGCTTTCTATTTTTTCTTGATTCAGTGTTGATAGTTTGTATCCAATTTGTTGGCATATAATTTTTTCATAATAGTCTGTTATGAACCTTTCTGCCACATTTTATCTCCTTTTTGATTCCTGATTTTATTTATTTGAGCCTTCCCTCTATTTTCTTAGTTGGCCTAGCTAAGGATTTGTCAACTTTATCTCTGTAAAATCCTTTTATATCATTAGTCTGTTCTCTGTGTCATTTATTTCTACTCCTATCTTTATTATTTCCTTTCTTTTGTTCTAATTATGGACATAAGTTTGTTATTTTTTTCGCAGTTTCTTGAGGTGTAAGTTTAGTTATTATTATTTTTTCTGGTAACCCGTCTTCTTTTTTACTCTAGGCATTTATTGCTATAAACTTTCCCCTTAGTATTGCTTTTGCTGTATCCCATAAGTTTTGGTTTATTGTGTTTTTACTTTCATTTCTGTTGAGAAATTTTAAAAATTCCCTTTTGATTTTCTTTTTGATCTTCTTGACCCAATGGTGGTTAAAGAATTTGTTGTTTAGTTTCCAGCTACTTGTGAATTTTCTGATTTTCTTCCTGTGATTGTTTGCTAGTTTCATTCCATTGTGGTCAGAAAAGATACTTGGAATGACTTTGATCTTCTTAAATTTGTTATACAACTTATTTTGTGACCTAACGTGTGCTCTATCCTAGAGAATGTTCCATGTTCACTTTAGAATAGTGCGTATTCTTCTGCTATTGGGTGGGAAGTTCTGTGTATGTTTGCTAGGTCCATTTGGTCTATAGAATTATTAAAGTCTGCTATTTGCTTTTTCTGAACATTCTATCTATTATTAAAAATGATGTTTTAAAGTCTCTTACTATTACTTTATGGCTGTCAATTTTTCCTTCAGATCTGTAAATATTTGCTTCATATTTTTAGGTGCTCTCATGTTGGGTACATAAATATATTTGTAATTGTTATATCTTCTTCGTCCCTAGAGACAGTTTTTAACTTAAAGTCTACAGTCCAATATGAGTGTAGCTGCCTCTGCTTTCTTTGGCTGCCATTTGCATGGAATATGTTTCCCATCCTTTCATTTTCAGACTATGTCAGTTCTTAAACCTAAGGTAAGTCTCTTATAAACAGTACGTTGTTGAATCTTGTTCCTTTAAAATCCATTCAGCCATTTCATGTCTTTTGATTGGGGAGTTTAATATATTTACATTTAAAGTAATTATTGATAGGTGAGGATTTACTGTTGCCATCTTGTTACTGATTTTCTGTTGGCTTTGTGGTTTTCTTCCTCTCTCTTCCTCTCCTACTGTCTTCCTTTGTTTTCTGATATTTTTGTAGTGATTTGTTCTGCTGCTTTTCCCGTTATATTTTGTGTATCTATTATAACTTTTTCTTTGTAGGTGCCTTGAGGATTGCATAAAATATGTTAAAGTATTGCCATCTATTTTAAGTTCGTAACAGCTTCCTTTAATCTCAAACAAAATTTCTGTACTTTTACTCCCTTGCTTTGTGTTCTTGTAGTCAGAGTTTGCATCTTTTTATATTGTTTATCCATTAGCAAACTTCTATCTATATTAGGATTCAAAATAATTTACCCACTACCATTACATTGTTACATTATGCTTAATTTGTCCATATATTTACCTTTATCAGTGAAATTTATGCTTTTTTATTGCTGTTCAGTGTATTTTCATTTCAACCTGAAAAACTTTTTAAAGCATTTTTTGTAAGTCATGTTTAGTGGTGATTAATTTGTTCAGGTTTTGTTTGGATAGAAAAAAATTTATTTTTCCTTAATGTTTAAAAGATAGTTTTGCTGAGTATAGTGTTCTTGTTTGGTAATTTGTGCTTTTAGCACTTTGAATATATCATCTTACTTTCTCTCTGCCTGTGAGATTTCTGCTGAGAAATCTGTTGATAGTCTTGCGGGTTTCCCCTTCAATGTGATGCGTTGCTTTTCTCTTGTTCCCTTTAAAATTCTTTCTTTGCCTTTAATTTTTGATAATTTAATTATAATGTGTCTCAGTGTAGACCTCTTTATGTTCAACCTATTTGAGACCTCTTGTACTTCTTGAATCTGGATGTTTATCCTCTTCCCCAAATTTGGGAAATTTTTGATTATACCTTTAAGTAAGCATTTTCCCCAATTTGCTCTCTTGTCTCCTTCTGAAAATTCCATAACGCCTGTATTGGTTTGCTTGGTGGTATCCCTTCATCCCATTCTTTACTCTCTTTCATGCTCTCTTTTTTTTACTTTTATTTTAAGTTCAGGGGTACAAGTGCAAGGTTATTACACAAGATGGATTAAAGACTTAAATGTAAAACTCAAAACTATAAAAACCCTGGAAGACAACCTAGGCAATACCATTCAGGACATAGGCATGGGCAAAGATTTTATAATGAAGATGCCAAAAGCAATTTCAACAAAAGCAAAACTCGATGAATGGGATCTAATTACACTAAAGAGCTTCTGCACAGCAGAAGAAACTACCAACAGAATAAACAGACAACCTACAGAATGGGAGGAAATTTTTGCAAACTATGCATCTGATAAAGGTTTATATTCATTCTCTTTTCTCCTCTGACTGCATAATTTTAAAAAACAAATCTTAAAGTTTGTTGATTTTTGTCTTTTGCTTTGTTGAGTCTGCTGTTGAATTTATTTCATTTTCATTGATTTCACTGTATTCTTGGGCTCCAGAATTTTTTTTTATGATGTCTATCTTTTTAGTGAGCTCATTTTGTCCATACATTGTTTTTCTGATTTCATTTGGTAGTTTATTTGTATTCTTTTGTACCTCATTGATCTTTTTAGAAACAATTTAAAAAAATATTCGTCAGGTAATTCACAGATCTCCACTTCTTTAGGTTTGATTCTGTGTTCCTTTGGTTGTGGTGGGTTTGTTTTGTGTGTGTGTGTGTTCCTTGTAGCCTTGCATTGGTGTTTGAGCACTTACAAGAGTAGTCTTCTATTCCTGACTTTATGGACTGGCTTTAGTAGGGAAACATTTTCACTTGTGGGTGGGTGCAAGTGTGCTAGCTGGGTAGGGTGATGGTAGTTCCATGTCCGGGACATGGTTGTGGATGGTGTTGTAGTGCTGGCACTGCAGATGTGGTGCAGTGACAGCTCCAGCCTGGGGTGACAGTTTGCAGTAGCTGCTCCAGCTCTAGGGGTGGTGGAGTGGCAGCTCTGATTCTGGCGGGAGCTCAGTGATGGCTCCAATTTGGGGCAGTGTAGCAGCATAAGCTTCAGGCAGCTCCATTAGCCAAGCCATGGAAAATCGTATGTATTTATTCCATTCTCATTAATACTTGGTCAAGATGGAAGGACCTGTCTGTCAGAAATACATTTCATAAGGCAGAATATATGAATCATAAATATTCCAGACATTCTTTTCCTTTAATTGATGGCATTTTAGTAGAAAATAATATAACAAAATTTCTCTTTGTAGGCCACAACTCTGTAGCAGTATGGTGAAGAGCAAGTAAATCCATTTGTGAAATCAAATATTTGATGAATCCTGACAATCAATAATTTTTAAAAATGTGATCAATTGAGAAAAGGCTGAATTATCTTTCTACATTCTCTATAGACAATCCTGTTAAAGTATCATTATAATATGAAGAGACACGTGAAAAGTAGGCAACTAAAATGCAGGAGGATGGAATTACAAGTTATTTTTAGACCATTGATTAATAAAATATTTATCTAGATTTGGTGACATTTGTCAGATTTTTAAAGTTTTTAATTTAGTGAGATTGTTTTCTCATTCTAAATAACTGTAATTTTTCACATATAATTTTATAGTCAAAATTTTGTGTTCTTTTTCTTAAAAGGGCCCCAGAAGATTATATAAAATTTAAACCTGTAAAAGCTCATTTATGGCCAAGGTTGATTGATGGGCTAATTTTTGCATTCAAGCCATTTTATTTTTCACAGAATCTTAAGTGCTTCTCCAATAATGCTGTGCTAAGTTGGATGTCGACTTGTTGACTATATGGTTTCTGGCTATGCCTTTAGATTTTGGAGATCCAAAGTGTTAATTCACACATTGAGGGATACTCAGCGGCCATGCTGATAAAAAAGTGAAAGAGAACAGGGGCTTTTCTTAGAAAGAGACATGGCATCTTTTCACGTTAAAGCAGAGAAACAAACTCAATAACATGATTAACCCAACTAAGAGTCTTCTGTCTGTGATTTTCTGGTTTTAGGAATTATTTTTGCTCAGGATATCAAGGAGCAAACCAGAGTAGTTTTAAAAGTAGTTTTAAAAATATCCTTTGGTCTTATTATCATAAGGGGTCAGCAGAAAGATAAGAACAAAAATAGAATTAAGCTAGAGGATACTAGAGAAATATGAATGGAAAAATGAGATCATGAAGGCTAGCATAGAGGGAGATGTAAGCTGAAAGGACATAGATCTAGTTCTAACTGTTCTTAAAATATCTTTTAAAAATGGGGCTGTTAATTTACTTACTGTCTATTGAAAACTGTGCAGAGTTCTGATGGGATCTAGCAGGAAAAGAGAGGCAGCTTCTCAAACAGCTTCCTGGAAGAAACTTCCTGAGAAGCAATAGAGTTTCCAAAATATACAGTATTGACAGAAACTCTGTAAAAGTAATAATTATCATGCATAGAAAGAGTTATCTGGAAATCATCCCTTAAGGATTATGACAACTGTTCAAAATGGTTCAAATAAATTGAAATTGTCTGTAAGAGGAGGTCCAGAGGATCATCATAAAATATTCAAATCATCACTGAGTATCAAAGTGAAATGAAACTCTTAATGTGTATGGGGAAGGAACAGCTATGGCTTGTGTCCTGAGGGAACCTAATTAAGGAATTTATTCAATTGAGATTCCAAGAGAAATTGTAACAAATGCATTAAAGGGAAGATGGGCAGGAGAAAAATAGATCAAGGTCTGGCCCAGGACAGATGTTTTTCTGATGGGAGAATTTCTCCTGGGTGAGAATATCCTATTTACAGACACGGAGGTAAACAAGATTCAGTTTTAAAATACAGTCATACATCACTTAATGATGTGGATATGTTCTGAGAAATGAATCTTTAGGCGATTTCATCATCGTGAGAACATCAGCGTGAACTTACACAAAGCTAGATGGTATAGCCTACTACACACATAGGCTATATGATATAGCCTAATGCTCCTAGGCTACAAACTTGTAAAGCATGTTACTGTACTGAACACTGTAGGCAACTATAACACAATGGTAACTATTTGTGAGTCTAAGCATAGAAAAGATATAGTAAAAATACAATATAAAAGATAAAAAATGGTATACCTTTATAGGGCAGTTACCATGAATGAAGATTGCAGGACTGGAAGTTATTCTGGGTGAGTCAGTAAGTGGTAAAAGAATGAGAAGTCCCAAGACATTACTGTATACTAGTGTAGACTCTATGAACACTGTACACTTATACTAAATTTAAAAATATTTTTCTTTCTTCTAAAATAAATTATCCTTGGTTTACTATAACTTTTTTCTTTATAAACTTTTAATTTTTTTCAGAACTTTTTAGTCTTTAGTAATAATATTTAGCATAAAACACAAACACCTTTTACAACTGTACAAAAATATTTTCTTTATATCCTTATTCTACAAGCTTAATTTTTTTTCAACTTTTAAAACTTTTAAGACACAAATATAAATATTAGCCTTGGTCTACACAAGGTCAGGATCATTAATGTCACCTTTATATCTTGTCCCACTGGAAGGTCTTCAGGGGAAATAACAGATATGGTGCTATCATCTCCTATGATAACCATACTTTCTTCTGCAGTACCTCCTGAAGGACCTGCCTGAGGCTGTTGTACAGCCACTTTTTTTCTATAAGTAGAAAGAGCACACTCTAAAGTAAGGACAAAAAGGACCATAAATACATCAACCAGTAACATAGTCATTTATTATCAATATAAAATATTACATATTGCACATAATTGTATTGCTATGCTATTATACAACTGGCAGTACAGTAGGTTTGTTTACACCTGCATCACTACAAACACATGAGTAATATATTGTGCTACAACATTATGACAGCTACAATGTCACTAGGTGATAGGACTTTTTCAGCTCCATCTTAATCTTATGGGATCATTGTTGTATGTGCTGTCCTTCATTGACCAAAAAGCCATTATGTGGTGCATGATGTAGTTGTTTTAGCAGACCCAGATGTCACTCATTTTCGATTTCTCAATATGAAAGTTTCACACTGGACCAGATTTTTGAAAAATTGGTAGGCAAATAAATCTCTGTTCAGAGAACAAAGTAAAAGTGAGAGAAAATAAGGTCTTGAAATCTTATAATTGGTACTAATTTTACATTGGGTGGAGAGGGAAAGGGCCAATTTAAGAAGCAGACTCAACTTCCTGAAATGAATTGAGAGATGATTGATTGAGGTAGAAAAGATATATCAAGAAAAATGCTATTTATGGCCAGGACATTAAAAATGTGAGAAAATCTCACATCTTTGGGGCACAAAGCCAAGATGAATCAACCCTAGACCACCAGATACACAAACAAAAGAAGCCTCAAGAGAAGCTTTGGTTTTTCTGAATCTCTTGAAGGTGACTTTTCTGCTGAAACAAATATGGGTATGAAGAAGTCTTCACAAGAGGCAGATTTCTTTGACTTAAGCAACTCTATAGCAAGAGAGATTGTCAAAGCCTTCTGCAGCAGGACTGAAAATATTGAAACAGCACATATAATGGAGACTATGCCACTAGCTATGGGTTACACTCAACTTAGCATTGGAGGGCAGGAAACACCAGGATTAATGAGGAAATATAAATTAAGATGTATTAAATTTGCAGAAAATACACCTCATTTTAAGGCCTAATAAGTCGGGTTACCACCACTGGAAATTTCTAAACTTTGAAAACGGCAGTGATGTCAAAAATATCAATGTCTAAGAGAGAAAACCATATGAGTAGTTGGATCTTCTTTCCAGTTGTGGTATAATCATAGTGTAAAAATTAACCTCTTGACAGGATTTTTTTTCCAACTAAGTTGAAAGACCCAGGTCATATAGACCCTCTTCCATAGATTGATTAGCAGCCAGGTACAGGTAAAATCTAGACGGCGTTTTCCATTCCTCCTCTTTCCCTCCTAAGTGACTGAGTTTCTGCTATGGTTTTTGATAACACTAAAGACTTGGTTTGGGGAACTACATCAAGTCTAGAGATTGGCTTACATTCAAAATTTTGTGGGTCCAAAACAGTTGGACTATTCTGCATTATATTAATTTTTTGGACTTTTCCTTCTGAGGTCCTGAAGGAACTTTGTCAATTCCAGTGAGAGAATGCATTAGCTTTGGCTGCTAAATGATCACCATGAGAAACTTACTGGCTGAAACCAAGTAGAAAAACGCTGGGGTGAATGAATTGTGGACTTTAACTTATTTAAATTTTAATTCATAATGACAAGTAAATTTGACTTCAAATTTTAATTCCTTTGGACTATAACTTGCAGATGTTTGCCTTCATTTCTTCTGAAATTTAGCTTATAAGGGAAGACAATTTGATTTCTGAGTTTGTCTTTAGACTATTACTTCCAGCAATACTTAATCTTAGAAATTTAATTTTTTCCCAGGATATTTATAATGGTAGAGTTTATATTGAAATTCAAGTCAGCTTTATGTTGTTAGCAATTTTATTTCATGCTGTCTTTTTTATCTCATTGTAGAATCTTTGATTAGTTCATTGGAAATTACAGTTTGACAAAATTTGGGACAGACTTACTGAGTTGAAAATACATTTCTGCTCTTGGGAGAGAGTGTCCTTGGAGTTATTGAATTAATATATTGTTCTGACAAATTTCAGAACATCAAAGGACCAAATATACTTTGGCTACCAGCATTCCTAGTGGTCACTCCAAGGAGCAGTGGTGCTATTGAGACAGTGGTCACTTGAAATTGAGAACAGGACTTTCTGGATAAATTCCTCCCCTGTGGGAAATACAGACACTACTACTTGGTCATAGGCTCCATGCAAATGGAGGAGAGCACAGAATTCTGAGCAATATTGCAAGGGAAATACTTCTTGCCCCTTCCCTCTTGTATCCCTCTAAGAGGAGGGACATCCATTAGTGTAACATGTGTGACAACTTTCTATGCTGTTGGTCATTCTTCCACAGTGGAGGTGAAGTGACCAGGTAAATTGATAATTTGGGATTAGGATCTGTATTTCATCCTGTTTCTGTCTTCTTCCTAGGAGCTGGGTGTTCTTATGCTGGCTCCTACACACATTAAGTTTCTTAAAGTTAACTTCAGAAATCCCCACAAATCCTCTATGGGTGACTTGCAGTGTTCACATACTGGTAGTGTCTGGGTGGCTAAGTTTGTCTACGTGTGGTGTTCCATGTAAGGTTTGTTCCAACAAACTTATACCATATTCTCCAATGTCACCTTTATCAGTAAGAAACACTGGGTGGGTATTCAGCAGACACACACTAGTATAACAGTCATTAAAATAACAAAATATTTGTGTATATGTTTTGTAAACAGTATAGTGGTAACTACAATAAGTTGAAATATTAATAATATAAATAAAATGAACTCAATAATTCAAGCTGATGAGTCATGTTTCTTTCATAGTGATATCTGAAAATTCTTTGTAGCCAGTTCAGCCCAAGTGAGGGTAGGCATTGCAGCTGTGTTGCAAAATCTTCAACAAAGTACTCTGTACAAGTTTTCATTATCTTTACATTAATTGCTGCTGCTTTCAAATAGTCTAATTTTTACTTTGTTTTTATTGCTATTGTGGTGCAATTCTAATGTAAGTAGAAAGTGTGTAGTTTTTCGATACACTGAAATTCAAGAATTTGCAATAAAATAATTTAAGTGAACACCAAAATTTAAGAGATCCCAAAGTTTAAACTTCTTAATGCAAATTTTACTTTTTATAAACCTACATTCTCTGAATCTGTGTGATAACCAAGAAGAAATGACATTAATATTGAATAACAACCTGAAACTACAAAAATTAGAATACCCTGGAATATCTTTAATACTATGTAAGAAGTAGTACAAAAGTAAGCAAATAATATACATGCCCAACAGAAAAAAAACAATTTGCTTTTAAATTATTGTTAGCGATGTAAATTTTGAGGCAAATGGTGGTCAAGATTGTGTTATTTCAGTTAAAAGTGTTCAATACTACATTTCTCAAAAACCACATGCATATTTGGTTAAAGCTTCTGATTCAAATAAAGAAACTTAAACTTGCAATTATCTATATTGAAATGCACATCAGTTTCACACAATAAAACATTTGAAACACTGAAAAACAAACTGCAGAAACTTTGTCAAATAGTATCAAAAAAGCAAATGAAAAATCTTAGACAGTGTCATAAGAATTTTTAGTACCAGCTACTATAAAGTTTAAAAAGTCAAATATTTTCAAATATAAACTATTGATGATGTTGGCATGGATGTGTTGAAAAGGGAACACTTTTACATTGCTAGTGGAAATGTAAACTAGTACAACCACTATGGAAAACATTATGGAGATTCCTTAAAGAGCTAAAAGTAGAGCTACCATTTGATCCAGCAATCCCACTACTGGGTATCTCCCCAGAGGAAAAGAAGTCATTATATGAAAAAGATACTTGCACATGCATGTTTAGAGCAGCACGATTCACGATTCATAACTGCAAAAATACGGAACTAACCCAAATGCCCATCAATCAACAAGTGGATAAAGAAAATGTGTATACACACACACACACACACACACACACACACGCACACACCATGGAATACTACTCAGCCATTAAAAAAGAATGAAATAACAGCATTTGCAGCAACTGGATGTAGTCGGAGACAATTATTCTAAGTAAAGTAACTCAGGAATGGAAAACCAAATATTGTATGTTCTCACTTCTAAGTGGGAGCTAAGCTTAGAACACAAAGGCATAAGAATGATACAATGGACTCTGGGGATTTAGGGGGAAGAGCAGGAGGAGTGTGAGGGATAAAAGACTATATATTGGGTACAGTGTACAATGCTTGGGTGATGAGTGTACCAAAATCTCAGAAATCGCCACTAAAGAACTTATCCATGTAACCAAACACCATCTGTTCCTCAAACTAATGAAATAAAAAATATATAAACGATTTAATAAAACTTTATGAAAAGAAAAATTTCAAACAGAGCTTAAGATTGCAATCTAGCTTTATAGTCTCTCTGGGTACAAAACATTCATCTATAGAAATGAGTTAATACTTTTCAAAAACATATATTAAGGCAATAAAGTTACAAAATTCTGAAATTAGTAAGGAAGCTTAAACTATTTTAAATAAAACTTTTGCTAGCTTAATTAAAGTTTAAGGTTTATGAATTAGATTGTTGTGCATTTGTTGATCTTATAGAGTTATAAAGAACAACCACTAAAATAACATACCTGATTTTATTGCTATTGTTTGAGAAAAATAGGTTCGATTAGAAAAATCTCATTGGATTTTGTGCAGCTAATGTTAGAAGAATGTTACAGAGAAATCTGAGCATTTCAGGCAAAATTTTAGAAACATTTCCAGATGTTTTAATTTAGCACTGTGTCAGTCACTGTATTCAATTATCACTAGATGATGCAAATCACTGAATATTTTCTTGATAAACTTTAATTTGCTCCCATATATAAAATAAACTTTGGAGAAAAATTCCTGGAGTTAAAATAATGAAAATTGGAAGAATATTTGGACTTCAACAGGCAATGTTTGGTGCGGAGACTGCAAAAATCTTGCTTATTTATTTAATGGAAATTGTGCAATGGAACTGTTAGAACTCTTGTCAAATAAAATGTTTATAAGGGTTTGGCTTTAATAAATGATAGTCTAACAGAAATCCAGTGTGATCTGTTGCTTTACAAGAAAGAATATATTATAGTTATAAAAGCTGACTGATAAATAATAAAAATGATTGAAAATATAAGATTAAATACAGAAAACTTTGAAAGTAAAGCTAATGATATCATAAAAATATAAAAAAATATACTACTTGAAATAAAAACTATCATCTTAATACAGATTAGTAATGTTCATAAATAATATGAAAATACAACTGTTATTTTTATAACTAAAGAAAAACAAGACTTTTAATTTATTGAATCCTAAAAATTGTCCACATAAATTTTGCAAAACTCTTTGGATTGATATGGAAAAAATGAATAAAATTAAGCCTACTAAATCAATATTTTAATAAATTATTTTGTGACTCAGTCAATAATAGAGATATTGTATATATATAACTTTCAGATAAATTTACATAATAAAGGGAATATATTTGCACATTTATTTATATATTAATTAATATTTCCATCCAGATTATTTAAGCTTTTCACAACATCCAGAGACCAAAATTTTGTAAAACATTAATGGCAATTATTTCAACAGAAGAGAATCTGACAGAGAAGTACCATGAAAAATATAATAGATATTAAGAGACACTTTCTACTTATTAAATTACATTTCACCTATTGAATGTACCTTTAATAGAGAAATCAAAGAGGTTGATGGCACTCCAAGATTATAGCTTAGATGCTAAGCTTAAATACTTAGGTTTTTACAACTCTGTTAAACATAAGATTATATCAATTTATAAAAAACAAACTATAATTTGGAAATTATTAGAATTAGTTGATTAATGATTTGCATTACAGGTTATCATTATTTAGCATTTTACAACATATTGTTTATTTAGAAAATATAAGAAGTGCTATTTTAAACACTGACATAAATTAATTTATATCATGATAGAGATTATTAAATATTTTGAATCTTACTCCTGAATAAAGGAGACATCTATTTTATCTGCCAATTCTTTATTTTATTTTTAATTTGTATTTGTATTTTTTTTGAGATGGAGTTTTGCTCTTGTTGCCCAGGCTGGAGTGCAATGGCACAATCTCGGCTCACCACAACTTCCGCCTCCTGGGTTCAAGCAATTCTCCTGCTTCAGCCTCCCAAGAAGCTGGGATTACAGGCATGCGCCACCACACCCGGCTAATTTTGTATTTTTAGTAGAGTTGGGGTTTCTCCATGTTGGCCAGTCTGGTCTCAAACTCCCAACCTCAGGCGATCCACCCACCTCGGCCTACCAAAGTGCTGGGATTACAGGTGTGAGCCTCCGCGCCCGGCCCCAGTTCTTTATTTCTTAAGAGGTTCAAGACTTAAGTTGAGAAAGTGAGCAGTCACATCTTTTCACTTTCCAGCCAGAGCCACCAAATTCTGGCCAGTCCATCTCATGACTTCGTAGGATAGAATAAACTACCTTTCCACTCATTTTTTGTTAGGTGCATGGGAAAGAGAGTCAGAGGGAGTGAAGCAAGAAATCCAGAGTGAGAATAGAGAAGGGGCCTGGCCTTATTGCAGCAAGTGGAACCTCACTGCACAATCTGTCTGTAAGAAGAGACAGACTCTGATATGGTTTGTCTGTGTCCCCACCCAGATTTCATCTTGAATTCCCATGTTGTGGGCAGAACCCAGTGAGAAGTAATTGAGTCATGGGGCCAGGTCTTTCCCAGGCTGTTCTTATGATAGTAAGTATCACAAGATCTGATGGTTTTATAAAAAGAAGTTCCCCTGCACACGCTCTCTTTGCCTGCTGCCATTCATGTAAAAGGTGACTTGCCCTCCTTGCCTCCCACTATACTGTGAGGCCTCCCCAGCCACGTGGAACTGTAAGTCCATTAAACCTCTTTCTTAGGTAAATTGCCCAGTGTCAGATATGTCTTTATTACCAGCATGAAAACGGATTAATACAGACTCCAACAAAATAGAGAGATTCTGAGCTCAGTTCCATGATCTAATGAAATGTTCTTGAAGTTGGCTGTATACATTTTTCATTGCTGCTGTAACAATAAAACAAACATAGAGGCTATTGATATCCATTTGAGGGGCCTTCAAAAAGTTCATGGAAAATATATACTATTTTAAAAACAACTACACATGGATTTCAAAATTGGTTTATACTAAAATAAACTTGTACAAACATGTTATAAGATGTCTGAGCAATGTCTAGTTTGAGGTACTATGAAGGATAAAACATTGGTTTGAAAATAGCCTCTATTCTAGTCTGCTAAAGTTGAAGCAGAACAAAAAACAAATTTGTGGTGAAGCTTGTGTGGAAAAATGGTGAAATCATTGATGCTTCATAAAAAGTTTGTGGGGACAATGCCCAATAAGACGTGGCCACCTGTGCCCAGTTGTGGAATAGAGGTGGGTGGGGAAGTGGTTTGCTCATGAGATCAGTTCCATGGCATGTTGTTGATGCTGGTTTCCGAGTCTCACTCTCCATCTTTCTGGAGACTGTATGAACTACTCAATGTCCTTTAATAATTAATTTTCTGATCAGATTATCCAGTGTTTGTGTTTCTTTCAGCTAAAATATTTACACCAACCTAATTGATTGATCATATTTGCCACTTTCCAGCTTCCAAAGTTTATTTTTTGTGTGTGTATGTGTGTGTGTGTATATATATACACACACATATACAATATATATAATTATATATGTGTGTATATAATTATGTGTGTGTATATATACTATATATTATATATAGTATATATATGTATATATGTACACATATATATTATATATAGTATATATATGTATATATGTATATATTTGGTGGGGGGCAGGGAGCCTGAAATGCACTCTATGACACCTATTAAAAATGGCCTTGCTTGGCCGGGCGCGGTGGCTCAAGCCTGTAATCCCAGCACTTTGGGAGGCCGAGACGGGCGGATCAGGAGGTCAGGAGATCGAGACCATCCTGGCTAACACGGTGAAACCCCGTCTCTACTAAAAAATACAAAAAAATTAGCCGGGCGAGGTGGCGGGCGCCTGTAGTCCCAGCTACTCGGGAGGCTGAGGCAGGAGAATGGCGGGAACCCGGGAGGCGGAGCTTGCAGTGAGCTGAGATCCGGCCACAGCACTCCAGCCTGGGCGACAGAGCGAGACTCTGTCTCAAAAAAAAAAAAAAAAAAAAAAAAAAAAAGGCCTTGCTCATAACATCTTTCATTGTCTCAAAGAGTGAGCTTTCTCTTTCTACCCTGGACTCAGCTCCTTTAAAATAAATTGTTTTTTAGTACTTATCACAATTTACCTTGATTTCATATTTAATGTATTATGTATTATATCACCCTTGAAATCTATTATATAAAGTTAAAAGTCTTTAAGGAAATGATAGTGGATTGAATGGTGAACCCAGAAAGATAAAACCTTGTTCTAATCTCTGGAAACTGTGAATGTGGCCTTATTTTGAAAAAATAACCTTTCTGATATAATTAAGGATCTCAAGATGAGATCACCCTGGATTTAGGGTTCACCCTCAATCCAATGACAAGTGCCTTTATGAGAGAAAAGCAGAGGGGGATTTGAGATAGAGACACAGGGAAGCAGGGGAGAAGGTCAAGTGTGATGGAGCCAGAGATTGGAGTTATGCAGTCATACATGAAAGAAGGCCTCTAGTCTCTAGAAGCTGGAAGAGGTAAGCAGGGATTCTTCCCCAGAGGCTTTGGAGGAATCACAGCCCTGCCTATATCTTGACTTCAGACTCCTGGCTTCCAGAACCATGAGAGAGTAATTTCTGTTCTAAGCAGCTACTTTGCAGTCACTTGTTATAGCAGCCCTCAGAAGCCAGTATAGACATCATCGTTGAATCTCTCATGGCAATTTCTGATCATGTTATTATTACCACATCTGAGTTACCCAGATACTATGATGAACAACTGTGGTTTTTCTTCCCTATCATCAAATCTTCATTTTTCTGGTAATAGCTCTTACTTTTAGTTTGCGGAGCTACCTTTCCCCTTTGATGGGGCTGCCAGGCAAGTCTGTTGTCTTGGCTTCTTCTGGCATATGACCCAAATTTGGCCTATCAGATGCTATCTTCCTGCTGCATGAATCTTCAGAAACTGACATGAAACTGAATAGAAGTGTAATTTAATTATTTGTTTACTGATTCCTGATACTTAGATTACTTGAATTTCTTAGTGTTTGTCCTAATTATACAACCTAGTCCTTCAGTTTATTTAAAAATTCTATGAACTATTTCCAATCTGTCTAAAACTTTTTGTGCTTAGATTGGTAGAGTTGGTTCCTTTCTTTGTAAAACTACTATCTGAGACAGCTACTTTTTAATATAAACATTCCTGAGGTCATCCTAGACTCACTGATTCCAAATCTTTGAGGATGAGGTCAAGAAACCCTCATTTCCATAAGCTCCATAGGTGATTTTTTCTCCTTTATTTATTTCCTTTAAAAATGTTAATAATTGTTGCATCTTTTATTAAACAACATATGTTGATTCAGATTACAATGTTTAGAACGTACAAAATCTAAAATTCACTTTAAACTTAATCTTCACGTGCTGCTAAATATATCAGAATTGGAGATAAAAAACTGTTGTCATGACAATGATTTATGTGTCTTACATATTTACATGAAAAAAATACAGCCTCACAGCAACTGGTAAACCCCATGGACAAACTAATTGATGTACTTTGGTCATGTTCCGACTTTACTTTTTATCTTAGACTTCAGGCTAGAAAATGGGACAAGGAATAGTTAGGCTACAAATCTCAAACTCTGTTACACCTCTGTTTCTAACCTGAAACCGGAACAAGAATTTCCAGTGGAAAGTACTTATAAAAAATTATTTTGGAAAAAATTCAGGTGTGAGAAGGATATCTTTTAAAGTTTCTCCATACACAACACAATGCAGCTCTGTTAATAAGACCTGTGTCTGCTAAAGGTAGATAATAAAATCTTGCCAATTCAGGAGAACTCAATCACTGTGAAATGTTACCTTGAGGTTACACAGTCAATTCAGACTTTGTTTCTCACCGCTATTCTCTTCTCCTGGTCTCTGTAGAGGTACTTAATTTCCTGATAGCTTATTTATAGTAGCAATGACAGTACTAGCAAGTTAGTATCCCTGTTCCTAACTAAGTCTCATCTTCTTCTTTTTTTTTTTTTTGGAGACAAGGTCTTACTCTGTTGACCAGGCTGGAGTGCAGTGTCATAGTCATGGCTCACTGTAGCCTCAACTTCCCAGATCCAAGTGATCCTCCCACCTGAGCCTCCCAAGTAGCTGGAACCACAGGCATGTCTGGCAATTTTTTTTTTTTTTTTTTTTTTTTGGATAGACAGGGTCTCCCTGTGTTGCCCAGGCTGGTCTTAAACTCCTGACCTCAGGTGATCCTCCCACCTCGGCCTCCCAGAGTGTTGGGATTACAGGCATGAGCCACTGTACCTAGCCCCCAAGCCTCACTTTCCGTTCCTCCTGTGCTCCTCTGGGTGTGTGTGAATGTGTCTAACAGATTCTCAGCACTGCAGTAGCCTCTGTTTGATAAGAATGTAAATCCTGATTTTTTTTTTCCCTACTACTAGGTTTCTTCTGGTCTGCAGGCTTTGACATTTCCTATCTTCTTGAGGCTCAACAATCTATGAGGATGTCCTTAGATCCAGCCACTGGTATGGTTTCCTCAATCATTCTGCCTTACTGCTCAGGGATTATGTTCAAAGATTCCAGTAGTACCTTGAAGAAGCTTGTGGTCTTTTCTGTTCTAAGAGACTCCCAAATATTTATTGGGTTTCTATTACAGGTTTTTGTTTTGTTTTGTTTTGTTTTGTTTGAGACGGAGTCTCTCTCTGTGGCCCAGGCCAGAGTGTGGAGTGCCATGGCAGGATCTCCAGTCACTGCAACCTCCACCTGCTGGGTTCAAGCAATTCTCTCACCTTAGCCTCCTGAGTATCTGGGATTACAGACATGTGCCACCATGGCTGGCTAATGTTTGTATTTTTAGTAGAGATGGGGTTTCACCACGTTGGCCAGGCTGTTCTCAAACTCCTGACCTCAGGTCATCCACCCATCTCGGCCTCCCAAAGTGCTGGGATTACAGGCATGAGCCACTGTACCCGGCCCCAACTATGACAGCTTTCATTGTGCTGCTTCTCACTCCACCATCCCATTCCTGAAATGTGGGACCCTTCAGCCTTCGTCAAGCCTCTAACCATGTCTTTAAAGTGATTCTCCCTTACTAATAATTGTCAAACTTTCCTATCTTTTTGAGATGGGAAATTGCTCTTACATCATCATATATTTTCTTCATTCTCTGATTAATGAATAAATACTGTGCTCTGGTAACTTTAAGAGTCTCAGTCTTTGAAGATTATTAAAACCTTTTATCATTCAAAAAAGCCTGGCTTCTATTAATATCCTAGGAAGCCTTGCTTTGAAGACTATTGCTTATACCATGGACTTGGTCAAAGTCTAATTTGAACCTCAAAGATAAGCAATGACTTCTTCTCTGTTATATTCTCTCTGGCCCTGAGGGCATTTATAAGCAGAACTGTTGTGGCTGCCTGGATGGTGTGAGATGAATAATCCATATAAGCAAAAATGAAGAAACTGAAGTTGGTTTATATCAAAATATTAACCACAATACTCTACTCAAATAATTGGTTAAAAGGAAGTTCTATTAATGATTTCTTCTGTGTATTTTTCTTCTCCTAGTATGTCTAAAGTTGTAATGAGAGTCAACTCCTACTAGAAAAGCTGTAACTAATAACCAAAATCTAACATGAACTACATACTTAATGAGAAGGAGAGAGAGAGGGAAGAATATAGAGAGAGGTAGAGAGGACAAAAGGGATTTATGATAAAGACACTCAGCTACTCAAGTATTCCAAGGACAAAAATAGGGTTGCTGGGCTTCAGAGGCAACTAAAACCAAGCATGGATATTCCATCAGGACTATTGTTATACAAGAACCAGCCCTACCAGCTGACCAGAGTCACTTGTTAAATTAATAAATTTTGTGAGCTGGTTGTAAAACATAGCCATTATTAAAAAGTAAATCATACAAACTTACAGCTAAGTAAATAATATTATTTAGGTATTAAATAATCAAGGCTCACCATTTCCAAATTATTTTCCTATTATTAATGTTAATCTTATCTATTTTATATTTACTATTATCTGTGCTCTGTGCTCTTCATATTTATTTACATTTATTGCATTCGTTTGTTGGCAATGCTATGTAATGATGTGCTAATGGGAATCTCTTCCCAAATTATGTTCAGTGACATCATGATAGTAGTTTCAAATTAGTCATGGTAGTAAAACTTCCACCAAAGAAATTAGCAAATGCAACAATCGGACCTTTTTTTTTTTTTTTTTTTTTTTTAAACTAGAGAACTGCTTGTTAAATATTTCCCAGAATACCATCGCTCAGGACTCTCTCTATTTTCTATGTCTTTTATTTCACATTTTTATGCCTTTGCTCTTCTCTCTTAATCAGTTGGCTATGTCTGTGTTTTTACACATGTAGCTAGAAACACAAGCACTGAGAAGTTTTAAGATTCACAATTTAAAGTTAGGGCACTCAAAGACAACACAATCATAATAGCTCCTGTGCTAACCAAAGTGAACTGAGATAAGAAGAAATTCGCAGAACAGGGATGCTGTGTAGACAGTCCCCAAATTATCCACTATATTATCTCCCTCACATTCTGTTTTTAGAGTTTTCTTGTGAAAGATTGTCCATGAAAATGCTCAGAGTACCTTGTCAGTTCCTCTCTTGGTGTCCTAATTGTCCTCTCTGTTTCCAGTTTCTTACCACTGTCCTCAAAGCAATTCAGTCTTTTTATGCCAAATACAAATGGCTAGCTTGGTCTCTCGCTCCGAAAGCAGGACTTTGATACAAGTTTAAGGGCATAACTAGTCTTTCAGGCTGCTCATAGAAAGCCAGTAAAACAGAAATATTAATTTTAAAGCAAATTAAACTCTCACTAACCCCAGGAAGTTCGAAGGAATTATTTTCCCAAACTCTCACGACTCCAGTTTATTGGTTGTAAAATGTATCCTTTAAAATATGAAGAGTTCTTTTTCAGGTTATTTCAAAGACTAGCAACTCTCCTGAGCTTTTTTTCCCCAGCTAAGATGACAGAAAAATGCTTACCATACAGAAGGATGCAACTAAAATTTCTCCACAAAAGTGATGCATTATTCTAATTACATTACAAACCTGGATATACTCTCTGTGCTTGATATGGAAAAGGTAACCACTGCAGGGATTACCTGTTAGATTTTGTCATATGAGAATAAAATTCCAGAGCTTTCATTCTTCTTCTTTTTAAAATTTTAAGAATCAACTGACTCACGTAAAAACTCATTGGTGACTGATCACACAAAATATTCATTGTTCTTCTGGCTGACTTTCATCCTAAAGTTAATTTTCTGCAACAGTTTTTTTTTTTTTTTTTTTTTAAGAAAAAATATCTGCTAACCAAATCATAAAAAGCAAAAATTGAAGGGTTTTCTGATGTCAACAATTATATATATATGTAAATATATATACACACAATAAGTATATAGATTAATATATATACAAGTGTATACATATATATACACAAGTATATAATATCTATCTGTCTATCTATCTATCTATCTATCTATCTATCTATCTATCTATCTATCTATCTACTTGCTTTTCAAATTGAAGAAACCATGAGTAAATTGAGAATAAACCATATCAGGAAATCAAAAATTTACATTTTAATATGGCCAGGATCATATCTAATATCTACTTTATCAGCTATTAGATGTTCAGCTAACTAGGCCAGAGCTCTTTCTCCCTATTCCATTCCTAATATTTCTGCATACTTGCTTCATCTAAAAGAATGAAGTCCCAGTTTTTGGGGAAACTATGATAAAATCCAGAACAGAGACTCTAATGTTCATTTCTGAATCTATAGCACTAAATGCAGTGCTGGACTTACAGTAGACGGCCAATAAATCTCTGTGGAATATGTGAATGAATGAACATCAGATACCCTTCCTGAGATCATTTTGAACTTCAGTGACACTGCGTTTGTAATCTTTGAGAATAACTGTTCACATGGTAGTTCGAACTCAAATTCTTTTTACATGAAGAAAGAGAAAACAAAAATTTGGACTAATTCAATATGGTGTTTCATTTTGTATTGTTGCTTAATGTATGGGTCTCTAAATACTTGCTATAAAACTGGTAGGTAGATCAATAGGCTTAATTAACTTCACATTTTAAATACTTTTTTTTGCAATAATATTTCATGTAGGTACTATGTAATTCCTATTGCATCGCATCACATCAGAAGAGGCATCGGGTCCAGTTGTTCCACTTTTACTCCAGAGAAGCCTAAGTAGTAGGTTCAAGAAACATCAGCCCAATCTATCTATTACGAAGTTCCCCATCAACATTTTACCCATTGGTTTTAGAAGCCACTGATGATCTTCGATCAGATCACTAAGGATTGCAAAATAATGACTTTCCTAATTTTACTGTCTTTTAAATTATCTGTTCTACTGCAAAGATTTTTTCACATTAACTATTTGTTATCCTGACATACAGTTTGCATAAAAAGGAAAAAATTAAAAGCTTGATTATTTCCTTTACCAAGTTTCAGGATCTGTGCCCTAGCAAACCAATGAGGCTTTTAAAATTTTTTAGTATCATAAGGAATTCATGGATTTTTACCTATTTGTAAAAATATGTAAAACTCCTTCAAGTTGGCTTCTGAGACATTTTTATTTGACCCCAAGTAGTCTTGGATGGCTTCCTTGCTTTTAGTTGAGAAAGATATACCATGATCACAGTGTTGTTTCCTGCCACAGATCTGGACTGAGTTTTAAAAGAATCCTTGAGTCCTTTTAGTGTTAAATGATGTGTAGAGAGCAGAATCTGGGTGTTAAGATTGCTCATTGACAGCAAGTTGTCATTGTTTCTAAATCTTTTCAGTACAGACAGGAAGAAAATAACTTGTTTTTTAGCAAGATAAAAATAAATATGCTGTACTTATATGCCAATTAAAAATACATGACTTTTATTTAATTTTATTAATTTTTCATTTTTCTCTCTTATTTTCTAAATGCTAGTTCCTAAAGATATTAACAGAATTGTTTCATCCTCCAACATATAATAGTTTTGATATAATGATATCAATACTATTATAAAAATACCATTTCTAAATCCTGTTTACTGTTTTATTTTTAATTTTCTGTGATTCTTAGGATAAGTCCTGCTAGGAATGTACAATCAAATCACTATGTGTTAAAATCACTTGAAGTGATTCTTTTCAATGCTCATTTATTTCATACTTTTTGATCATCAATGTCTCAAATCCCCGCTATGTAAAGTGAGGATATGAATGTCTCTACCTTTTCTTTGATCTCTTCAAATCTTTATGTTAGCCTAACTTCTAACAGTTATACTTTCACTTTCATATTTTCAAGTTTATCCGCATGTATAATTAGCTTTACAACCACAGATCATTTTTTCTTTGTTCATAGGTGGACTACAAATGTTGGAAACCAAGAAGCAGCATTTACATGACTATAGCTGTATAAATATTATTTGAATCTGGACCAAATGTGCAGTCTTAATATCATGATTATCCTGGGTGTATCCAAGTAGAATGTTTCGAGAATCAAAGGTGATTTTTTTTTTCTTACGCTACATATAAATCAATTAAGATTATTCCACAATTAGTTTTCTTTCTTCCTTTTTTTCCTGTAAAAAAGCTACCTATATGGCTCTAAAAATTAGTTTTCCATCTTGTGTACTTTCTCATAGCATTTTTTTGTTTGGTTTGGTTTTGTTTCCTGGAGTTTCTATTGTCTTCATTTTTTCTTGAATAATATGATTTTATCATATCTTAAACTGTTTTGAAACATATCAAACATGAGTATCACCTTTTATGAACACCTTTCATACAAAGGCCTCCATTTTTCTGTTCCAATATCCATTTTGGACTCTCCAACCTTGTTCATGACTGTCATTCTTCCCTTCATTGATCCTCAGTTTTACTTCTCTGTTTCCTATATCTCAAATTTATTATCTAGTTTTGGTGGGACAAAGTAAATTCCTGAAAAAGGATATTTGGAAAGTATACTGAATCAGTTTAATATTACTCGATATCCATTCAGCCACTTTGTGCCTTACTTCTTGTTCATCACAACCTTAGCAATGACTCATACCATTCCCACAGTCACAGAGCTGGCTTTCTGTTGCAGTTGCTGCCACAACTACAGTTTGAGGAGGCCCCAGCATGGTGCCAGCTGACAAGATCCTGATAAGTGCCTGCACCATGGTTTTACTGAAACTGCTGGACATCTAGAACCCACCCAGAGAGGTAGGTAACACAATCTAGAAGTGCTGTGATATGGAGTGGAGTAGAACAACAGCTGACTTGGGCCAGGAAGAAGCAAGCACAATAATTCTTCTCTCTTCCTCCCTGAATATGAACTGTTTAGGGACATGGTATTTCACCCGCCCTCTCTGAAGACCTCCCTGAAGTCATGAAACCAGTTGTATAAATTAAAAATTGAATAACTGTTCTGTATTTCCATAATTTTACTTAAATGATATACAATTACAAGACTCCAGAGAAATAGAGAAATTTCTGCAATCAGTTTGCTATTCTGAATGGCAAGTTAATATCACAATTTTAGAAGACATGAGTATATCACACTGGGCAAGAACGGAAAGTATATGCATTTGGGTCAAGGCAAGAATAATTTTCATTCATTCATTTATTCAACAAATATTTGTGATACACCTATGCTAGATGTATGTGATTCAGAAGTAAAAGATATATCCTAATTTCCAAATAGATTCTTTCTACTGGCAAAACACATTTATGAATATGGGAATAACTTCTCAGTCTTGATGTACCTTTCTTACACTTTAATTTTTGTAAAACTCTTCCCACAACCTCTGTTCTGCCCTTGTTTCCAGGAGATACAAAACCTGAAGGCTGGCCTTCAAAGCAGGCAGCAGAGTTACAATCTCCTTTTCTTTAGCTAAGTGGTTTTTAAAATCTTCTTTCTCTGCCATGGTTGAGAAATGGCTGTTCATAACAAAGACTGGAAACAATGCCAAAGGGAAAGTAATATTTTTCTTTTGATCTTTTTTCTCAATTTACTAAGCCATTGCAATCATTTTCTCATTTGTTTCTTGCAACTCGGGGAGTAAACAGAGCGCATGTTATTTCTTCATTGTACATAAGAGGAAATTGAGACCCAAAGTGATTAACTTTCAGGCTCACGGTTACTAAATACAAAATCAGGGTAGGAATCCTAGTCACATTTCCTGGTCATTTTTTTTTCCAGTGACATTTTAATAGAACTACAAAACCTAGGTAAGATATAGAAAAATAGTAGTGTATAGTGATCTCACTGTGCCTTCTGTTCTTAGATCTACTTATGGATTCAGCTTGATCTGTATTAAGAGATCAATTTCAGAATTTCTGGAATCTAAGGAAGAGTGAAAGAACCAGGCTCAGGAGCAGGAGTGAGGTGGCTCCAGAGATCCAAGTAGCTCAGTCCTCTTGCAGATATTGTTCTGACAGCTTTCTACCCCAATCTACTAATCCTCACTCTTGGGTTCTACTTTCTCTGCTGCTAGCTGATTATACCCACCTATTGGGTCTCTGACACATATTGTAAGATCTCTTTATTCCCTTTCATTTGTATGCTCAACAATTGCTATCTCGCCCCTGCCAAACAGAGTAGCTACTACTTTGTGAAAATGTGTTAAACCAGACCATGAATGCACAGATATATTTCTCAATCTGGAATTCTGCTTTAGTCTAAAAGGTCAGTTCTGTCATTTCCTTTTCTCTTCAACTGCTTTTTAAATTTCTTATCTCATGCCCTGATGTATTTGTACTCTTTGGAGCATAGTGGCAATGAGGGATTTTTTTGGTTGTAAGCAAAATTAATGATCGTTGCTAAGCAAAAAAAAATATTTAACAAAATAAATAAATGTGAATAATGTGGGGGTAATTTCAGAATGAAAGGAGAAATGAAAGAACCAGGCTTACCAGGAGCAAGCATGAGATGGCTCCAGGGATCCAAGAAGTTGAATTTAACTGATAGGCTGGTCAGCATGTTGCTGCTGCCATGATTCAGCTTCCTCAGTTTTCCTGTGCTAGAGTCAACGTGTTCAGGATCCAAAGTCTCAGAGAGTGAGTCTGATTTTTCTAGCATTTGGTTACATAAAACTGTGGTCAAGCCCTACCTGGGGAAGACCTTGACCAACAGTCCCCCAAGACTGTGAGCAGTTGGCAAGAATGAATTCCCCCAAAATCATTTAGAGTGATATGTCAAAAAAAAAAAATGAGTTATAATTATCCAATTTGAAGAGTATATTGGCAAGAGCAATGAATGGAAATTAGGAAACCTGGATTCAAATTTCAGTGCTTCTATTATTTATCTGTGTAATCTCAGAATGCTATTTCACATTTCTATAGTTCAACTTTCTCATCTACAGAATAAAAAGTGTGGAGTAGAAGATAGCTCATGCTTGTCTAGTTTTTGTTTGCTCTGAAATGGTATTTTTCTAACTTCAGGAGGTTCTCCCCAGGTAAGTAAGTCCATGCCAATAAGTGAATACCTTCATTGTTTATAGACCTTAATCATTTCTCCTGCTTCTATTTGGAAGTCTCTTTCATGGATTAACAGGCCTTGTATCATACACACTTACAATGTTCTTTGTTCTCATTCCTGCCCACCATTCTGTGCTGACCCCAGTATATCTCCTTAGGCCTGGCTTTCCTTTGCTCAGTTCATTTCCTCCTGAAATATGATATTTGGCCTATTTAATACTGTCCAGGAGGTGTGTTCTTAATTTCTTTTTCACAACAAACAATACAGAGGCTATTTGCTTCTTTCAATTTTTCTCTCTAAGGAACTTAGTCAAATTAACAGCAGCATTTCAACCCTATTTTTTCCCACCTACATTAATTAAATCCTTAAAATTTTAAAAAGTTTTATTTTCATAATTCCATGCAAAACAAGCATTAAATTGGTCTTAAATAAAATGTTTAGACACCCCCTTTTCCATTTTCTTCACATTTCATTCATATTGATACCAACTGTCATTTATCCTTTAATTCATGTAATACTTACGTGAGATGATTCTATGTATCGTCACTGAGAAAAATAAATTCTTATTCCTTCATCCTCATATAATATTCATTTTATATTAGCCACTCAAATCTTATGTCAAATTGTAATCCCCATATGTCAGGGGAGGGGCCTTGTGGGAGGTGATTGAACCATGGGGGCTGATTTCCCCCTTGCTATTCTTATGATAGTAAGTTCTCATGTGATCTGAGGGTTTAAAAGTGTGTTGCTTTCTTCACTCTGTCTCTCTCTCTCTCTCTCTCGCTCCACGATGTAAGACATGCCTACTTTCTGGTAGCCTTCCACCATGATTGTAAGTTTCCTGAGGCCTCCCCAGCTATGCGGATGTGTGAGTCAATTGAACCTCTTTTCTTTATAAATTACCCAGTCTTTGGTAGCTCTTTATAGCAGTGTGAGAATGAAGTAATACAGTCACAGAGTTAGGCTCTGTTACAAATGTATAGCTATATAAATTCTACTCCCTAACCTGTAGGATCTTACATAAGATTTTTGAAGGGAGAGAAAAACATATCAGGTTCTTTAGATACAGACTGAATATAATGAATATCACAAAAGGGTAGCAACACATTGTTATCAAGTATAAAAAAAGAGACATTTATCTCCATTCACATAAACAAAGAAGGTTTCATGGGACAAAGCAGTATTTGAACTAGGTTGGAAGTGGGTAAAGAGAACTGGTCTACCATCACCTACTTTTGCTCCCAAACAATCTATTTCTATAGAAACAGTGACTAACAAATATTTGGTTCCTGACTTATTTGTGTCCAACCTTCTAATAACATCCCACTGAATTTGGAATAAAATATCTACACCTTACTGTGGCTTACAAGACCCTGCATGACCTAGTCTTTCCTCCCACCATTTTCACATTCAATTATTATTTTCCAGCCATGATGGCCTTTTTGCTATGTCTCAAATACAGCAAAGGACATTTGCTGTTGGACACTTGTCTTTGCTGGCTTTTTGCTGTTGTTGTTCCAGAATCCTCTTTCCCAAATCTTTACATGACTGGTGCTTTCTTGTCATTTAATTCTCACTCTAAACATTATAGCTTCAGTAAAGGCTTCCATGAACCTAATCTAAATTAATGTATCTCCAAGGCTCTGTTGCACTCCTATACGTTGCTTCTCTCAAACTACCTGAAATTTTCCTGGCTTATTTACTTGTTTTGTTTATAAATTCCTGTCTTCCCATGACTAGAATTTTATTAATAGTTTTTAATGTATGATGAGCTTTTGTGTGATGAGTAATACTAGTATTTGACTTTATTATTGTCCAGTTTATTAATGTCATAATTTTATTAAACAATAAGCTTTAAAAATTCCTTGAAATAATCAGTTACACAAATTAACAAGAGAAAATGTATGACTCTAGCAAAGTAAATTCCCCCAAATATTTAAATATTATTACTTAATAAAAACTTTTTTTTTTTTTTTTTTGAGATGGAGTTTCACTCTTGTTGCCCAGGCTAGCATGCAATAGCGCAACCTTGGCTCACTGCAACATCCACCACTTGGGTTCAAACAATTCTTCTGCCTCAGCCTCCCGAGTAGCTGGGATTACAGGTGCCTGCCACCACGCCCAGCTAAGTTTTGTATTTTTAGTAGAGACAGGATTTCACCATGTTGGCCAGGCTAGTCTTGAACTTCTGACCTTGTGATCCACCTGTCTCAGCCTCCCAAAGTGGCACGGGTGAGCCACCATGCCCAAACTATAAAAAACTTTTTTAAAAACACTTTACATTTTAGGTTATTTTCAATATTTTAAACACCTTTTAGAAAGACAAGACACTGTTAAAAATTACAAAATTCATGAATATATATGCTCTAAAGTCAAGAATGAAAGTGTTTTAGGTTATTCTTATCCATATTTTTCATTATTTCTCAGTTTGTCTTCCTAAATTTTTATTAAAACCCTACTTGGGGAGGGCAGTTCCAAGATGGCTGAATAGAAACAGCTCCAGACTACAGCTCCCAGCGTGAGCGACACACAAGATGGGTGATTTCTGCATTTGCAACTGAGGTACCAGGTTCATCTCACTGGGGCGTGTCAGACAGTGGGTGCAGAAGAGGAGGTACAGCCCACTGATTGAGAGCCAAAGCAGGGCGAGGCATCACCTCACCTGGGAAGCCCAAGGGGTAAGGGAATTGCCTTTCCTAGCCAAGGGAAACCGTGACACACAGCAACTGGAAAATTGGGTCACTCCCACCCTAATACTGTGCTTTTCCAAGGGTCTTAGCAAACGGCACACCAGTAGATTATATCCTGCACCTGGCTCAGAGGCTCCCATGCCCACGGGGCCCCCCTCATTGCTAGCACAGCAGTCTGAGATCTAACTGCAAAGTGGCAGTAAGGCTAGGGGTGTGGGGCCCACCATTGCTGAGGCTTGAGTAGGTAAACAAAGCAGCCTGGAAGCTCGAATTGGGTGGAGACCACCGCAGCTCAAGGAGGACTGCCTGCCTCTGTAGACTCCACCTCTAGGGACAGGGCATAGCCAAACAAAAGGCAGCAGTGACCTCTGCAGATTTAAATGTCCCTGTCTGACAGCTTTGAAGAGAGTAGTGGTTCTCCCAGCACAGAGTTTGAGATCTAAGAATGAACAGACTGCCTCCTCAAGTGGGTCCCTGACCCCCAAATAGCCTAACTGGGAGGCACCCCCCAGTAGGGGCAGACTGACACCTCACACAGGCAGGTACCCCTCTGAGATGAAGCTTCCAGAGGAATGATCAGGCAGCAACATTCGCTGTTTAGCGATATTCACTCTTCTGCAGCCTCTGCTGCAGATAACCAGGCAAACGGGGTCTGGAGTGGACCTCCAGCAAATCCAACAGAACTGCAGGTGAGGGTCCTGACTGTTAGAAGGAAAACAAACAAACATAAAGGACATCCACACCAAAATCCCATCTGTACGCCACTATCATCAAAGATCAAAAGTAGATAAAACCATAAAGATGGGGAAAAAACAGAGCAGAAAAACTGAAAATTCTAAAAATCAGAGGGCCTCTCCCTCTCCAAAGTAATGCAGCTCCTCACCAGCAATGGAACAAAGCTGGACGGAGAATGATTTTGATGAACTGAGAGAAGAAGGCTTCAGATGATCAAACTTCTCCGAGCTAAAGGAGAAAGTTTGAACCTATCACAAAGAAGCTAAAAACCTTGAAAAAAGATTAGACAAATGGCTGACTAGAATAACAAATGTGGAGAAGCCCTTAAATGATCTGATAAGGCTGAAAACCGTGGCACGAGAACTACGTGACAAATGCACAAGCTTCGGTAACCGATTCAATCAACTGGAAGAAAGGGATCAGTGATTCAAGACCAAATGAATGAAAGAAAGCAGGAAGAGAAGTTCAGAGAAAAAAGAATGAAAAGAAATGAACAAAGCCTCCAAGAAATATGGGACTATGTGAAAAGACCAAATCTAAGTCTGACTGGTGTACCTGAAATGACAGAGAGAATGGAACCAAGTTTGAAAACTCTCTGCAGGTTATTATCCAGGAAAACTTCCCCAATCTAGCAAGATAGGTCAACATTAAAATTGAGGAAATGCAGAGAAGCCACAAAGATAATCCTCGAGAAGAGCAATGCCAAGACACATGCTGGTCAGATTCACCAAAGTTGAAATGAAGGAAAAAATGTAAAGGGCAGACAGAGAGAAAGATTGGGTTACCCACAAATGGAAGCCCATCAGACTAACAGTGGATCTCTCAGCAGAAACTCTACAAGCCAGAAGAGAGTGGGGGCCAACATTCAGCATTGTTAAAGAAAAGAATTTTCAACCCAGAATTTCATATCCAGCCAAACTAAGTTTCATAAGTGAAGGAGAAATAAAATCCTTTACAGAGAAGCAAATGCTGAGAGATTTTTGTAACCACCAGGCCTGCCCTACAAGAGCTCCTGAAGGAAGCACTAAATATAGGAAGGAACAACTGGTACCAGCCACTGCAAAAACACACCAAATTGTAAAGACCATCGATGCTAGGAAGAAACTGCATCAACTAACGAGCAAAATAACCAGCTAACATCATAATGACAGGATCAAATTCACACATAACAATATTAATCTCAAATGTAAATGGGCTAAATGCCCCAATTAAAAGACACAGACTAGCAAATTGGATAAAGGGTCAAGATCCATCAGTGTGCTCTATTCAGGAGACCCATCTCACGTGCAGAGACACACATAGACTCAAAATAAAGGGATGGAGGAAGATCTACCAAGCAAATGGAAAACAAAAAAAGGCAAGGGTTGTAATTCTAGTCTCTGATAAAACAGACTCTAAACCAACAAAGATCAAAAGAGACAAAGAAGGCTATTACATAATGGTAAAGGGATCAATTCAACAAGAAGCGCTAACTGTCCTAAATATATATGCACCCAATACAGGAGCACCCAGATTCATAAAGCAAGTCCTTAGAGACCTACAAAGAGACTTAGACTCCCACACAATAATAATGGGAGACTTTAACACTCCACTGTCAACATTAGACAGATCGATGAGACAGAAAGTAAACAAGGATATCCAGGAATTGAACTCAGCTCTGCACCAAGCAGACCTAATAGACAGCTACAGAACTCTTCACCCCAAATCAACAGAATATACATTCTTCTCAGCACCACATCACACTTATTCCAAAACTGACCACATAGTTGGAAATAAAGCACTCCTCAGCAAATGTACAAGAACAGAAATTATAACAAACTGTCTCTCTGACCACAGTGCAATCAAACTAGAACTCAGGACTAAGAAACTCAATCAAAACCACTCAACTACATGGAAACTGAAAAACCTGCTCCTGAATGACTACTGGGTACATAACGAAATGAAGGCAGAAATAAAGATGTTCTTTGAAACCGATAAGAACAAAGATACAACATACCAGGATCTCTGGGACACATTTAAAGTGGTGCGTAGAGGGAAATTTATAGCACTAAATGCCCACAATAGAAAGCAAGAAAGATCTAAAATTTACACCCTAACATCACAATTAAAAGCACTAGAGAAGCAAGAACAAACACATTCAAAAGCTAACAGAAGGTAAGAAATAACTATGATCAGAGCAGAACTGAAGTTGATAGAGACACAAAAAACCCTTCAAAAAATCAATCAATCCAAGAGCTGGTTTTTTGAAAAGATCAACAAAATTGATAGACCATGAGCAAGACTAATAAAGAAGAAAAGAAGAAGAATCAAATAGATTCAATAAAAAATGATAAAGGGGATTTCACTACCGACCCCACAGAAATACAAACTACCATCAGAGAATACTATAAACACCTCTATGCAATCAAACTAGAAAACCTAGAAGAAATGGATAAATTCCTGGACACTTACACTCTCCCAAGACTAAACCAGGAAGAAGTTGAATCCCTGAATAGACCAATAACAGTCTCTAAAATGAAGGCAATAATTAATAGCCTACCAACCAAAAAAAGTCCAGGACCAGATGGATTCACAGCCAAATTCTACCAGAGGTACAGGCAGGAGCTGGTAGCATTCCTTCTGAAACTATTCCAATCAATAGAAAAAGAGGGAATCCTCCCTAACTCATTTTATGAGGCCAACATCATCCTGATACCAAATCCTAGCAGAGACACAACAAAAAAAGAGAATTTTAGACCAATATCCCTGATGAACATCGATGCAAAAATCCTCAGTAAAATACTGGCAAACCGAATCCAGCAGCACATCAAAAAACTTATCCACCATAATCAAGTGGGCTTCATCCCTAGGATGCAAGGCTCATTCAACATACACAAATCAATAAACGTAATCCAGCATACAAACAGAACCAAAGACAAGAACCACATGATTATCTCAATAGATGCAGAAAAGGCCTTTGACAAAATTCATCAGCCCTTCATGGTAAAAACTCTCAATACATTTGGTATTGATGGAACGTATCTCAAAATAATAAGAGCTATTTATGACAAACCCACAGCCAATATCATACTGAATGGGCAAAAACTGGAAGCATTCCCTTTGAAAACTGGCACAAGACAAGGATGCCCTCTCTCACCACTCCTATTCAACATAGTGTTGGAAGTTCTGGCTAGGGCAATCAGGCAAGAGAAAGAAATAAAGGGTATTCAATTAGGAGAAGAGGAAGTCAAATTGTCCCTCTTTGCAGATGACATGACTCTATATTTAGAAAACCCCATCATCTCAGCCAAAAATCTCCTTGAGCTGATAAGCAACTTCAGCAAAGTCTCAGGTTATAAAGTCAATGTTCAAAAATCACAAGCATTCTTATACACCAATAACAGACAAACAGAGAGCCAAACCATGAGTGAACTCCCATTCACAATTGCTTCAAAGAGAATAAAATACCTAGGAATCCAACTTACAAGGGACGTAAAAGATCTCTTCAAGGAGAACTACAAAACACTGCTCAATGACATAAAAGAGGACCAAACAAATGGAAGAACATTCCATGCTCATTGAGAGGAAGAATCAATATTGTGAAAATGGCCATACTGCCCAAGGTAATTTATAGATTCAATGCTATCCCCATTAAGCTACCAATGACTTTCTTCATGGATTTGGAAAAAACTACTTTAAAGTTCATATGGAACCAAAAATTGCCCACATTGCCAAGACAATCCTACGTCAAAAGAACAAAGCTGGAGGCATCATGCTACCTGACTTCAAACTATACCACAAGAATACAGTAACCAAAACAGCATGGTACTGGTACCAAAACAGAGATATAGACCAATGGAACAGAACAGAGCCCTCGGAAATAATACCACAGATGTACCACCATCTGATCTTTGACAAACCTGACAAAAACAAGAAAGGTGGAAAGGATTCCCTATTTAATAAATGGTGCTGGGAAAACTGGCTAGCCATATGTAGAGAGCTGAAACTGAATCCCTTCCTTACACGTTATACAAAAATTAATTCAAGATGGATTAGAGACTGGGGACTGTCGTGGGGTGGGGGTAGTGGGGAAGGATAGCATTAGGAGATATACCTAATGTAAATGACGAGTTAATGGGTGCAGCACACCAACCTGGCACATGTATACATATGTAACAAACCTGCACGTTGTGCACATGTACCCTAGAACTTAAAGTATAATAATAGTTTTTAAAAAGCCAAAAAATAAAGAACAACCCCTGCTTGGGGTTTTAATAATCTTTCAACTTAAAGAAAAGGGTATCATTTCAGACTAACCAGATTTGGGATATGATTTATTTAGAGTTCAAGTCTTTGTTGGGTCATGGCCCTAGTTGAGTCATCCAAGGTGTTTTCTAGGCCAATAATGGTTAGCAAATGCATTTTAATAGTAAAATTGTAATCATTACATCATGGAACTTTTATTTTTTTTTTTTTCTTTAAAAATGTTTTGATTTATTCACCAAAGTTGAAATGAAGGAAAAAATCTTAAGGGCAGCCAGAGAGAAAGGTCGGGTTACCCACAAAGGGAAGCCCATCAGACTAACAGCAGATCTCTCGGCAGAAACTCTACAAGCCAGAAGAGAGTGGGGGCCAATATTCAACATTCTTAAAGAAAAGAATTTTAAACCCAGAATTTCATATCCAGCCAAACTAAGGTTCATAAGTGAAGGAGAAATAAAATCCTTTACAGATAAGCAAATGCTTAGAGATTTTGTCACCACTAGGCCTGCCTTACAAGAGACCCTGAAGGAAGCACTAAACATGGAAAGGAACAACCGGTACCAGCCATTGCAAAAACATGCCAAAATGTAAAGACCATCAAGTCTAGGAAGAAACTGCATAAACTAACGAGCAAAATAACCAGTTAATATCATAATGGCAGGATCAAGTTCACACACAACAATCTTAACCTTAAATGTAAATGGACTAAATGCTCCAATTAAAAGACACAGACTGGCAAACTGGATAAAGAGTCAAGACCCATCAGTCTGCTGTATTCAGGAGACCCATCTCACACGCAGAGACATACATAGGCTCAAAATAAAGGGATGGAGGAAGATTTACCAAGCAAATGGAGAACAAAAAAAAGCAGGGGTTGCAATACTAGTCTCTGATAAAACAGACTTTAAACCATCAAAGATCAAAAGAGACAAAGAAGGCCATTACATAATGGTAACGGGATCAATTCAACAGGAAGAGCTAACTATCCTAAATATATATGAACCCAATACAGGAGCACCCAGATTCATAAAGCAAGTCCTTAGAGACTTACAAAGAGACTTAGACTCCCATACAATAATAATGGGAGACTTCAACACTCCACTGTCAACATTAGACAGATCAACAAGACAGAAAGTTAACAAGGATATCCAGGAATTGAACTCATCTCTGCAGCAAGCAGACCTAATAGACATCTATAGAACTCTCCACCCCAAATCAACAGAATATACATTCTTCTCAGCACCACATCGTACTTACTCCAAAATTGACCACGTAATTGGAAGTAAATCACTCCTCAGCAAATGTACAAGAACAGAAATTATAACAAACTGTCTCTCAGACCACAGTGCAATCAAACTAGAACTCAGGACTAAGAAACTCAATCAAAACCGCTCAACTACATGGAAACTGAACAACCTGCTCCTGAATGACTACTGGGTACATAACGAAATGAAGGCAGAAATAAAGATGTTCTTTGAAACCAACTGAGAACAAAGATACAACATACCAGAATCTCTGGGACACATTTAAAGCAGTGTGTAGAGGGAAATTTATACCACTAAATGCCCACAAGAGAAAGCAGGAAAGATCTAAAATTGACACTCTAACATCGCAATTAAAAGAACTAGAGAAGCAAGAGCAAACACATTCGAAAGCTAGCAGAAGGCAAGAAATAACTAAGATCAGAGCAGAACTGAAGGAGATAGAGACACAAAAAACCCTCCAAAAAATCAATGAATCCAGGAGTTGGTTTTTTGAAACGATCAACAAAATTGACAGACCACTAGCAAGACTAATAAAGAAGAAAAGAGAGAAGAATCAAATCGACGCAATTAAAAATGATAAAGGGGATATCACCACCGACCCCACAGAAATACAAACTACCATCAGAGAATACTATAAACACCTCTACGCAAATAAACTGGAAAATCTAGAAGAAATGGATAATTTCCTGGACACTTACACTCTTCCAAGACTAAACCAGGAAGAAGTTGAATCCCTGAATAGACCAATAGCAGGCTCTGAAATTGAGGCAACAATTAATAGCCTACCAACCAAAAAAAGTCCAGGACCAGATGGATTCACAGCTGAATTCTACCAGAGGTACAAGGAGGAGTTGGTACCATTCCTTCTGAAACTATTCCAATCAATAGAAAAAGAGGGAATCCTCCCTAACTCATTTTATGAGGCCAACATCATCCTGATACCAAAGCCTGGCAGAGACACAACAAAAAAAGAGAATTTTAGACCAATATCCCTGATGAACATCGATGCAAAAATCCTCAATAAAATACTGGCAAACCGGATTCAGCAACATATCAAAAAGCTTATCCACCATGATCAAGTGGGCTTCATCCCTGGGATGCAAGGCTCATTCAACATTCGCAAATCAATAAACATAATCCAGCATATAAACAGAACCAAAGACAAGAACCACATGATTATCTCAATAGATGCAGAAGAGGCTTTTGACAAAATTCAACAGCCCTTCATGCTAAAAACGCTCAATAAATTCGGTATTGATGGAACGTACCTCAAAATAATAAGAGCTATTTATGACAAACCCACAGCCAATATCATACTGAATGGGCAAAAACTGGAAAAATTCCCTTTGAAAACTGGCACAAGACAGGGATGCCCTCTCTCACCACTCCTATTCAACATAGTGTAGGAAGTTCTGGCTAGGGCAATCAGGCAAGAGAAAGAAATCAAGGGTATTCAGTTAGGAAAAGAAGAAGTCAAATTGTCCCTGTTTGCAGATGACATGATTGTATATTTAGAAAACCCCATTGTCTCAGCCCAAAATCTCCTTAAGCTGATAAGCAACTTCAGCAAAGTCTCAGGATACAAAATTAATGTGCAAAAATCACAAGCATTCATATACACCAGTAACAGACAAACAGAGAGCCAAATCAGGAATGAACTTCCATTCACAATTGCTTCAAAGAGAATAAAATACCTAGGAATCCAACATACAAGGGATGTAAAGGACCTCTTCAAGGACAACTACAAACCACTGCTCAGTGAAATCAAAGAGGACACAAACAAATGGAAGAACATACCATGCTCATGGATAGGAAGAATCAATATCGTGAAAATGGCCATACTGCCCAAGGTAATTTATAGATTCAATGCCATCCCCATCAAGCTACCAATGACTTTCTTCACAGAATTGGAAAAAACTGCTTTAAAGTTCATATGGAACCAAAAAAGAGCCCGCATCTCCAAGACAATCCTAAGTCAAAAGAACAAAGCTGGAGGCATCACGCTACCTGACTTCAAACTGTACTACAAGGCTACAGTAACCAAAACAGCATGGTACTGGTACCAAAACAGAGATATAGACCAATGGAACAGAACAGAGTCCTCAGAAATAATACCACACATCTACAGCCATCTGATCTTTGACAAACCTGAGAGAAACAAGAAATGGGGAAAGGATTCCCTATTTAATAAATGGTGCTGGGAAAATTGGCTAGCCATAAGTAGAAAGCTGAAACTGGATCCTTTCCTTACTCCTTATATGAAAATTAATTCAAGATGGATTAGAGACTTAAATGTTAGACCTAATACCATAAAAGTCCTAGAGGAAAACCTAGGTAGTACCATTCAGGACATAGGCATGGGCAAAGACTTCATGTCTAAAACACCAAAAGCAACAGCAGCAAAAGCCAAAATTGACAAATGGGATCTAATTAAACTAAAGAGCTTCTGCACAGCAAAAGAAACTACCATCAGAGTGAACAGGCAACCTACAGAATGGGAGAAAATTTTTGCAATCTACTCATCTGACAAAGGGCTAATATCCAGAACCTACAAAGAACTCAAACAAATTTACAAGAAAAAAACAAACAACCCCATCAAAAAGTGGGCAAAGGATATGAACAGACATTTCTCAAAAGAAGACATTCATACAGCCAACAGACACATGAAAAAATGCTCATCATCAGTGGCCGTCAGAGAAATGCAAATCAAAACCACAATGAGATACCATCTCACACCAGTTAGATTGGCGATCATTAAAAAGTCAGGAAACAACAGGTGCTGGAGAGGATGTGGAGAAATAGGAACGCTTTTACACTGTTGGTGGGATTGTAAACGAGTTCAACCATTATGGAAAACAGTATGGCGATTCCTCAGGGATCTAGAACTAGATGTACCATATGACCCAGCCATCCCATTACTGGGTATATACCCAAAGGATTATAAATTATGCTGCTATAAAGACACATGCACACGTATGTTTATTGCAGCACTATTCACAATAGCAAAGACTTGGAATCAACCCAAATGTCCATCAGTGACAGATTGGATTAAGAAAATGTGGCACATATACACCATGGAATACTATGCAGCCATAAAATAGGATGAGTTTGTGTCCTTTGTAAGGACATGGATGCAGCTGGAAACCATCATTCTTAGCAAACTCTCACAAGAACAGAAAACCAAACACTGCATATTCTCACTCATAGGTGGGAACTGAACAATGAGATCACGTGGACTCAGGAAGGGGAACATCACACACCGGGGCCTATCATGGGGAGGGGGGAGGGGGGAGGGATTGCATTGGGAGTTATGCCTGATGTAAATGACGAGTTGATGGGTGCAGCACACCAACATGGCACAAGTATACATATGTAACAAACCTGCACGTTATGCACATGTACCCTACAACTTAAAGTATAATAATAATAAATAAATTTAAAAAAAAGTTTTGATTTTTTGAGATTCAATAGCTTTCCAAGAAATGAAGAATTCTCTTAATTTTTACCTATCCATTGCCCTATTGATTTGATATACTAGTTTGATTTGTTAGTACCATTAAAATCTTATGTATTATCTTATTAGTATTTTATTTTAATTAGTTGGACCATCAAGAATTGTCAGCTCCTAGAATATGAGGGATTGTTTTGTAGTCAGCTCTACTCTTTTGTACATTTGGTTAATTTTTCATTTTAAGACATGTGGTTGAACCATTTTTTAAAACTTGGTTATTGTGTGTGACCACTGAAGCTGATTAGCTGTAGACACCATTTGAATTGGATTAATTATATGTGCTAATCAGACCTTCCTTTTCTTGCTAGTGAATCCACTTTTGCTTGATTAACTTGGCCTCCTTATATACTCTGTGCTGGTCAAAGAAAGTAAATACATAAACTTTACAGACAAATATTTAGTGAATACTTTTATATATTAACAATCCCTTATATATTCAAATCAATAAACTATTAAATATATGCTATTATAATCACAATTTTTGTGTGTTATAATACCTAATGGTAACTTACATAAACTTTTCCTGTTTTAGTATTATTAGAAACATATAGACTTTCTTAGATTTAGTCCATTTAAGTAACTACTATAATGGACATAATAATTATCGTGAATCTTATTTTAATGCCCAAACTATATAAATTTGGCAGTGAGGGCCCTAAAATTTGTCCCTCTTTATTTCAGCATTTTTTTTTCTGACATCTAAAGAAACATTCTGGCATTTAGTAGCAACTGCTTTAGAGTTCAATATTCTCATCTATAAAATAAGAAGCAACAAATAGATGTTTCATATCCATAGTGACTTTGTCTACCCTAAAGTTTGGACTCATTTACCTTTCAAGGAGTCCTTATTTTGTGTGTGAGTGTGTGTGTGTGTGTGTGTATGTGTGTAGATTAGATACCAAAATACGCATACAAGAGAATTATAATGAGATTTGGGTTATATGTAATAGTTATAAAGTTGGAATACATGTTGTGAATTTACAGTTTTTTCCACTCAACATGTCATATGGCTGCATAGAAGATACTGAGTAGAATCTCAATATGAACAAAGGAAAGAAATGGTTTGTAAAAACACTAGGGAGAAGGAACCAAAGTTAAAAACCTCAGGAAAATGCCAGCTTTTGTTTTTGAACACATTTTGATCATGGCTCACTACAGTTTTGAACTCCTGGGCTCAAGGGATCCTCCTGCCTGTTTCTTGAACAGCTGGGACTACAGGTGTGAACCACTGTGCCTGGCTTGAACACATGTTTAAAATAACAGAAGGGGAAAATCTAGAACCAGCAAGCTAGGAAAGATATCCTGATTTACCTTTTTCTCACACAGAAAAATAAATACCATGAAAATCACAACAGAAAGGAATTTTTATCAAATCCCACCAATGTCTTTATAATAATAATAAAAAACTAGGAGCAAAATATTATCCTTTCAGACAATGAAGGCATGCCAGGACAATCTCCATAGAAAGATACGTCATAACTGTAACTAAATTTCTCAAACTGAGACAAAAGGATTTAAGAAAATGTTAATAGCTATGAAACAACGTAAATCATAATTTTTGAAATTCAGAAATAAGGTAATTGGAGAATAGAGAAAAAGAGTATAGGAAGATTTGAAATTTGAGCTCTTAGAATGTAGAAAATCATTACTAAAACAAAATGTTACTTCAGTGTTTAAAAATAAATCAGGAAGAACAAAACAGTGAATCAACAAATAGATAATGAATGCCTTTAGAGAAATAGAACATAAAAAGTAAAATAAATAAATAAATAAAAAGAAATAAAGTGTTAAAAGTATTTCAGAGACAGTGACAATTATAGATGACAGGAAAAGAAGACTCAGCATACACATAAAGGGACATCCTAAGGACAAAAACTAAAGCAATGAATGAGAACAAATACTAGAAAGTATAAAGCAAGAGAACTCTGAAAAAAAGACGACTTAAAACCATGGGTTGAAAGGGCATATTGTATTCCTGCTGATGAGACAGCTAATTCTCTTCTGAATTTATCTCTTGTGATACAGGTGCTCCTTGACTTACAATGGGGTTATGTCCCAATAAACCCGACAGAAACAGAAAATACACCCAACCTACCAACATCGTAACAGCTTAGTTTACCTTAAATATGCTAAGAACACTTACATTTACATACGGTTGAGCAACATCATCTAAAACAAAGCTTACTTTTATTATGAAGTATTGAATAGTTCATTTTATTTATTTATTGAATACTATACTGAAAGTGAAAAGCAGAATAGGTTCTCAAAGCATAGTTTCTACTGAATGTGATTTGCTCTGGCATCAATGTAAACTCAGTGTGTACCTTCCCATTTGCGGTCAATAGAAACTAACACTTGCTATTAACATTTCGTCTTTTAATATCTTCCCCTAAAAGCTTCGGTTCTAACAGATACATGAACTGATTTCTGATATATTTTTTTTTTCTGGTGATAATTTTTCTATATTTTTCTACTGAATGAAATGGGTCCCCATCTTTGCAGCCTCAGGTGAAAATTTTCTCACTGACCAAACCCAACCCCTAACCCCATGGCACATATTCCTTGTTATTATAGCGCACAGTTCTCGAACTAATACTTCATTAGTTAGAATAGAGTAGGTTACACCCTGGTTGCTAACAGTCTCATAATCTCAATAAACAATAAGGCTTTGTTTTCATGCTATGTCTCCATTGCAGGTCGGCTGGAGTCCGACAATGTCTGCATCTATTGATTTACATTTCTTTAGTTATTGCTAAAGTTAAACATATTTTTCATATTTTAAAGCCATTTTTGGCTTAAATTGAGATTATCTGTCCTTTGGATGAGTAAGAGCTCTTTAAACATTAAGGTATGTCTTTGTGCATCATAACTGTTACCAATATATTGCCCTTTGTTATCATATTTTTTTAAAAAATTATGTTTCACATTAAAAAACTAGAAAGATCTCAAGTCAGCAACCTAACAGGCCAGGTGCAGTGGCTCATGCCTGTAATCCCAGCACTTTGTGAGGCTGAAACAGGCGGATCACTTGAGGTCAGGAGTTCGACACCAACCTGGCCAACATGGTGAAACCTCGTCTCTACTAAAAACACAAAAACTTAGCCAAGTGTGGTGGCACACACCTGTAATACTAGCTACTTGGAAGGTTGAGGCAGGAAATTGCTTGAACCCGGGAGGCAGAGGTTGCAGTGAGCCAAGATCACAAGATCATACAACTACACCACCACACTCTAGCCTGGGTGACAGGGCGAGACTCTGTCTCCCAAAAAAAGAAAGAAAAAGAAAACAACAACAAACAAACTAAGAGCACAACTAAAAGAACTAGAGAACCAAGAACAAACAAACCCTGATGCTAACAAAAGACAAGATGGATTAAAGACTTAAATATAAAACCCAAAACTATAAAAACCCCCAAAGAAAACCTAGGCAATACCATTCAGGACATAGGCACAGACAAAGATTTCATGACTAAAATGCCAAAACAATTGCAACAAAATAAAACAATTGACAAGTAGGATCTAATTAAACTAAAGAGCTTCTGCACAGCAAAAGAAACTATCAACAGAGTAAACAGACAACCTACAGAATGCGAGAAAAGTTTTGCAATCTATCCATCTGACAAGGTCTTATATCCAGCATCTGGAAGGAACTTAAACAAATTTACGAAAAAAACATAACAACAACAACAACAAACAAATAACCTCATTAAAAAGGGGGAAAATGACACTTCTCAAAAGAAGACATACATGTGGCCAACAAACATATTAAAAAAAGCTCAACATCACTGATCATTAGAGAAGTGCAAATCAAAACCACAATTAGATACTATTTCATACCAGTCAGAATAGCTATTATTAAAAAGTTAATAAAAACAACAGATGCTGGCGAGACTGTGGAAGAAAAGGAAAGCTTTTACACTGCTAATGGGAGTATAAGTTACCTCAGCCCCATTGTGGAAGACAGTGTGGTGATTCCTCAAAAACCCGGAGGCAGAAATATTTGACTCAGCAATCCTGTTACTGGATATATACCCAAAGGAATATAAATCATTCTATTATAAAGACACATGCATGCCTATGTTCATTGCAGCATTATTCATAATAGCAAAGACATGGAATCAATCTAAATGCCCATCAGTGATAGACTGGGTAAAGAAATGCCTAAAAAATCTACCTAAATGTCCATCAATGAGAGACTGGGTAAAGAAAATGTGGTACATATACTATGGAATGCTATGCAGTCATAAAAAGAATGAGATCATGCCCTTTGCAGAGACACGGATGGAGCTAGAGACCATTAGCAAACTAACGGAGGAAAAAAAAAATACTGTGTATTCTCACTTACAAGTGGGAGCTGAATGATGAGAACACATGGACACATTGTGGGGGAACAACACACACTGGGGCCTGTTGGAAGTTTGGGGGTGAGAGGAGAGAGAGCATCAGGAAGAATAGCTAATGAATGCTGGGCTTAATACCCAGGTGATGGGATGATCTGTGCAGCAAACCACCATGGCACACATTTACCTATGTAGCAAACCTGCACATCCTGCACATGTACTGCTGAACTTAAAATAAAAGTTGGAAAATTAAAAAAAATTGTGTTATGGCAAACATGTAAAAATTTTAAGTTTTATGTCATCAAATTTATCTAGCTTATCCTTTATGGCTTCTGAGTTTTACATTTTAACTAAAAAGTTTTACTCCCTTTAAAATAATAAGAATACAAATTCTCCCATGTTTTCTTCTAGTACTTTTTTTTTTTTTTTTACAGTGGATATTTTCTGCTCTTGTACTTTACAATCTGCAATAATCTCTTTGATCCCCACACCCTAATTATTGAAATTTTTATATTTATTGGTACTTTAAAACAACACCTTTTCCCCTAATTTTGTAGTTTCTTTTCAGTTTCACAATTTCCCCCAATCTGGTATATATACACATATATATACATATATATACAGACACACACATATTTATATATATATAGTGGCCGAGTGTATTTCCCCTTCTCTAATGCAGTAATTCCTAAAGAAAATATCATGAACCCAACTTCTCTCATTCTCAGTGGTATATTATTGGGTGAAGTTGTTCCAAGGGAACCCCTGAAACTCTGAATGGCTTAAGTTAAATATGATACCATCTCTTGGTCCTTCCAGGGAAGGACCTAAACCTCACTGAAGGTAGTTACATACAAGGAGAAAATGTTTTGCCCTATTGAAAAGACAAATTTACTCTCTCTTCTGCAGGAACTAAAACACTTCTTTCTTTTCTTAGTGGATATAGTGTGAAGATGAGGAGTCTGCAACATGGCAGCTACTTTTCAACTCTGATGGATCAGCCAAAATCTTCTGAGTGCCACCAAAGAGAGCCTGAGGATAAGGCAGGCATGCAGACACCTTGGAAGGTCAAAGGTAGGAATAAAGATAAATGACGCTGACATCACTTGAATTGCCAGATCTAGTCCTGCCTGAATTTAGACCTATATCTGTATTTTTCATTTACATGAAACAGTAAATTTCTCCCCCTTTGAAAAGCCAATTGGAGTTGAATTTTCTGTCACTTGCAACCAAAGAATTCCTGATGCTTATTTTCTTTTCTGTTATCCTTGCTATTTCCAACAGTTCTATCTTCTAATTTCATTTTATTCTGAGTCAGATGTGACTGAGTAGGATACGGGTTGATTCTGCCTTGTAGCTGCTGTCTTTTTTCCCACACCAGAATAGACTTACAGAATGTATGTAAATTGAATTAGTTTTCGACATTTAAAAATTGAAAAGAAGTTCCAAAAATATGCATACTTTTTTAGCAATGGACCTAGAGTTGCAACAATTAGCTGAAACTAAAGAGCCACGACTATATGAAGATGAGTCATAGTGGCTCCAGTTTTCCACAGTCCCTATGCCTCTATGGCCTTATACTAGGCACATGTCCTTTACTTTCCTGTCTGGTATTCCTGAGTTTTGAGTGTGTGATCTCTGATGTCCAACCTGGTAGATAATGGATGTAGAAGAAGAGGGTGTCTAGGCTTGTTTCATTGAGGAATGAGAGAATGATGACTCCTAGAAGGTATCTTTATTACTTTCTACTAATCTCTATTTATCTTTATCAAACTATTTAGTGAATTGCCATTCCAACAGGGAGTATTTAATTTTAAGATTTTTGGAAAAATAATTACTTTTTCAAAAACTGAACTACAAAGACAGTTAAAATAAAATAAAAGTTATTTTCTTCTGCTTAATTTAGTACATTATATTTGCATGAAGCCCAATCTCATAATTGAATGCCACTTGAATGAATGTGCTAATGGTGACAGAAACCTTTTTAAATTAAAAAGATTTAAAAATATAACTTAGATCAGTTTTTACCTTCAACACATTCTACTTTATATAAATCCAGCTTGACTAAGTCTAAATGACATTCAGTGGCACACTTTAGCTCTTTGTAAAAGATTGCACTAACAAGCAAATGTGACTGTAAGACGTTATCAGCCCCTACACGTAAGAGAATGAAATCAGTCCAAGGCCAGTGACATGTCAGGAAGGATTGTTTCTCCTTTCTAAGTCAAAGGGAACATGGATATTTTCCAAAGGAGTCTGAATTTTGTCCTTGTAAGTGACCAGGCACGCTGATTTCTAGTAGAATACAACTGGTAGCTATAAGGAGTAGTGTTATGCAAATCAGAGTGTTCCTTTTTAATATAAAAATCTATGAAGCTCAAAGGTTTGTTGTGCTATGATATAGGCATTTGAATAGTATGTAGATCTAGTAGGTACTTTTATTTATTTATTTATTTGAGACAGAGTCACGCTGTGTTGCCCAGGCTCTGGAGTGCAGTGGCACGATCTCTGCTCACTGCAACCTCCACCTTCCGGATTCACGCCATTCTCCTGCCTCAGCCTCCCGAGTAGCTGGGACTACAGGCACCTGCCACTACGCCTGGCTAATTGTTTGTATTTTTAAGAGAGATGGGGTTTCACCCTGTTAGCCAGGATGGTCTCGATCTCCTGACCTTGTGATATGCCCACCTCGGCCTCCCAAAGTGTTGGAATTACAGGCGTGAGCCACCACGCCTGGCCAGTACTTTTAACATATATGCCTCTAACATTAAATGTGAACATGTACTTTAATAAACATTCTATAAATATTTCATAAATGTCATTCATGTATTATTTTCTTAGAAGAAAGATATGTGTTTATTTACTTGTGTTAATATTCAAGTTAATGATCCATAAAATCTGTTTAGTGTTCAAAATCTAATCTTTTCATTGGTGACTTTGAATACAGAGTCGGGAATGATAAAGGAGGAAAAGAGATATCAACGTTTACTGAATCATGATAGTGGCTACCAATAGTGAGTAATTGCTATGTGCCAGACATGGTTTTGAAAACTCTGTATACATTTCTCGCATGTATATATTTTCATATATATATATATGTACACTCATGTATATATATTCATGGAGTCTTCACAGCACATCCTTATTATTCTCATTTTACTTGTCCAAGGCCTCTGGAGGGTTTGAAATGTTCTCTTGCTGTAGGTGGTTATAGGGTTCCTGGCCCAGGAAGAAATAGGGGAATATTTATGAGGACAATGCCAGTAGATGTATTTATGTGCTAGGATATTCTGTATGTTATGTTACTTTCTCTAGCATTTTATTTTGATTATCCCTTTAGTTAGGTCTTATTCAAATATTTCAGGCCAGATGAACCTCATGAATGTATACGTTGCCTTTGTGCAAATTAGAAAAAGGCCCCACTCTGTGCCGGCAGTGCTTGGCCAGGGGAGCATGAGCTCGATTTCCACCAACATGTCTTGTAACTCACTTTATCCAGATCCCTTGTTCATAACACAACCTGTAGCATCATTTCCTGTATCTCTGACTGAGGAAAAATAAGTAAAAATGAGAATAATCTAACAAAGTTAAAGTAGCAGCTTCTGAGGTCATCATAGTAGCAGGAAAATGATCTCTTGTGGCATTCAAGAGGAAGCTGAGTCACAGGGTCAGCCTATGGTCCAGTAACCCCTTTTGCACATAGAAACTATTTTTGAGTTGGGAGATTTGGGAATTCTGATTTTATTTTTATTAAGGAAGTCACAGAGGTAATTTTAGTTAAGGAGATTGTCTTTTAGAAGACAAAGACCTCAAATAAACTTAAAGAAATAAAGAGCATTAATTTTTCAAAAAAGCAAAGAACATGTGAACTAAAAACTTCAAAGTCACACTGATCTATTTGGAAGGCTTCCTAGAGAAGAGCTGATGAGGGAAGTCAAAGAGGAAATATTTTCCTTACATTTCAAGGCAGGCGCTACATTTACAAGGAGTGTAAAGAGCTAAAGTGCTATCATGAGGATTAGGGTGCTTTGAACAGGTGCATTGAAGATATATGTAAGTGGTAAACTGGGTAAGGATACTGGGACAAAAAAGATATTAAGTGATATGGGAGCTCTGGATAGAAAGTGCTTTAAAAAATCTTTATGCTGGAAATACAAAGGAGTGACATCAGCAAGATGGCAGAATAGGATTTTCCAGCACTTGTTCCCTTGCAGAACCATCAATCTGAAAACCATCTACATGTGACAATACTTCATAAGAGCTAAGGAACCGAGGTGAGAAATTATAGCATGTGAGTATGGCACAGAAATAAGAAAAGACACCTTGAAGATGGTAGGAAGCACAGTTTCACATTACTTGCTTCACCCTATCCCAAAGCCCAGGCAGCACAGGACAAAGAGAGAGACTCTGTGCTTGGAGTAAGCAAAGGGATGTGAGCACCTGACTTTGCAATGGACACCAGTGCTAGGTCCTTCTCCAGTGGAACCCAGCATGAGGTCAGCACCTATAGCTCTTGGTTCCAGGTTCGCCCCACAGCTCCAGGGTTCAGGCCTGCTCTAGGGCTATGCCAGCTCCACAGCTCCAGGCTTCAGGCCTGTCCCAGCTCCTGCCCCCACAGTCCAGACTCCGGTCTGGCACCTGCAGCCCTAGGCTTCAGGGCTACCCCAATGCCAGACCAGTACCTGAGGCCCCATGTTCCAGATCAGCCCCAGGGAACTAGTCTCCAGGCTAAAACCTGTAGAATCAGTCTCCAGGCTAGAACCTGAAGAACAAGCCTCCAGGAAAGCCCCTGTGACACCAGGCATCAGGTTAGCATCCATGAACTCAAACTCCAGACCAGCCCTTATGTACTCTGGCTCCAGGCATGTCTTAGTACCAGACCAAAACTTCAAGCCAGTCCCCATGAAACTAGGCTCCTGGATACCCAAAATACAGATCCAATGCAGTAGAACAGATGCCACACCCTCCCCAGTTTATCTCAGCACTGGGCTGGCCCCTGTTGACCTAGGCTGTAGAACTGCCCTGAGTATCCAGGCTCAAGGACAACTTCTGCAGACTCATGAGCCAGGCATGCCCTCATGGAGTGAGGCAACAGGCCCATCCCATTACCGGGCTAGCTCCCATGTTCTCAGGCTAAAGACCTACCTCAGCACTAGGCTGGCACCTAGACCCTTACTCCAGTTCAGTTACCACAAACACAAGCACCAGACCCATCCCCAGGGACCCAGGCCTCAGGCCCACCCCCATGGACCCAGTCAACAGGTCCACCCCAGTGAACTCCAATACCAGGCTGACCCCCATAAACCCAGGATCCTGGCCCACTGTAGTAGACCTTAAAATCTAGGCTTATTCTAGTGGATCCAGTCTCCATGCCAGGCCCCATGAAACCAGGCTCCTGGCCAGGCACTTTGGACCCAAGTATCAGGTCTGCTCACCTGCTGATCTAAGCACCCACCCAGACTGTCCATGAACTCAAATGTCAAGCCTTCCCATGAACCCAGGCAGTTGACCTGCCCAGAATATGGACTGGCTGACGGGTGAAGGACTTTCTCTACCAAAGCCAGTCGATAAAGACTGGAAATGGTGCTTAATTCTTCAAATGCACATACACCAAGGCATGGCCACATGATACCATGGGCAGAATCAAGGAAATGTGACACCACCAAAGAAATAAAATAAAGCAGTAGTAACTGATCCTAAAGAAACAGAGATTTACAAACTGCTGTACAAAAATTAAAAACAATAATCATAAAGATGCCCAGTGAGCTACAAGAGATACTGATCAGCAACTAAATAAATTCATGAAAACAATATACAAACAAAATTAGAAGTTCAAAAAATATAGAAACCATACAAAAGAACTATATAGAAATTCTGGAGCTAAATAACATAATGACTATACTGAGAAATTTTGTAGAAAGCTTAAGAAGCAAACTCAGTCAAGCAGGAGAAAGAATCAACTAACTTGAAAACGGAGCATTTGAGGTTAACTGGTTGGAGGAACAAAAAGAAAAAAGAAGGAAAAAGAGTAACAAAAGTCTACAGGAATTATGAGATACTATTAAGTGAACTAATATATATATTATGGGAGCAAACCAATATATGGATTATTGGCATAGAGTTTATTTAAAGAAATTATGAATCTTGGTAGCTTTTCTGACCTAATAATAATAATAATAATAACAATAATAACAGAAAACTCCCTAAATCAGAAAGGGAAATGAACATCCACATCTATGAAGCCCAAACACTGTCAAATGGATTAAAAATAAAAAGATATTCACGAAGACACATTATAATCATATTATCAAAAGTCAGAAACAGAGAATTTTGAAAGCAGCAAGAAATAAAGCAACTTGCCACATATAAAGCCATGTTTGTAAGTCTACCAGTGGATTTCTTAGTAGAAACTTCGCAGGCAAGATGAGGGTGGGATAATATGTTTTAAATGTTGAAAGAAAAATCTGTCAACTAAGAATACCATATATGGTAAGTCTGTCTTTCAAAGATAATAGAGAGATAAGGGCTTTTCCAGACAAATAAAAGCTGAAGGAGTTCATCACCACTAGACCCGCCTTAAAAAAGGAAATTCTACAAGTGGAAATGAAAGAATGCTAACTAATAGCACGAAAACACGTAAAAATGTGTTGTAATGATGAAAATATAGTCAAATTCTGAATACTCAAATACCATAATGGCAGTGCATAAATCACTTTTAACTCTAGTATAAAGGTCAAAAGACAAGCATGTTACAAAGGAATATATCGAAAATAATTTATTAATGGATGCATGATATGTAAAAAATGTAATTTGTGGTAGCAATAACATAAAGTATGGGGAAAGAAGAAGCTAAAATGTAGAGTTTTTGTATGCTATTAAAATTAAGTTTCTATCAGGCTAAAATATACTGCTATAAGAATTTTTCTTTTGTAAATTTCATGGTAACCCCAAAGCAAAACCAGTAGTAAATACACAAAGATAAAAAGAAATAAAAGAGAGGACCAATCCAAGAAGATGGCTGAATAGGAGCAGCTCCACTCTGCAGCTCCCAGTGTGATTGATGCAGAAGATGGGTGATTTCTGCATTTCCAACTAAGGGACCTGGTTCATCTCGCTGGTACTGGTTGGACATTGGGGGCAGCTCATGGAGGGTGAGCTGAAGCAGGGTGGTACATCGCCTCACCTGGGAAGCACAAGGGGTCGGGGGATTTCCCTTTCCTAGCCAAGGGACGCTGTGACAGACTGTAGCTGGAAATCGGGACACTGCCACTCAAATACTGTGCTTTTCCAATGGTATTAGCAAACGGCACACCAGGAGATTATATCCCATGCCTGGCTCAGTGGGTCCCATGTCCAGGGAGCCTGGCTCACTTCTAGTGCAGCAGTCTGAAATCAAGCTGCGATTTGGCAGCGTGACTAGAGGAGGAGCATCCGCCATTGCTGAGGCTTGACTAGGTAAACAAAGGAGCCAGGAAGCTTGAACTGGGTGGAGCCCACTGCAGCTCAAGGAGGCCTGCCTGCCTCTGTAGACTCCACCTCTGGGGGCAGGGCATAGCTGAACAAAAGGCAGCAGAAACTTCTGCAGACTTAAACATCCCTGTCTGACAGCTCTGAAGACAGCAGTGGTTCTCCCAGCACGGTGTTTGAGCTCTGAGAACGACAGACTGCTTCCTCAAGTGGGTCCCTGACTCCCTTGTAGCCTAACTGGGAGACACCTCCCAGTAGGGGCCAACTGACACCTCATACAGCCGGGTACACCTCTGAGACGAAGCTTCCAGAGGAAGGATCAGGCATCAATAATTGCTGTTCTGAAATATTTGCTATTCTGCAGCCTCCACTGGTGATACCTAGGCAAACAGGGTCTGGAGTGAACCTCCAGCAAACTACAACAGACCTGCAGCTGAGGGACCTTACTGTTAGAAGGAAAACTAACCAACAGAAAGGAATAGCATCAACAACAACAAAAAGGACATCTACACCAAAATCTACACCAAAATCTCATCTGTAGGTCACCAACATCAAAGACCAAAGGTAGATAAAACCACAAAGATGGGGAGAAACCAGAGCAGAAAAGATGAAAATTCTAAAAATTGGAGCACCTCTTCAGACTTTAAACCAACAAAGATCAAAAGAGACAAAGAAGGCCGTTACATAATGGTAAAGGATTCAATTCAATAAGAAGAACTAACTATCCTAAATATATATGCACCCAATACAGGAGCACCCAGATTCATAAAGCAAGTCCTTAGAGACCTACAAAGAGACTTAGACTCCCACACAATAATAACGGGAGACTTTAACACCCCACTGTCAATATTAGACAAATCAACAAGACCGAAGGTTAACAAGGATATCCAGGAATTGAACTCATCTCTGCACCAAGCAGACCTAATAGACATCTACAGAACTCTCCACCCCAAATCAACAGAATATACATTTTTCTCAGCACCACATCACACTTATTCCAAAATTGACCACATAGTTGGAAGTAAAGCACCCCTCAGCAAATGTAAAACAACAGAAATCACAACAAACAGTCTCTCAAACCACAGGGCAATCAAATTAGAACTCAGAACTAAGGAACTCACTCAAAACTGCACAACTACATGGAAACTGAACAACCTGCTCCTGAATGATTATTGGCTAAATAACGAAATGAAGGCAGAAATAAAGATGTTCTTTGAAACAAATAAGAACAAAGACACAACATCCCAGAATCTGTGTGACACATTTAAAGCAGTGTGTAGAGGGAAATTTATAGCATTGAATGCCCACAAGTGAAATCAGGAAAGATCTAAAATCGACACTCTAACATCACAGTTAAAAGAACTAGAGAAGAAAGACCAAACAAATTCAAAAGCTAGGAGAAGGCAAGAAATAACTAAGATCAGAGCAGAACTGAAGGAGATAGAGACACAAAAAACCCTTCAAAAAATCAGTGAATCCAGGAGCCGTGTTTTATGAAAAGATTAGCAAAATTGATAGATCGCAAGCAAGACTAATAAAGAAGAAAAGAGAGAATAATCAAATAGATGCAATAAAACATGATAAAGGGGATATCACCACTGATCCCACAGAAATACCAACTACCATCAGAAAATACTATAAACACCTCTATGCAAATAAACTAGAAAATCTAGAAGAAATGGATAAATTCCTGGACATGTACAGCCTCTCAAAACTAAACCAGGAAGAAGTTGAATCCCTGAACAGACTAATAACAGACTCTGAAATTGAGGCAGCAATTAATGGCCTACCAACCAAAAAAAGTCCAGGACCAGATGGATTCACAGCCAAATTCTATCAGAGGTACAAAGAGGAGCTGGAACCATTCCTTTTGAAACTATTCCAATAAATAGAAAAAGAAGGAATCCTCCCTAACTCATTTTATGAGGGCAGCATCATGCTAATACCAAAGCCTTGCAGAGACACACACACACAAAAAAAAGAGAAAATTTTAGACCAATATCCCTGATGAACATCCATGTGAAAATTCTCAATAAAATACTGGCAAACCAAATCCAGCAGCACATCAGAAAGCTTATCCACCAAGATTAAGTTGGCTTCATCCCTGGGATGCAAGGCTGGTTCAACATACACAAATCAATAAACATAATCCATCCCATAAAGAGAACCAACGACAAAAACCATATGACTCTCTCAATAGCTGCAGAAAAGGCCTTTGACAAAATTCAACAGCCTTTCATGCTAAAAACTTTCAAAAAACTAAGTATTGATCGGACATATCTCAAAACAATAAGAGCTATTCATGACAGACCCACAGCCAATATCATACTGAGCAGGCAAAAACTGGAAGCATTCCCTCTGAAAACTGGCACAAGACAGGGATGCCCTCTCTCACCACTCCTATTCAACATAGTGTTGGAAGTTCTGGCCAGGGCAATCAGGCAAGAGAAAGAAATAAAGCGTATTCAGTTAGGAAAAGAGGAAGTCAAATTGTCTCTATTTGCAGATGATATGACTGTATATTTAGAAAACCCCATCATCTCATCCAAAAATCTCCTTCAGCTAATAAACGACTTCAGCAAAGTCTCAGGACACAAAATGAATGTACAAAAATCACAGTCATTTCTATACACCAATAACAGGACAAGAGAGAGCCAAATAATGAGTGAACTCCCATTCACAGTTGCTACAAAGAGAATAAAATACCTAGGAATCCAACTTACAAGGGATGTGAAGGACCTCTTCAAGGAGAACTATAAACCACTGCTCAACGAAACAAAAGAGGACACAAACAAACGGAAGAACATTCCATGCCATGGATAGGAAGAATCAATATTGTGAAAATGGCCACATTGGCCAAGGTAATTTATAGATTCAATGCCATCCCCATCAAGCTACCAATGATTTTCTTCACAGAATTGGATAAAACTACTTTAAAGATCATATGGAACCAAAAAAGAGCCCAAGTTGCCCAGACAATCCTAAGCCAAAAGAACAAAGCTGGAGGCATCATGCTACCTGAGTTCAAACTATACTTCAAGGCTACAGTAATCAAAACAGCATGGTACTGGTACCAAAACAGAGATATAGACCAATGGAACAGAACAGAGTCCTCAGAGATAACATCACACATCTACAACCATCTGATCTTTGACAAACCTGACAAAAACAAGAAATGGGGAAAGGATTCCCTATTTAATAAATGGTGCTGGGAAAACTGGCTAGCCATATGTAGAAAGCTGAAACTGGATCTCTTCCTTACACCTTATACAAAAATTAATTCAAGATGGATTAAAGACTTAAATGTTAGACCTAAAACCACAAAATCCCTATACGAAAACCTAGGCAATACCATTCAGGACACAAGCATGAGAAAGGACTTCATGACTAAAACACCAAAAGCAACAGCAACAAAAGCCAAAATAGACAAATGGGATCTAATTAAACTAAAGAGCTTCTGCACAGCAAAAGAAAGTACCATCAGAGTGAACAGGCAACCTACAGAATGGGAGAAAATTTTTGCAATCTACCCGTCTGACAAAGGGCTAATATCCAGTATCTACAAGGAACTTAAACAAATTTACAAGAAAAAAAATCAAACAACACCATGAAAAAGTGGGCAAAGTATATAAACAGACCTTCTCAAAAGAAGACATTTATGCAGCCAACAGACACATGAAAAAATGCTCATCATCACTGGTCATCAGAGAAATGCAAATCAAAACCACAATGAGATATCATCTCACACCAGTTGGAATGGCGATCATTAAAAAGTCAGGAAACAAAAGGTGCTGGAGAGGATGTGGGGAAATAGGAACACTTTTACACTGTTAGCGGGATTGGAAACTAGTTCAATCATTGTGGAAGACAGTGTGGCGATTCCTCAAGGATCTAGAAATAGAAATACCATTTGATCCAGTGATCCCACTACTGGGTATATATCCAAAGGATTATAAATCATGCTACTATAAAGACACATGCACATGTATATTTATTGTGGCACTATTCACAATAGCAAAGACTCGGAATCAACCCAAATGTTGATCAATGATAGACTGGATTAAGAAAATATGGCACATATACACCATAGAACACTATGCAGCCATAAAAAAGGATGAGTTCATGTCCTTTGTAGGGACATGGATGCAGCTGGAAACCATCATTCTGAGCAAACTATTGCAAGGACAGAAAACCAAACACTGCATGTTCTCACTCATAGGTGGGAATTAAACAATGAGGACACTTGGACACAGGGTGGGGAACACCACACACTGGAGCCTGTCATGGGGTGGGGGGACGGGGGAGGGATAGCATTAGGAGAGATACCTAATGTAAATGACGAGTTAATGCATGCAGCAAATCAACATGGCACATGTTTACATACGTAAGAAACCTGCATGTTGTGTACATGTACCCTAGAACTTAAAGTATAATAATAATAAAAAGAAATAAAAGAATAGCTTTACAGAAAATCATCAAATCACAAAAGACAGCAAAAGTGTAATAAAGAAATAAAAAAAACCCAGAAAATAAAAAATAAATTTACATGACAGTAGTCCTATCCTTCTTATAATTACTTTAAATGTAAATGGGCTAAATTCTCTAATCAAAAGCCATATAGCAGAAGAATAGGTAAAATCAGACAAACGAAAACACTATATACTACTTAAGGAGACTTACTTTTACTTTAAGAATACACACACAGGCATGGGAGCTCATGTCTGTAATCCCAGGACTTTGGGAAGCCGGGGGGGGTGGATTGCTTGAGCCCAGGAGTTCAAGTCCAGGCTGGGCAACATGGCAAAACCCGGTCTCAAAAAAACAAAAACAAACAACAAAAAAAAATTAGCTGGGTGTGGTGGTGCATGCCTGTAGTACCAACTACTCAGGAAGCTGAGGTGGGAGGATCGCTTGAGTCCAGGAGGTTGAGGCTGCAGTGAGTTGTGACTGCATCATTGTCCTCCACCCTGGATGACAGAGGGAGACTCTGTCACAAAAAGGAAGAAAGAAGGAAAGAAATAGAGAGAGAGAGAGAGAGAGAGAGAGAGAGAGAGAGAGAAGGAAGGAAGGAAAGAAAGAAGGAAGGAAGGAAAGAAAGGAAGGAAGGAAGGAAGGAAGGCAAGAAAGAAAGAAAGAGAGAAAAAGAAAGAAAGAAAGAGAAAAGGAAGGAAACGAAGGAAAGAAAAGAAAGAAAGAAAATGAAGAAAAGGACTATACATAGGCTGAAAGTGAAGGAATGAAAACAGCTATTTTATGCAAATGGTAACCAAAATAGAGCAAGAGTGATTACACTTATCAGATAAAACAGACTTTAAGTAAACAAACTATCACAAGAGACAAAGAAAGTTATTATATAATAATAGAGGAGTGAATATATTAAGAGAATATAACAAAAAAAATTTATATGCGCCCAACATTGGAACATCTAAATATATAAAGCATATATATATATATATATGTGTGTGTGTGTGTGTGTGTGTGTATATATATATATATAATAACTGAAGGGAGAAATAGATAGCAGTAGAATAATAGTAGGGGACTTTAATGTCCCACTTTCAATAATGGCAATATCATCCAGACAGAAAATCAATAAGGAAACAGTAGAATTAAACAACGGTATAGACCAAATGGACGTAATAGACATATACAGAACATTCCATCCAAAATCAGCAGAACACACATTTTTGTTTCAAGTGCACGTGGAACATTCTTCAGAATAGACCATGTGTTAGGCCACAAAACAAATCTTAACAAATTTAAGAAGACTGAAATCATAGTAAGTATATTCTCAAACCACAGTAGTATAAAACTAGAAATAAACAAGAGAAGAAATTTCAGAAAATTTACACACATGTGGAAATTAAACAACACACTCTTGAACAACCAGTTGGTCAAATAAGAAATCAAGAGGGAAATAAAAATATTTTGAGACAAATAAAGATGGAAAGACAACATACAAAAAGTTATGAGATGCAGCAGAAGCAGTTATAAGAGGGCAGTTTACAATGGTAAATGCCTACATTAAGAAAGAAAGATCTCAAATGAACAATCTAATTCTACGCCTCAAGGAACTAGAAAAAAGCAGAATGTACCAAGCTCATGGTCAGCAAAAGGAAGAAAATGACAATGAGCACAGCAGAAGTAAATGAAACAGAGACTAGAAAAACAATAGAAAATAATTAATAACCAAAAATTGCTTTATTTAAAAGATAAACAATATTGATAAACCTTTAGGTAGACTAAGAAAAAAGAGAGAAGACTCAAATAAAAAAGATATAAATAAAACAGGAGAAATCACAGCTGATACCACAGAAATACAAAAGATAAGAGACTAAGTGGACAATTCTATGCCAACAAAAAATGGATAACTTAAAAGAAATGGAGAAAATATACAGCCTGCTAAGATTGAATCATGAAGAAATATAAAATCTGAACAGATAAATCAGGAGCCCGAATCAATAGCCAAAAACTTCCAACAACAACAACAAAAAGCTCACAACATGAAGGCTTCACTGATGAATTCTACCAAATATTTAAAGAAACATTAATGCCAATCCTTTTCAAACTCTTGAAAAATTGAAAAGGAGGCAACACTTCAGAATTCATTTTACAAGTTCAGCATTATCCTGATAAGGATTATGTCTGATCCAAAGACAGCAAAATACTCCACAAGAAGATAAATATATAAGCCAATATCCCTGATGAACACCAATGCAACAATCCTCAACAAAATTTACACACTGAATTCAACAGCACACTAAAAGGATCAGAGCTAGGTGTGGTGGTATGTGCCTATATCTCAGCTACTCAGGGAGGCTGAGCAGGAGAATCAATTGAGCCCAGGAGTTCAAGTCAAGCCTTGGCAACATAGCAAATTTCCATCTCTAAAATAATAATTAAATAAACAAACAAAAATAATAGTATCAAACACCATTATCAAATAAGTTATATCCCTGGGATGCCAGGGTGATTCAACACATGCAAATCAATGACACGATACAGCACATTAACAAAGAGAAGGATAAAATTAGATGATCATCTCAACAGATGCAGTAAAAGCATTTGACAAAATTAACATATTTTATAATAAATATTTCAATAAATTATGTATAGAAAGAATGTACCTCAACATAATGAAGTCCATATATGACAATCTCATACTCAATGTGAAAAGCTGAAAGCTTTTCCTCGAAAATCTGGAACAAGACAAGGATACCCACTCTCATTTATTTTCTGAAGAATGAAAAGTACTTCCACTTCTAGTACTAGAAGTCCTAGTCAAAGCAATTAATCAAGAAAAATATATTAAAATGCTTTCAAATTGAAATGGAAGTAGTAAAATGATCTCCGTTTACAGATGACATGACATATATAGAAAACCTTAAAGACTCCATCAAAAAACAGTAATAATTAATAAACAAATTCACTAAAATTGGAGGATATAAAATTAACATATAAAAATGAGTGGCATTTCTATATAACAATAAACTATCCAAAACAAATAAATCAAAAAACATCTCACAACATCATGAAAAAATGCATAGAAATAAATTTAACCCAGAAGGTGAAACACCTGAACACTGAAAACTATAAAACATAACTGAAAAATAATTGAAGAGGACACAAATACATAAAATAATAGCAAGTCCATGAACATGGACTGGAAGAATATTATCAACACATTCATACTACACAAGCTATCTATGCATTCAAGCAACTCCTATGAAAAACCAAATGATATTTATCATAGAAATAGAAAAAAATCCTAAAATTTGTACAGAATCATAAGAAATATTGAATTGCTGAAGCAATCTTGAGCAAAAAGAACAACACTAAAGGCATCAAACTCCCTGATTTTAAAGTATACTACATAGCTGTAGTAATTAAACCAGCATGGTATTGGCATAAAAACAGACACACAGAGCAATAGAACAGAATAGAGAGCCCCGGCATAAATCCACACATACACAGTCAAGTGATCTTCCAAAAGGATACCAAGAATATACATACACAATGGGGAAAGAATAGTCTCTTCAATAAATGATGTTGGGAAAACAGGATATATACAACTATAATAATGAAACTGGATCCTGATCTCACATCACAAATAAATAAACTCAAAATGGATTAAAATACTTAAATGTAACACCTGAAACTGAAACCTCAATAATAGGTTTAGGGGACACTAGAACAGAACATAGGAAAAAGGCTTTTTGACAATGGCTTGGGCAATAATTTTTCGAGTATTAACCCAAAAAGGTCAGGCAACAAAAGCAAAAATAGACAAATGGAATAACATCAAACTAAAAAGCTTATGCACAGGAGAGGACACAATTAACAGATTGAAGACACAGCTTATGAAATGGGAGAAAACATTTGCAAACCACACATCTGATAAAAGAGTAATATCCAAATATATAAAGAACTCAATAGCAACAAAAACTATTTAATTAAAAATGGGTAAAGAATATCAATAGACATTTCTCAAAAGAAATGGCCAAGAGGTAAATGAAAAAAAAAGAAAAAGCTCAACATCACTAACCATCAGTAAAATGCAAACTAAAACCAAAATGATTGGGAGGCTGAGGCGGGCAGATCACCTGAGGTTGGGAATTTGAGATCAGCCTGACCAACATGACGAAACCCCACCTCTACTAAAAATACAAAAATTAGCCGGGTGTGGTGGCACATGCCTGTAATCCCAGCTACTTAGGATGATGAGACAGGAGAATCACTTGAACCTGGGAGGCAGAGGTTGCCGTAAGCCGAGATCGCGCTATTGCACTCCAGCCTGGGCAACAAGAGCGAAACTCTGTTTCAAAACCAAACCAAAACAACAAAACAAAACAAAAAAACCAAAATGAATATCACTTCACTCCTTTTAGAATAGTTATTATCAAAATGACAAAATACAACAAGTGTTAGTGAGGATATGGAGAAAAGAGAACGCTTATACACGGTCAGTGGGAAGGTAAATTCGTATGGCCATTATGGAAAACAGTATGAAGACTCCTCAAAAAATTAAACATAGAACTACTACGTGATACAGCAATCCCACCTCTGGGTATATATATTTAAAAACTTAAATCAGCATGTCAGGGAGATATCTGCACTCCCACGTTCACTGAAACAGTCACAAAGGCCAAAATATGGAATCCACCTAAATGTCCATAAATGGAAAAATAGATAAGGAAAATGTTATATATATACAGTTGCCCCTTGAACAACATGGTTTGAATGCATGGGTTAACTTATACATGGATTTCCTTCTTATACTGCAACCTCTGAGACAGCAAGACTGCTCCTCTTCCTCCTCCCTCTCAGTCTACTCAATGTGAAGATGATGGGCATGAAGATCTTTATGATAACTTACTTCTACTTAAAATAATAGTAAATTTATTTTCTCTTCTTTATGACCTTCTTAATAACATTTTCTTTACCCTAGCTTACTTTATTGTGAGAATAGAGTATACAATACATACAACACATAACATATATGTTAATCAACTGTTTATGTTGTCAGAAAGGCTTCCAGTCAATAGTAGGATATTAATAGTTAGGTTTTTAGGGAGTTAAAACTTATATGCATATTTTTTATTACATGGGTGTCAGTGGCCCTAACACCTACATTGTTCAAGGACCAACGGTATTCACAATGAAATACTATTCAGTCTTAAAATCTTATCATTTGTGACATTATGAATGAACATGTAGGACATTATGTTAAGTGAAATAAGGCAGGCCCAGAAAGGGAAATTCTGCATGATTTCACCTACAGGTGGGATCTAAAAAAGTCAAAATCATAGAAGCAGGGTAAAATGGTGGTTATCAGCTGAGGGGTGCCTGGGGAGAAAGAGGTTGGGGAAGGAGAGATGTTGGTTAAAAGGTACAAAATTTCGCTTACACAGGATGGATAACTTCTAGAGATTTATTGTATAACATGGTCACTGTCATTCATAATAATGACTTGTATACTTGAAATTTGTTTAGACAGTAGGTTTTAAATATTCTCACCATAACAAATAAGAATGTGATGTGATATAGATATTAATTAGCTCAATGTAATTCTTTCACAAAATCTATACATATCAAAACATCATGTTATACATCATAATGTGCGTTATGAGTCCCATCTTGATTACCTGCTATTTGATCTTTACCAAGTCATTTGGTCTCTCTTAAATTCTGTTTATTAACCTATAAAATGATGTTAAGGATTAATAGAAGTATAATAATAATACCTACTTCAAATGGATCTTTTGATGATTAAACCAAGTGATATATGTTGAAGTTCTTTGTAACCTGTGATGCATGATAAACCATCAAGTGGTATATCTATGTAAAATTGATCATGTTAAACAGTCTCTGGCCATAAGGTTGTCAATTGCCAAATCTCCCACAAATCCTGGATTCACCAGAATAATATGTTGATAGAGCAAAGCTGGGTTATTACTAACTGCTATTATTATCTTATTGTATTCTTACTGTTAGAAACAATATCCCTTTAATAGAGTCTTAATAGTGCTTCTGAAGAAAGAAAATCAAGGGTAGATATTGATATGATTTTGGGGGTGGGGTTCTAGTAATTTAATCCTGGTCTTGCTTGCAATGTAGGGATCTGTTCAAGAGTGGGAGAAGCTGTAAACCCAGGACTTTGGGAGGCAAAGGCAGGTGGATCACCTGAGGTCAGGAGTTCGAGACCAGCCTGGCCAACATAGTGAAACCCCACTTCTACTAAAAATACAAAACATTAGCTGGGTGTGGTGGCGGATGCCTGTAGTCCCAGCTATTCGGGAGGCTGAGGTAGCAGAATCACTTGAACCTGGGAGGCAGAGGGTGCAGTGAGCCAAGATTGTGCCACTGCACTCCAGCCTGGACAACAAGAGATGAATTCCATCTCACAAAGAAAAAAAAAAAAGATAAAATAAAAATAAAATAAAATAAAAAAATAAAAAAGAGTGGGAGAAGTTTGCAACATAAATAATTCTATACTGGTGTTTACAGACAGATGAGGGTCTTGATGTGATTCTTGATAAGTAAACAATTGTTTTATCAGCAAGCGGCTTGCCCAGATGAGTAACCCATTGCCTTGAGAAGGCGATCATTGGTTTATTTTCAGGAAGTTGCTGAAGAAAGCAATCAAGTAATTTACTGGCTTATTGGCTTATCTTTCAAAAAAAAAAAGTAAAGTCAAGTTGATGTAGGCAACCTCAGTTCTTAGTTTTGAAAGTAAAGCTGTGTGGCTGCATGTAGTCTTACTCTTCAGGGATATATAAAGATATTTGGTTAGAAAGTCTTGTGCTGTAGACCAAACTAGGACTTTGGAGTTACAGAGTTCTAGATATAATTCTTAGAAAATTACTTTCTTACAATGTCAATTTCTTTATTTTTGAAATTTGAGACTAATGTGACAAAATGACAACTGTTTATTTCAGTGTCTTAGCTCATTTTGGGATTCTATAACAAAATATCCAAGACTGGGTAATTTATAATTAAAATAAATTTATTTCTCACAGTTTTGGATGCTGGGAAGTCCAATATCACTGCACTAGCATCTGGCAATCACCTTCTTGTTGTTTTATTCCATGGCAGAAGGTGGAAGAGTAAAGAGAGCTCGTGCATATGAAACAGGGTGAAAAGATCAAACACTCAAAGCCTCAAGACCTTTTATAATCAGCATCATATTATTCATGAGGGTGGATCTCCCATGACCCGAGCACCTCAAATTAGGCCCCACCTCTCAATATTGTTACACTAGGGACTAAATTTTC